>NW_017731806.1:325678-354817 GCF_001890085.2 Hipposideros armiger | reverse complement strand
CTTGCTCCTGTGCTTTTCCGCTCTCACCCTCACTTCAGCTTCCCCTCGCCTCGCCTCTCCTCTTCCTGCTTTCTGTTCTCCTTCTCAGTGTGGAGGGAAAGCTGCCCAGGAAACCCCGCTTCCTCCAGCTTTGGAGGAAAAGCCTGGCCCCAGGAGACAAACACTGTCTCGTCTGTTGGAAATAAGTAGGCTGATTTTTTCATCACAAGAGCGGAACACCAAAGTCTGTTGGCCAAAACCAGTGGATAGGTAGAAATGTCTTTTAGGAGCTTACTGTTCATTTCTATCCATTCAGTGTGGAATACTCTGGGAACTTCTCTCCCCCATGACCTGAAATACCTCCTCTACTGATGCCTGAAAGCCCACCATTAAGCCAATCATTCCTTTGTGTTAATCATTACATTTTCCCCATGGTTTTTCTTTGTACATTAAAACACCCCTGAGAGGGGAAACATATTAGCTTCCTAATGCCTTGATATAAACAAAAAATGGAGGGGAAAAGTACATAAGGTTTCCAAACCCTCCTCAACATCACAAAATCGATTAGGGTATAAATTGAATTTGGCTGGGTGCAAAATTAATAAAACATTTAAGTTATAGAACTCTGATGTCCACATATTCATTTTATTTTATCTTTTCTTTTTATCTTTTTCATTGAAGTATAGCATACACACAATAAAGTATACAAATCTTAAGTGTACAGCTTAATGAATTTTTACATATGTGTACACCCATGTAACTACCACCTACAAGTATATTGAATATGTTTCCAATACTCCAGGAGGCTCCCTGTGCCTCTTCTTGGTCAATATTCCCCCAAAGATAAACACTGTTCTGACTTCTATTACCACAGATTAGTTCAACCTGTTCTCAAGCTTAACGTAACTGGAGTCATGTGGATCCTGGGTCCTTTGATACAATAAAGTGTTTTTTTTCTATTCACACATATTGTTGCATGTATGAATCATTTGTTCTTTTCTGTTTGTGCTTAATATTCCATTGTATGAATACACTACAATTTCTTCATCCATTTTTCTGTTGATGGACACTGGGGTTGTTTCCAGTTTCTGGCTATTATGAACAAAGATGATGTGAACATTCTTGTACAAGTTTTTTGTACAAAAGCATATGCACTATTTTTTCTTGGATATATACCTAGAGGTGGGATTGTTAAGTAAAAGAGGGTGCATATCTTTAACTTTATCAGACACTTTTAAACAGATTTCCAAAGTGACTGTACCATTTTGCATTCTCACCAGCAAATGTGTTCGAGTTGCAGTTGTTCCATCTCCTTGTGAACACTGGGCACTGTCAGTCTTTCCCATTTTAGCTATTCTGGTAGAGATATATTTGCAATATGTTTGCCTGAGAGAGGTGGATTCCTGAGCTCAGAGTCCTGAGCAGGAGGATGGAGACCTCACATTTCTAACAGGTGTGGAAATGGAGTGCTGATGAGCTTTGTTTGTTTTAATAACAAGAAACTGTAAAGGCTAGAAAGCTAGAGGAATATTTTTTATCAGTACCAGCCAAAAGAAAACCAATCCTGGGGGCTGTATCACCAGAGAAAGAAAGCTAATTTAGGCTAATTCTAGGAGAAGAAACACTCCAGACAGGGTAAACTTGAAAACAACACTGGAGACCCACTTGTGATAATCCAGCCAGAAAGTAATATTATATCAGGATCCTTGGTTGCAAGCAACAGAAACCAGCTCGAGCTAATATAATCAAGTGGAAATATATTGAAAGTATCTGGTACTCACAGAATTGATAGGAGAGTAAAGGGCCAGGCCCAGAGATGGGCAGGAACTGAGAAGGGTCTAGAACTAGGTCAGGAGCAGGCAATTCAGTCAGTGTGGTTCCCTGACAATTGTTCCCAAGGTCTTTGTGTCAGTCGTTCAAGGCTCAAAGTTCCAGAAGAACTTATTAGATTGGTTACATATAGACTACCTGTCAACCCTCAAGGCTGGGAGAGGTAGGATCTGGTCTCTTTAAGAGCTCCCATGGTGGGGAGCAGGTCCCTGGATTTATACCCCACTAAGACTGTATACATGGGGAGGAGGAAATTCCCTAAAAGAAATAATGCCATCTGGAAAGTGGAATAGATATTGAATAGTCAAAGAAATGACACTTGTTCACTACAGCTCTGCCTTCAACAGTATTACATTCATAGTACATGTTAATAATAATAGGGGAGCTTTGAGGGGCAAAAAGTATAACTATTGCACTGTGTTGTACACCTAAAACTAATAAAAAGAAATAAATAACAAAATTAATAATAATAATAATGATAATAATAATAATAATAATAGTAATAATAATAACAGGGGAGATGAAAGAAAACTGGCCTAACCTTATACGGTGAGAAGGAAAAAAGAATTTGATGTGACAATAAAGCCCATTTGCTAACCTATCTTCAAATGGACTTGAATAAGAAGAGATTATGTGACTCAGAGTTTCCTACTTTGTCATTTTCAGCAAGTCTGAGTCATTCTAGGATCCTTTTGCAGTGTAGTGAAACCTGACTGAGGGAGTCCTGGGTGAGTGTGGTGAGGGGTGGGAACTGCAAACACTGAGGGGAGAAGATGACAGCAAAGGGGCGGCACTCCTTTCCAGGTCCTTTATCCCACAGGCTTTATAAACATAGTGCCTAGGCCTGTGAGCATCTTGGCGGCCTAAGAAACTATCTGAGAATTGGGGGAAATTACAAGTTCCAAAATACATAAAGAAAATTGCAAATTAAAAAAATTTGTAATGCTCAATTAGCATTTAGGCACCTGTTTCCCCTCTTTGGTGATGCTCCTACTCCCAGCCAGAGTTCCTCCAAACTTCAGCCCATGTGCATTGTTCCAAATTACAAAGCCACCATTAAGAGAGACAGAGAAAGAGAGAGCGAGAATGAGAGGGAGAGAGATATGAAGGGGCAGATGGCCTGGCTTCTCCACAACGAATGGCTACATCTTGATCTTTATCTGAAGCAAAGAATCAAACTCAGCTCTGGAAAGGAAAAAATAATAATAACTAAAGTACTAACCTCAGATTCAGAGACCTAGTTTCTGGATCCCTCCTTTATTTCTCCAATTGTTCAAAGGAATTAACTTTATATCTAGGAAAGATTATGAAAATGCCTGAAAGTGGCCAGAGGTCCCACCCAGCCTGGACTTTGGGAACAAGAATTTTCCTACAATGGAAAGAACACTGGTCTGGGTGTCAAAAGGCCCAAGTGTATCCTAGGCTTTGTCGTGAACTAACTATATAACCTCAGACAAGCCAAAACCTTTATTCTTCTCTTTCCTCTTTGGTAAAATGCAGGGAGCTGAGTAAATGAGGACTGAAGTTTATTCAAGTTCTATGACCAGTTAAACTCTTAAGAAGACTCCAAAATAAAGGAAGTAAAGAAAGCAACCATGTTAGCCTTGCTGACACATCTCTCATGCACCACAGAAGACCACAGGATATAATAAAAACATCTCTGTCCCCAAAACCATGCTCAATCTCCAAGTTATGCAGCCTGTGATCAGTAAAACCTATTTTGCTGTAATTGAGCAGGGTAGTTCTAAGAAAAAATTATACTGAATTTCACTAAGTGGGCATTCGTTTGGTTAACCAGACCACTAGGACTGACATACTGTACCGATTACATAATGCGAGTACCTTCCACATCTTTCCATTTTCAATGAATTGGCTTTTTAGCTATCAGTCTAGAACTCACTATAATTTATTTTCTCTGTGGTACTGGCAAACATGTCCAAATTAGCTAAATTACTTTAATATGTGGTTGCTTTAAGGATCAAAAATTCTTGACCACTCCTTCCAAGGAAACATCGACCCACAACATGTGGAATAAATCTGTTTTCCTTTCTTTGTTTCAGTTTTGTTTCTTCCGAATGATTTCATTTTTGTTGTAGTTGCTAAAACAACTTA
Source organism: Hipposideros armiger (assembly GCF_001890085.2). Classification (NCBI taxonomy): domain Eukaryota; kingdom Metazoa; phylum Chordata; class Mammalia; order Chiroptera; family Hipposideridae; genus Hipposideros; species Hipposideros armiger. Next base: position 350,896 of record NW_017731806.1, on the reverse strand, counting down.
AATTTGGGATCTGACTAACCACTCTGATATTGGTGCTTATCTTCGACCAAATGAGTTCCTTCATTTGGCACCATAATTGTGATCAATTACAGTGGCTGGATGGTGAGCTGTTCATTCTGTCCATAGTGAGATGAGTAACTTCCTTACCTAAACAACCTCTCATGGAATAATATCCTGACCTCCTCTTATTCTCCGTCCTTCTCAGAGGAGGCAGTATAAGTCATGCTGCTGATCTACATGAATGTAATCTGAGCAGTTTGAAAAATGTGCAAACATATTATTAGCAACATGTTTAAACAGCACTTTTCCCTTAGGTGTTCATAATCCTTTAAAGTTATGATATAATTACTCCTTCCTCTAAAATGTATACAGCACAGCAAGAATTATATTTGTCAAGGAACATTGACAGTTATGAATAAATAAAAATTATTTCCTATGTCTCACACAGCATTTTTATCTATTTATGGGATCTATGTATCCCTTGTCTCTTTCAAAAATGATTTGAGGCAACTTACAAACTAATATGTATAACATAACTCTAATAAAATAGGAATAAAACCAGAATGGGAGATAGGAAAGCTCTTCCCAAACAAGTAGCCTTAAAGGAAAATGTGGCAGATTTGATTACACAGAAATCTAAAGGTTCTATATTGAAAAGTCAAGAGGCAGACCAGCAGATAAAGGGTTAATACCCATGATATGAACTGTACAAAAATGCCTAAAAATCAATAAAAGACCAACCACTCAAGTGCGTGTTTTGGGCAAAGAACATGGTGATTAGGCCCACAAGAAACAATACAAATAATCAAAAATCTGTGGGAAAAAATGCTTAAACTCTAATTCCTACTGAAGGAGTTTCAGATTAAAACAAGATAACAGTTTGCACAGAACTCAATGCCAAAAATGTAAAAAGAGCCATAACATACGGTATTACATAGCCACTTCAGTTGTTTTAAAATCATTCCCAGTACAAATAATGGTGCAATGAACATCCTGGTACAAACATATTTTTTAGCAATTATATAAATATTTCTATAAAATAGGTTCCAAAGCAAAATTGTGTTAAAATTTACATGCATTTTTTAAAATGATGAACACTGCCAAATTACTCTCCTAAAATATTATACTATTTTACGCTTATATCTATAGAATCTGAGAGTGCCCATTTTTCCCTAAATATGTAATTACCATGCAACCCCGCAATTATGCTCTTGGGCATTTATCCCAGAGAAATATCAACTTATGTTGAAACAAAAACTATACATGAATGTTCATAACAACTTAATTTATAATAGCCCCAAACTGGAAACAATCCAATGCTCTTCAATGGGTGAGTGTTGAAACAAACCGTGGTACATCCATATCATAGACTACTACTCAGCAATAAAAAGTTGATACACACAGCAACTTGAAATCCTCAGGGAGTCCATGCTCAAGGACAAAGCCAATTCCAAAAGGTTATAAACTATGTGATTCTGTGAACATAACATTTCTGAAATGATCCAAGTATACTAATGAAGAAGAGATGAGAAGTTGTTAGGAGCGAGGGGTCGGGCAAGGAACCAGAGGGAGGTGGGTGTGGTTTAAAAGGGGCAATGCAAGAAATTTTCATCTTTGGAACTATTCTGTATCTCTGTGTGTGATAGTACATACATGAACCTACACATGTGGTAAAATTGCATAGAACACACATGCACACAAATGAGTACAAGAAAAACTAAGAATGTCTGAATAGCGTTGATGGATTGTATTGATATCAATATCCTGGTTGCAATATTGTACTGTAACTCTGTAAGATGTGCCCATTGGGGAGCTGGGTCAGGGTACAGTGAATCTGTATTGTTTTGTACCACTGCATGGGACTCTACCATTATCTCAAAATGGCAAGTTTGATTTTAAAAAATAGAAGGTGATCTAAATAACAGATGTCTATGATATACCATTGAGTGAGAAAAGCATGTCACAAAATAGTAGGCAGAGCATTAATCTATATGTGATAAACAAACAAAGCCGTGTGTGTGTGTGTGTGTGTGTGTGTGTGTGTGTGTGTAAGTAGAAAACTTAACTCTTGTTACCTCTGGAGAAGAGGAAGGGAAAAGAGAATTTTTAGTCTATTTTCTCCTGTATTGTTGCAATGTTTTACAATCAATGTGTCTAACTTTTATGATTTGAGTATTTTTTAATTGTAAGGCAAGGTTAAATATACCTATGATGAGGGTTAACCAATTGCTCTAGAGTATGAGCAGTGTCTCCTCAAGCAAACTGGGGCCAAGGAGGTGTTCTGGGGAGAGGCAAGTTTCCGTGAAGCAACGAAGCAAAAGAAGCCTCAGAGAGGAGCAGGAGGATGTAGAAAGGGGAGTGATCTGCAGGGCACTGAGAGAAGGCTGGAGAGAGGGAAGAGACTCCTAGGAGGAGGTGTGGGGAAGAAACGGGGAGCGTCGAAAGTAGGAGGGAAGCTGGAGACACATGCCTTTGGGGTTTTCTAATGGGGATGGGAATAAAATATTGCTTTTGGTTTGCTATTTGGGGTAGGATATTTATCATTTATTAGGGAGGTGGTGGCTCACTCCTACAAGGGGCTTCCACTTGGTTCTTCTTGCCATAATAGTCCTTAGGAAACCAACATGAGAATTCTGCCAGATACTGAATACGCCTCCTGGAACTTTACATTCCGAGACAGAGGAATCCCATGGGTCTGTGGTCTCACCGGATCCCTTGTCAGATGAATTCAAGTCAAGACTCTATCATTTGATCTCCATAGCCTCTATTGTGAAAGTAGGCCTGGATGGCATTTCTGGTCTAGGAATGATAAGCCCCTGAAAAAAAGAGCTGGATAGTTTCCTTTCTCCAGTGCTCAGTCACCCTGATAGGCATGGGGAAGTTACAGGGTCTTTTCTCAAAGGGCCCTGGTTCTATATACTGGCTTAGGTCTGAGAGCTGGATAAGAGGCCACTTATTCCTGTGGGGATGCAAGTTAAATCTCTACCCAGCAGAGCTAGAATTTTTCTTCTTTGTATGTAAACAAGTAACTTAGTAAACTGCCCATCCTGTTCATTTCTAGAAATCTGGTGGTAAATTAGCCATTGCCACAGATCCCTGCATATAAAATTCCATTTCTCCATCCCTGTGGTTTATTAAGGTAACTGTATTTACCCTGTCACAGGTGGTCCCATTGAGACCAGGGAAAGCATTCCATTGCAGCATCAACACTGTCATCTCTGGCCTTCAGAGAGTCACCTCAATGCTCTTCAAAAATTCTAGTACCCCCCCTTACCAATGCATTTTTTACTGCCTTGGTGAAGGGCTCTTCACATCCTCCCAGAGCATTTGGTTAGGTGACGGTTGAACAGGTTAGAGTAACTGATCCATTCCAACATTCCCATTTCCTGGAGCCTCTAGAGTTTTTCCTCTTTTACAGCCTTGCTACTCACAATGCGGTTCACAGCGGCATCTTGGCATTACCTGAGAGCACATTAGGATCCCAGGCCTGCCCTAGACCTGCCATATCAGAACCTGCATTTTAACAAGATCCCCAGGTGATTCATAAGCACATTAAAATTTGCTTCACAGCAGTGGTTCCCAAACTTTAATGTGCATCAGATTCATTTTTTGGAAGCACAAATTCCCAGGCCTCATCTCTAGTGTCTCTGATTCTATAAATCTGGGATAAGATTCAAGAATTTCCACTCTTAACATGTTCCCAATTGATGTTGATGATCCCAGGTGACATGGTCACCACTCTGTATGAACCACTGTTCTACATTATGCCAAAGAATTTTAACCTAAATAACTGTAGGCTATCCTAGACTCCAGTCTCTAATTAGTCAACCTAACAGACTATTAACCACTCCCTAGAGCTTGAGCCAGCCCTGAATCCCAGGTGATGTCCATGTCAATAAGTCCAGCCTGATGGAGCCTCACTATCTTCCCCCTTGGCCGAACACCCTTGGAATGTCCTCCCAAAAATGCTTTTCTGACTCCTCCGGATACCATTTGTCAAAATCTGGTAACTCTTTCAGTGGATAGGCTATTTTACCCTGGAGCAGGTCTTTTATATTTCTCTTTCTAGATTCTAGACTAGATTGGAATCTAATTCTTGTTACAAAGCTGGAGGCAAAGCTGGAGGCAAAGAGTGGGTAGGTCTAAGGAGCATAAGCATCAGCTTTTGAGGCAGCTGCTCCAGGTGTAGTTATGAAAGGGCTTTATTGTAAAAAAAAAGGGCTCAGGGGTATTTAGAGTTCAAAGTTCTCAACCTTATCTGTATCTCTTGAGTACATTACATTAGCAATAAAGGTTGAAATTTAATTGGCATGTTAACTCTGCAACGCTTACAATGAGGCCCAGGGGTTGGTCCTGGAATATAGGACAAGGGACTCCTTCAAGCTTGCCATGGGGGCTTAATTCCCCACAGGTTTTTTTAAACATATATATTCATAGCTCTTAACTCATCTTTTTGTACTCTGGAGCTATAAGAGAAAACCAGGTGACTCAACAATCTTTAAATTCACTGCCTTTGAATGAGCAACTAGGTGCCACAGCTTCCTGATCTCCCAAAGTCTTGCCTTCCACTTACTTGTCGTCCTGTGCTCTGACCACTGATGATTTGAATGACTGTGCTACTATCTCATGCATGGGTTATTAGTGTCCATTTCCATCTTTTCAGCCTCCCCATTCTCCACAAGGTTATCCCTTCAACTCCTCATACATGATCAACCCAATCCCAGAATCCCATTATGAAGATCTATTTCCTGGTGCAATTCCCAGTATCAATTACTGTATCAGTCTGAGTACCAGTAAGAAGCAGCCTGTGTGCTCAAATTAGGATAATTTAAAGAGGGAGCTATTTACAATGGTATAGATGGTGTGTCAGAAAATCACAAGAGAGAAGACAATGACTAGGAGCCAGAAGCAGCTGAGCATGACCACCCCTGGAGAAGGTCCCATTAACAAAAGCACTGACCTTCAGTCAAGGGCCTCAGACAGCCTGTGGCAACCTCATCGAGAGGGAGCAAAGAGAAGAAACACCTTGAACTCACTCTGTCCCCTATTTCCAATGCCAGGTATCCCGAGTGGCCAAACCCAAGTGGAATCTAGAGGCAAGTGAGCCAGTGGATATAGTTAATCAAGTCAGCCTCCTGGGTGCAGAGTGGACCTGGAGGGAAAATGCAAGATCTCTAGTCTAGCACGGTGGGAAAGGCCATGAGTTTAGTTCCAAACAAATGTGCTTGTGGTATCTAAGCAGAGATGTAAAACAGGTTGTCGAGTGGCTTTGGAGATTGGAGAAAAGTCTGGGCAGTTGTACACACTTGAGAGCTCTCAGCATAGAGGTAAGACCATGAAGGTGGATCAGTTGACTTAGGCAGAGAGTGTAGAATGAGAAAATAAGAGAATCTAAAGTGGAACCTGAGCAATTCCAATATTTAAAGATCAAGTAGGAGAGAAAAATATGGCAAAAGAACAGAAAAATATAGCCACAGAGGTGAGAGAAAAACCAGAAGCGCATGGGAGCTTGGCAACTAAGAAAAATAGTTTCTCTCAAAATGAAGGAAGGGTCAATTTTGTTAAAGTCCACTGAGAGATCACACAATATGAGAATTGAGGAGTATCTATGAGATTTAGGGGCATGGAAGTTGGTGGATACTTTGGTAAAAATAGTTTTAATAGAGAAGTAGGGGAGGAAATCAGTTGGAGGAGGCTGTTGAATAAGGTGTTGAATAAGGGTAAACAATAACTATGCAAACTCTTCCAACCAGTTTGAGTGTGAGGGGAGGAGAGGAAAATAATGGATCCATGAAGAAAATTTGGGATCCAGAAATGGGATTTTTTAGAATGGGAGTGACTACAGCATGTTCAGACGATGATGGAAAGAATCCTTTAGAGGGGAACAGGTCAAAGATAGAAAAGGAGGATAAGTGGTAACGTACCTTTCCTGAGAAGGTTGGAATCCATGGCATGAGGAAGAATTGACCTTTTTAGGGGAAGGAACATCACTTCCATTTTATCAGAAGGAAAGAACAAAGAATGGGCACAGGTGCAAGTTGGTTTATAGGTGCAGGTGGCAGGAAGTGAAGTAGTTCCCACCCGAGAGCCTCTATTTCCTCTGTGAAGCAGGAGCAAAGACATCTGCCAAGAGTGAGGGGTGAGATGGGGACTCAAGGTCTTTGAGAAGAAATTTTGAAATGGTCATTTCAGAGACTGAAGGGTCAGTGGACAAAAGGGCAGCGGGGTTCGCAGGGGTGGAGGTGGTTTGAGAGTCCGTGGCAATGATGACAGGGAAGACTGACTGCTAAGCTGGGGGTTTTTCTTCAGTCGTGCTTTGCTGCCTAGGAGGAGATGTGAAGAAGGGATATTGTTGAGTTTTTCCAGGATTGTCCCTCCCCCACCCTGGCCAGTGTGATGAAATGAAAAAATAGACCAGTAGGTTTAGGGTACTGGCAAAATAGTGACTGGCATAATGGACCATGACATCTAACGTGGCTTCAAAGGCAAAGAGACAGAGTAGATTGATGGATAAGTAAAAGTAGAGGGGCCCCGGGGCTAAAGGCCTCAGTAAGATAAGCTACAGGGGAGGTGAGTAAGCAGACTAGACTATAATGAGAAGGAGTCGTAGTCAGAGCAGGAGATTTGAGAGGTCACAAGGTCCAGGGTGTAGCACAGATGTGTGTGCTGAAGGTGATGGAGATTAAGGAATTTGAGAGGCCAGAGTACTGACTAGGTCGTCCATGGGTACAGTAACATCTCCTAGGATGGCGGGGTTGAAGTATGAGGGAATATTGTGAGCTAGGAGGTAAAGTCCTCAGGAAACGAGAGGGAGTACCTGGGAGATCAGCGAAAGACAACACCACCAGAACTTCAGAGGAGCAGCCATTTCACAGGAATGTTTGGATGCCACACCAAGGAATAAGGAGCAGGTTATTCCCACCCCCTTACCTTGGGCATGTAGGGTATGGAAGAATACTTAAGAGAGTTGCAAAAGAAGCAATAGAGATGGGTTTCAATTCAGGCAAGAAAATGGAGGTTTTTCTATGGGTCTGAGGTACCAAGATCCCTGATGCAAGCAGAGGCAGCAGAAGTGACCAGGGAAGAAGAGGAAAGACTTCAACTTGAACATGGTTGGGTCACAGCTTGTGAGAAGAGTTGCCATTAGAAAGATTTTGAAATAAGTGTTTATGTCCAGAAAGCATTATTCCTGCTTTTCAAAGACCTACACATGCCAACTTTTAATTGTCCTTCATTTTCAATTGTGCCCTTCTGTGTGTGGTCTGGCTCTAGAGCACAATGCCTAACCAGCAGTATTTTGTCCACACTCAGGACTGTCCTTGGGTTCCTTGGATTCCAGCTGCTGTTTGCTGAGCCTGGCATGATTTTGACTTTTGTCTCCTTAGTCCCTAGTTTGCCAAACACCATGGTTTAAAAAGAATCCTCCCACCAAGGATTGCTTTAGGCCAGTGGTCCCTGGGTGGTTTTCCATGTCTGCCTCTCACCATGTCTTTTGGCCTTGTACTTGCTATTGTCCTCCAGTGATTTCTCTGTGCTGTTATACCCCTACTTCACTTCTGCTTGGGTATCCACCCTAGGCCTTCATCCATTCTCAAGGCAACAAATGGGGTTATTGGGCAGTCAGGGTACCTCTGAGGTCAACAGGTAGATAGCAGTGTAATCAGTGTTCGTTATTAATAAAAGAAATGACATGCGACGGTTTTCAAAACTTGTTAGTTGCACCTTGGACAGCTAGACAAATTCTCCAGGTATCATTACATAAAACAAAAGTCAGTACATACACAGCAATACTGAAATTATCAACTTTCCCTTTCACCTTCCCCGGGAAGACTTTTCCCTTTGATTGTGACTTGACTATTGATTCTTAGAACACAAACTCTGACCCCACCTGGATGAATAGATCACATGCATTTGTCATTTTTTTTTCCATTCCCCAGAAGTATACTCATGTACCATAGCGGATAGGCCAACCTGGAACACAAATCCAGTTACATGGTGTGAAAAACACACTCAGCCAACTGATTTCACTATGCAACAGGATGACATAGTAGTCACAAAGATTATTGTTATTTGGATATTTTTGAGCAAAACTCTTCTCATAAATTTCAATTCAGTGTTGTCTCTTCCAGTTTGTTTTGTTCTTATTGTTTTTATTCATTGTTGTTGTTAGAGCCCTCTATATTTTCTGGGTGGTGCTGTGAGTGAATTGACTCTATTATTGGTCCTATGTTTATTGTCACTGTCACCTAAAATGTTTACAGACTGACTCAAACACAGAAATTGCTGCCTATCAGATCTGTCTTAAGGGGCTGGAGAAGTGTGTGATACTAGAGAAAGCCCCACCATGCAGGAACTCAGGAGTTTCAACAGCAGCTCCATGGGCTCGTCAGTTTGCTCTTTAATAACATAAAATAAAAACATAATTTTCTGTTGCTATGGGAGATTTACTTCTAAATTATCAAGATATGGAACTTCAGAACTTCTTTAATATCAGAGGCCTTTCTTAGGAACCTAGGTAGAAACTTGGGCTTGAAGTAACCTTGCATATATCTGTTCTAAAATCTCATGGCTAGCGTCTAAGATCAATACCTTTTTCCTTATAGGTACAACTTGAGTTGGCTGAATCAGACTAAGTGAAGGACTTCTATTCCTTGCTTGGGTAGTTTTCTTGTTTTTTCTTTCTCCTGCTGGTTATGAACTAGCCTACATAGGTAGCCCGTGCCCCAGAAGCTTTTTTAAAATGTAAAGGGAGCCAAAGTGAAGATGAAAGCTTTGTGGAGAAGAGCAGAACAGGGAAGGGGAGAATGTGGGTCCTCGTTGACCTCATTAATCTGCTGAATCAACCAGCCCTGGAATCCACCCTACTTTTGGAATTTCAGTTTTGTGAGATAACACATTTCCTTATTAGGCCAGTTTGGTTCAGGTGTGTGTGTGTGTGTGTGTGTGTGTGTGTGTGTGTGTGTGTGTGTGTGTGTGTGTGTGTGTGTTCCAAGAAAGCATCCTAGGAGCTATAGGTACTCACAAGTGCCTGACCTGTGTAACTAAGGGAGGCCAAGCAGGAATATGTGAATCATTGGGGATAATCCCTGCCAATATTTTCTTCATTCCACTCACTCAACCTCATTCCTGATGGGGGTTATTTGTGCTTTGAGTTAACTTTCCTTTGTTTTTCCCCCAACTTCCACCCCATTTTCTCTAACTCTCAGAAATATAACATTTCCTTCAAAATGAATTTAAGCTGAAGTCAAATCAACCTAATACTTTCAAAATGTATAAAGAACCCAGCACAGCGTGGCCTGAAAGAGGATGTCAAATCATTAGGTAGGAAAAGTGTATCCTAGAGTCATTTTCTGGAGTCAGCAAACTTCTGAGAAGAAACCTCTCAGATTTTGTCAGCACCAGCACTGCTTCTGAAAATTTTTATCCTTAATTCAGACCCTATTGTATTTATTAAAGTTTTCCTGTATCTTGTCAGTAAGTGGGTGAGGCTGGGATTAGGGTCAAAGACATCAAAATGGCTGGAATTACGCTATTTGGGGTTTGCTGAGATTACTGGTTTTGATCAAATTTGAAAATTTTCCAGCCAATATTTCTTCAAATACTTTTCCTTCTTCATTCTCTCTCTCTCCTCCTTCTGTGATTCTAATTACATGTACGTTAAATTTCTTGATACCCTCCCACAGGTTATTGAGGCCCTGTTCTTTTTCTTTTAATTTTTTTCCCCTCCCTGTTTGAATAATGTCCATTGACCTGGCTGCAAGTTTACTGATAATTTCATATGTTGTGTTCATTGTGCTGCTAATTCCCAACCAATGAATTTTCAATTTCAGATATTATATTTTTCAGTTCCCAGAGTTCCATTTGGTGTTTTTTTTTAATTTTTCTTCTCTATTGAAATTTCCCATCTCTTCACCTACTTTATAAATATTTTCTAAGAATCTGTACATATAGATTCTTCAACATATTTATCATAGTTATTAAGTCTTTGTTAATTCTGACATCCTAATCATATGTGGGTCTGTGTTTATTGACTATTGTTTCTCTTCATTATGGGTTGCATGTACCTGCTTCTTTGTACACTTAGTAAATTTTTTTTATTGTATACTAAGCTTTATGGATGATCAATTAAAGAGAATCTGGATTCTGCTATCTTCCTCAAAGTTCATATTTGTTCTAGCAAGCAGATAAAGTATTAGTGTATTATATTGATCTTATGAAGCCACACCAACCAATAGAACTTCTGTGATGATAGAAATGTTCTAGAACCTGCAGTGCAATACAATATCCTTTAAACACATGTGGCCATACACATTTAAAATGTGCTTAGTGTTACTAGGAAACTACATTTTAAATTCATTTAATTCTAATTAAATTTCAAAGGTCACATGTGCTCAGAGGTTACTATTATATTGAATAGTGCATCTGTGAAGACTTTTTGAGGCTTTGTGAGGGAAGGTCTATTTTGGATTTGCCTTTATTCCTAGGGCATAGCCTTTAGTCTTGGGAAGTAGTTCTTACCCCTAAGGCGTGCCCTTCTGTGGTCTCAATGGAAAGCCTTAGGTGTTTATCATGCTTCTCTGACGCTGTGGGAATTAAACTCCAAACTCCATCTCCGGACACGAGACAGCTGCCCTTTCAGCCCTCCAGCTGCTGCTTTGCCCTGGGCTCCTTGAACTTCCCCCGTAACTCCCCACGCATAGGTCAGGAATTAGCTGAGGATCTGAGGAAAGCATATACATAGGCTCAGGAGCTCCTCCTCCGAGGCTCCCTCCATCCTGGTATACCCTCCCCCTCAATGTCCAGTTGCTGTGGAAGCCCCAACTCCAGCTTCTGACTCCTCAGCTCAATAGGCCTGCCGTTTTCTGCTTGAGCTCTATCTCCGCCCTCCATGGGAAGTAGATTTCGCTGTCTGAAAAAGTCTGATCAATGTGTATCTCATCCAGTGTGATTCCTTTTTCAAGGGTCAAATCTTCTCCAGTTTTTATTTGCCAAGCCATTTTGGTTGCTTTCCAGGACTTTAAAACAGGTTTTGTTAGTATTTTTATTTTGGTTTAGATCCAGAATTTACAATTGTCTTCAGTGGGAAGGTTACAATTTACTCTGCCATTATCAGAAGTTGGAACTGATCTGATTGGCCAAAATTAGACACAAAAAATACTGAGTTTGGTGGGAAATCTTGGCTACCCTTTCCTCCCAGCACACTTTTCCATGTCTCTTTGTACCAGAAGAGGCTCAACATTTGCTGAACGAATGCTGAAAACTGAAAATTCTCTTGGAGTCGTATTTTGAAGCAATATCAGCCATTCATAGTTTAGAATGGATAATCTTTTCCTGAAAGCATGTTTTGATATGGGTTAATGAGAAAGAACAAGAAGTTCCTGTGCCTCCCCTGCACATGCACATATCAAGAGTCAGCTGAGGATTCCGACTGACTGTAAGTGGCAAAAAAAATGGCCAGGATTTTGGCTTAAGCAAAAAAGATAATTTATTGACAAGCCTAGGTTAAAATTCCATGGTAGGGCGGGCTTAAGCATGGATTTAGCACTCACGTAGTATCATCAGGACACATTTTTTTTGCTCTTTTGTTGTTGTTGTTGTTGTTGTTGTTGTTGTTGTTGTTGTTGTTGTTGTTCCCAGCTTTCTGACCGGCCTATTGCATTGATAGAATTGACCCCAGCTTCCTCTGACTGCAAGAGGATGGGAGCAGCTTCAGCGCTGCTCCCTCTCAGGTGTCCAGTACAGAGGAGAAAGTGAGAGAGTATTTCCCAGAAGCACCAATGCAAACCTCACTGCTTCTCATAGTTTCTGCTTGGGCAGTGTGCCCATCTCTGGACCAGTCACATGGCCATGAAATAGGATGAAATGATTGGCCCAAGGGTGGCTCCTCTGCTCCACCCCACAGTCAGAGGGGTGTCAGTTTAACCAGACCCTAACTGACTGAGAGTGGGGGAGGGGTGATCCCCCGATAAATATCTGGGTTATTATTCACTGGAAGAGCAGAAACACACTGGGACAGAAACAACAGAAGCCCACTAAGATGCTTATTGGAGGAGACTAGAACCAAGGTACATGGAGGGGGTTAAAAGGTGACAAACTGCAGAGGCAGAGAGCCTGAAAGAGAAAAGTTGCCTCTTTCTTCACTTATCCCCTTTGCTCGGGGCTGCTGGAAGCAGGTGCTGGACCGTATCACTGCTTCACAGTTAGGTGCTTGGGGACCTGCAATGAGTGAAATCCATGAAATTTAGATACCACAGCGGTATCTTAAAAAAGGTATCAGGTGGAGAATGGCTTTTAATGTGGAATCCAGGCCTCCAATTAGAGGCTTGTTCCACTTGCTAAATTTGGTTTGGGTTAAATGCCCAGTGACCTCTTGTCGCTATAGCATTTCATCACTGTAGTGAAGGCTCGGGAAAGAATCCTCCTCTCCCCGCCCTTTCTAATGGTACACAATCTCTATACCATTAAGGGTATGAATTCTTATTTCCAGATAAATTGCCCAGCCCTTCTGTCAATCTCTTCCATTAGTAAGGAGGCACTCCAAGGAAAAAAGAAGACAGTGCCAAATGTAGCAATGCTTTCCAAATGTTTACTTGGCTTGGACAACACCTGACCAGCACCTCTCGTGGCTCCAAAGCATCTAGCAGCATTTGGGGCGGAGGGGGTGGATGCAGACTGCCTTTTCTCTCCCCATCCAGAAAAACTAAAGAAAACATAGAGACCCCAGAGACCACTGGAAAATACCTTGGGAGTCTCCCAATGCACTCTAGCCTCACTGGTTGCTCCTAACCACCTTCTAACTTGAACCTGATCTTTTTAAGATAGCCCAGTGAAAGGCTTCCCTCAGTCATTTAGAGGACTCTCCCTTGATTTTTTAAAACATGTCTGCACTTTTTATTGTCTTTCATTTTTCTACAATAAGCATGCCTCACGTTTGCCACAAAAAAAATTTAAAATAAGTATGGGTATTCAAAGTTTCAGGATTCCCACAAAGATTTGCTCCCTTAGAAGTTTCTTCGCTAACTAGAGATTAATTGGGCAGTCACTGCTCACAGCATTTCAGGCTTTTTCTGTCACTATGATTATACATAATAATAAAAAGAGAAATATGCTTTGGACAAATTTAAAAATGTAACATGGTCGATGCCCCTGAAAAGAATAATTCCTGTCAGCTCTTCTCGTACCCATATTCCCTTTGTGATAAACTCCTAGTTTTTTTAGAAAATCAGTCCATTCTTCATTTGTTTATGAAACCACCCAGCTCACTTCTCTCAGTTTTACCTTCCTTAGGAGCTGGTCTTTTAAGGGGCAGAGATATTCTGGTCGATTCTTCCTCCTTCTTGCCTTCCCACCACCCATCCAACTTCTTTCTTTTTCATCCCACCGCCCTGAGGACACCTGCCACTGACCTCATTTTCAGCTTTGTTTGTTTCCCTGATAAAATTACTGGCCAGGTGCTATAATCTTTGGTTTGCTGGGCAATTGCCCCACAGTTCCTGTGACCTACACTGTGGACAGAGCGGACTTCTTCATTATTCACAATGTGCTGGAGGTCCAGTTACCGGCGGTGTCCACCTCCGAGGCCAGACAGAAACTTGTTTAGCCAGTTTCCTTCTTTCACTAGGTTGTTCCAAGACTGACACACGCAGATTGAGAAAAACACTGAGAGTTTCTGTGTTCCCAGGAATAAATCCCACCAGAACAAGCCTTGGTCTGTTGCTAAACTATGATTCGCATTTCCTCTCCCCACTCTGCCCTCCCCCACCCTTTGCTACAAAGCTATGGACCATCAAGTTTTAATGCAGTGCTGAGTTGTTGATTAAAACGGTGTGTTATTTTCTGAATGTCAGACAACATATGACAATAAAGCAGGCGTAACATATCAGGAAAACAAATGTGTGCTGCTTCAGCGCTGGATGCAAATGCACAAATGGCTGATCTTTAAAAGCTTCCATGTTCACAAGAAGTCTTGGAGCATTAAAATTGATGATGGTGATTAGGTTGCCTTTCAGAGCAAGAAAATCGGTATAACTAAATCCTCCTGGGTTTAGCCATTTTCAGCCCAGGCATATTAACTTGACTCACTGTGAGTCTGCTTTTGTACACACACACGCACAGTATTTAACCATGAGTGCAATGGGCCCCAAATTAAAGCCATATTTTGTTAACATCACATGCTCCAGGCTTGACAGTATTTATCAAAGGGGAAGCTGCTGGATTTATTGAAAGAAATGAACTTCACCAGGGCCTGGCAGGCCCAACCCCAGTAGTGAGTTGTGATTTTCACCCTGCCCTTCAGAGATACCGCTGCTGTGAGCTCAAGGCTGTTCACTCATGTTGGGCACCGCTTGCAGCCATTACCTCTCCAGGGTCGGCCTCCCATCTGCCTGGGCCTCATGGATGTCATGGGCTCCACATCAATTTATTCTTCAAGGCCCTGATTGGGTTCCTTCTTTTCTGGGAAGGCTTTGCTATGTAAATCCAGGGTCATTTCTTCCTCCTTTGATCACTCCCGTCTCACTCTGAGCATCATTTAGATTTTTTTTTAAGGAGGGCGCAGTTCAGTGGCCCATGCAGGGATCGAACCAGCAACCTTGGTGTTATCACACCACCACGCTCTAACCAACTGAGCTAACCAGTCACCCTGAGCATCCTTTAGGACTGTGGTGGAATTACAGAGCCCCAGGCCCTACCCCAGCCCTCCTGAATCTGCATTTTAGCAAAATCCCCAGGGGATTCCTATGCACACTAAAGCCACACTTACCTTTTCTACTTGTGACTCTCAGTGGGAGTCATGTTACCCCACAGGTGTTTTGGAAATATAGTGGGAATTTTGGGAGTTGTCACAAGGATGGATGCTGGGCAGGAGCACAACTGGCATCAATACGCAGGGATGATGCTGGCTGCCTACAGGGTAGAGGACAGCTCCACATAAGGAAGGCTTCGATTATAAGTCAAATGACTTTCTAAAGTGCTGCCAGGCAATCAGGTAGGTGAAAGGCCTATTTTTAATTATCTGAGCCTTCAATCTAATTCCTTTTTATATATAGACACAAAGTACTGCTTGCACAGTTTCAATATGTATTGAATTTTCTAGGAATTCAACTTCTGTGCAAATTCAGGGAAGCCTGTGCTTTATTTTGTTCATAACTTTATCTTTGTTCATCGCTTTGGAAATGCACATTATCCATGGTGTCAACAAAAGGTCACTACCAGCAATTTAATGCCAACAGGAATCCCCAACATGGGGAGAAACTTCACTCACGTAAAAATTTGCAAAATGGGGAAATGCAGCCTCCAGTGGAAACCTGAAGAGTTCCCCCCAGAGACAAAGGGGAGGCTGCTTTTTATAGAGAAAGCCCCTCTCTAGTCCTTGATTGGTTCACTTTTATGCAAATGAGGAATCCAAATTTGTACAGTGTGATTGGTCCAAATAGCCCTGTCCAAATTGATCGGCTTTGCAAGATCTGAATTGTCAAGGGTTCTGGATTTTAATTTGCTGGTAATTTGGATAGGTCATCTCACCACTCTGGGCCTCATTTTTCTCATCACAACAGAAGACGGACCAGGTCGATGGTTCCCGAACCTGGCTATTCCAAGGGAGATTTTTTTTTTTAAATACAGTGTTCCCTGAGCTTTACTCCAAACCTGTTGAAACAGATTTTGAGGGTGGGTCCCATGTATCTGTAGATCTAGAGCAAAGGTCAGCAAACTTTTGAGACAGAAGAGCCAATCCTGTCCCTCACAACAATTTAAAAATTATTTGAGATCCATAAAACAAATGAAATCACCATTATGTGAATAATATCCTTTAAAATTTTTATAAATGAAACTACAATAGTTTTGTTTTCATTTTCAATTTTACTTCAGAGCCACACGTATATACCCAAAGCACCTCATGTGGCTCGGGAGCCGCAGTTTGCCGACCCCTAATCTAGAGGATGTCAGGTAATTCTGATAGATGGCCAAGTTTGCTTCTCAAACTTTAATGCACATACAAATCACCTGGGCGATTTTATTAAGGTGTAAATTTTGATGCCAATGCTGCTGATCCATGAACCACATTTCCAGTAGCCAGAAATAAAGGACTTTTAAGTCTCTTTCAGCTAAATATTCTCCATTACATCAATTACTAATGAGTAATGTGATACAAGATGACCCATTAAAAATAGTCCCCATTTAATAGGAAGAATTAATATAGTTAAAATGTCCATACTGCCTAAGGCAATACACAGATTCAATGAAATTTCTATCCTACCAAGGACTTTTTTCACAGAATGGAACACATAATCCTAAAATTTCTATGGAACCATAAAAGACCCTGAATAGCCATGGCAATCTTGAGAAATAAGAACAAAGTGAGAGGCATCGCAATACCCAACATCAAATCATACTACAAGGCTATAGTAATCAAAACAACATGGTACTGGCATAAAAACAGACACATAGATCAATAGAACAGAATAGCAATCCCAGAAATAAATCCATGCCTATATGGTCATTTAATCTATGACAATTAACACAAGAATTTACATTGGAGTACAGACAGTCTATTCAATAAATGGTGCTGGGAAACCTAGACAGGCACATGCAACAAAAATGAAGCTCGGGGCCGGCCGAGTGGCACGATGGTTAAGAGCTGGCTTGGGATGCCAGAGGGCCCCGGTTCGGATCCCACATATGAGGGCCAGTGACACTGCCCTCTACAGCTAAGATGCTGAACAACAGCTCAACCTGGAGCTGGGCTGCCGTGAGTCGCCGGCGACGGAGTAGGCTGCAGCCCCTGCTGCAGTGGGTTGCCATGGGCTACCGTGTGTAGCCAGCAGCCAGCGTGAGTGGCCAGCAGCCAGCGTGAGCAGCCAGCAGCCGCCGTGAGCGGCTGTCCAGAAGCAAGCGACTAATCTGCCTCGCCCAGGAAGAGCGCAGTGATGGTGCCAACTTGGTCCAGTGAAGCAACATCCTCCACAACTAGACTGAAGAACAAAACAACAGCAACTTGTCTGTTCCCCTTCCCCAATTCCCCAGCACTGTTCCCCTCCCCCAGTTCCCCAATTAAAAAAAAAAATGAAGCTGGACCACCTCCTTACACCATATACAAGAATAAATTCAAAATGGATTAAAGACTTAAATGTAAGATCTGAAACCATAAAACTCCTAGAAGAAAATATAGGAAGTAAATTTGCCGACATTACCCTGAGCAATATTTTTACTGATATATCCCCTTGGGCAAGGGAAGTAAGAGAAAAAATAAACATATGGATTACATCAAACTTAAAAGTATTTTCACAACAAAGGAAACCATCAATAAAACAAAAAGGTATCTTACTGAATGGGAGAAGATATTTGTCAATGATACATCTAATAAAGGGTTAATATCCAAAATTTATAAAACACTCATTCAAATCAACACCAAAAAAACAAACAACCCAATTAAAAAATGGGCAGAGGACATGATACATTTTTCTAAAGAGGACATACAGATGGCCAATAGACATATGAAAAAATACTCAACATCACTAATCATTAAAGAAATGCAAATAAAAACCACAATGAGATACCACCTCACTCTGGTCAGAATGACTATCATCAATAAATCAACAAACAACAAGTGCTGGTGAGGATGTGGAGAAAAGAGAACCTTTGTGCACTGTTGGTGGGATTGCAGATTGGTGCAGCCATTATGGAAATCAGTATGGAGGTATCTCAAAAAACTGGAAATGGGGGCCGGCCGCGTGGCGCGATGGTTAAGAACTCGCTTGGGATGCCAGAGGGCCCCGGTTCAGATCCCACATATGAGGGCCAGTGACACTGCCCTCTACAGCTAAGATGCTGAACAACAGCTCAACCTGAAGCTGGGCTGCCGTGAGTCGCTGGCGACGGCGTAGGCTGCAGCCCCTGCTGCAGTGGGTTGCCATGGGCTACCATATGTAGCCAGCAGCCAGCGTGAGCAGCCAGCAGCCAGCGTGAGCGGCCAGCAGCCGCAGTGAGTGGCTGTCCAGAAGCCGGGGACTGATCTGCCTCGCCCGGGAAGAGCGCAATGATGGTGCCACCTTGGGCCAGTGAAGCAATGTCCTCCACAACTAGACTGAAGAACAAAAGGACAGCAACTTGTCTGTTCCCCTTCCCCCAATTCCCCATCACTGTTCCCATCCCCCCAATTACCCAATAAAAATCTTTAAAAAAAAAAATAAAAACTGGAAATGGAACTACCATATGACCCAGCAATTCCACTCTTAGGTATCTATCCAGAGAAATCCAAAATGCTAATTTGAAAAAATATATGCACCCCTATGTTTATGACAGGCATGGAAACAATCGAAATGCCCATCTATAGACGACTGGATTAAGACACTGTGGTACATTTATACAATGGAGTATTAATTGGCCATAAAGAAGAACAAACCATTTGCAATGATATGGATGGGCCTAGAAAACATTATGCTAAGTGAAATAAGTCAGACTGAAAAAGACAAATACCATATGATTTCACTTATATGTGGAATCTAAAGAATAGAATGAATGAACAAACTAATCAGAAACAGTCTCAGAGATCTAGAGAAAAAACTGAGGGTTGCTGGATGGGAGGAGGGTGGGGACGAGGGAGAAGGTGAGGGGATTAGACAGCACAAATCGGTAACCATAAGATTGCCATATGGATACAAAAGACAGTTTGGAGAATATAATCAATAATGTTGTAAAGATTTTGTAGGGTATCCAATGAACACTTGTCTTATTAGGGAGACCACTTCATGGATGATGTAGGTGCTTGCCCACTGCAGTGTACACCTGAAGCTGAAGTTGAATAATAATGAATGTCAACTATAATTTAATATATACTATATATGTAACTATTACATTGTTTTGCACACCTGAAACTAATTTAAAAAAAAACAAAACTCCACATTTAGTGTAAGATTACCTAGCTAAGTTAAATTGTGATGGTAGAGTATGGAATTATTTCCTTCATTTATAAATTTTAAGTGATATTTTAAAGTAATCTATGGAGGATTTATTCCCCTTAAGTTAGCATCTCAGAGTATAGTGTTAAAAGGTGTTTTCAAAAATCCTTAGACCAGAACATTTTTTGACCAATCGGAAGACTTTGAACTGACTTTTTGCAGCATGGGAGGCTCAATGCCAAGTGTGATCTGAACATCATACAAGGTACTTTCCATCACCAAATCCTCCATGGGCTGACATATGCCTGAAATTCCTTTAACAGGGAGAGAACTTTTCACTCACTCCATAATTAGTGATGAGGCTTAAAATACAAATATTCCTAAAGAGGGTAAAGCACTGACTGTAAATCAGCAAAAGAAATGATGGGGATATTTTCATGGAAAGAGATTTCTGTAGGAAAGAGTTGGGCTGGGGGACAAGAGTGGGGTGGGAGCTGGAGGAGAGAATAAAGAAGGTGTTTCAAAAGGGGAAGTCAGGGGCTGACCTACTCTTGATCTTCATAACTTTGTCAAAAGGAGGCTGCCACCATTAACTAAAACAATCCCACCTAACTGTCTTCCTGAAAAACAGGCACCTCCCAATTCCTTTGACTGCTCACTTCCTGTGTTCAGGTAAGAGGCCCTTAGTTGTCTTCATCCTACAGTCTTTTTGCAAACAGCTGGCTAACATACTCACAAGGGGTCCCAGCGAGGAGAAAGTTGGGCATGAGAAATGCTTGTGGGGCCTGAGCTGACCCAGGAGGCTGAGGGAAGGAGAATGGGTCGGCCAGCAGAACTCATGTGGACGCTAGAAAAAGAGGAAAGTGGGGTGCACTCCCAGAAGAAAAGGGGCCACATAATACTAGTCTTGCCTCTGCCATTGAACAGCTGCTCAGGCTCACCCACTCAGCAACACAACTTCTTCTTAATCTGTAACTCACCTCAAGGTCACGACTGCCAGTTTGAGACACATTGTAAACAAGGCTGAAATTTATCTTTCTTCCAGCAATTAAGCCAAGCAGTCTCCCCCACACACTGTGAGCCTCATAACCCCCATACTCAAGGAAAGCAGCAAGGCAGTGGGAAGAGCTTTTCTTCTGGCTGCGGCTCAGGCTGTTTCTGCCTCTGGGCATAGTAGCTAAGTACCGAAGATCTGGAACAATCTCTAAAAGCAGAGGACAGACTGGGAGCCTGATAGGACATGAAAGCCTGGAACAGCTTGCTCTAGCAACTTCCCTCTCAATATGTTTTCTTTTACCTCTTAATTACTTTTCCTGAAAAGAGAGAGAGCTGAAGATAGGCATAGAGATCATCTAGGCTATGGAGGCAAGAGGAAAGGACTTCCAGATTCAAATTATATCTATCCCTCTATAAACCACATGATTCACTGAGTAGCAACTGAAGTGCAGACACAAAAGTGAATGCTCAATTAAATTAATGAGAGGAGAAAGGAAATTGTTTTGTTCCGCTGAAGCCTGCAGGAGCGCTGCCTGGCTGAGCAGGGCAGTCCAGGCCTGTCACCAGGGGAAGGGTGGAAGGTTTCCTGTCCCTATCGACTCAGAGCAAATGGATGTGGCTCACTTCCTTGGGCCCTCCATGATACAGGCCCCCTGTTACACCTTCAGAACGAAGCCCATTTGTGCTGAAGGAGAAAGGGGGAGGGTTACTATTCGTTACATTAGAAGTCACCTTTGTTAATGACAGCAATGTGACCTAAGAATTTTGGCACTAGAAGGGACTTTAGTTCATTTAATTCACAGTCATCATTTTATAGGTAGGGAAACTGAGGTCCAGAAAGGGAAAGAGGTTTGTACAAATTCACTGACAAATTCCCAGAAGAGTTGAGTCCAGAATCCAGCTGCCCCCTAGACCCACCCTGCTCCCTTCCCCTGCTGCCACCCGAGAGAACATGGCGGCTTTCCTGGCGTGTTGCAGTTTTCCGAAAAGCCAAGAATTACCAGAACTCACATCCAGCTACCCTAATTTCCTCAGTCCCCTAGCTGGAGGTGGATGAGGCTATCATTCACACTGCCACGTGAGGCTTGAAGACCAGTGGGTAGGGGGTCCTTGCCAAAGGTCCACGGTGGAGTGGGAAAGAGGGGTCTTAGGTTCATGTATTTAATTCACCCCCTTGAGAACTCTAATTTCAAATCGAGAGAGAGAAATGAAAGCTCTTACTGGACCCAATTAATTCAGCATGTGCTAACTCCAGCCTGGGCATGAGCAGGTGAGAACAAAACTCTCGAGCCACATTTGGTTCTGCTTCCAGGAGTTATGGCCCCACTGAGGAAACCATCAGCAGCATCTTGTGGGTGGACACATGTGGGGGCTATACATTCCCACCCTGACAAGCTCACCCCCAAGTGGAGCTGTTGACATAAAAGCATGCCTCTGCTCACACCAAGTTTCATGCAGGGGTTTGTTTGAGAGCAGAAAAAAATTAATCTAAAAAAAACTCATTTGTGGTGCAGAAAAGATTTCTCTCTTTCTTCTGCCTGCAACTCTTTTCAGCTCCAAACAGTAAACTGCAAAAACTCTCAGGCAAGGGGGCTTGCTGTCCCAGGCCTGGAGCTTAAAGGGAACCTCTCTGGCCACCCTCACGCTCCCTCTCCCCACACAGCGATGAGTCACAGGCCCAAAATGTGTCCATACAAAGCCCACACCTTGCCTTCTAGGCCACCCATTGGTACCCAGGATCTCAGAATTCCCTACCCAAGGGTCCTGAACCCATCTTCAGAATTCTCATAGGCCTCTCCTTGAGGCCTGAGTCCTGAGGATGAATTGGCCCATGGGTGTGCTCACCCCTAGGCCTGAGGAGTGGCCAGCTGGACCCTTGAGCTGGGGTGTCTTTAACAAGTGAGGCAGAGCCGAGGGGTGGGCAGAGGAAAGAGGCTTGGGAGAGCAGGTGGAACCCAAAGGGGTTCAAGAATTCGATATTCAGACTTGGTATTCTGGATCCGTCTGAAGATATATTTTCCAAGGCAAGAAGATAAAAGATATTCTATAGTACAATTTCTAGGCTGGATTTAGTTTTTAGATATTTAGACACATGGCATGTGGGTCTCCACTTGCACCCTTGCTCAGTGTGCAAATGAGGGAGGCAGGCTTTTTGAAGCAAACAAAGACTGCATTCCTAAGGTTAAATGGTAGGGACGGGAGAGCCAAGGGAAGTCTTATTCCGGGACACATCACACCAGTGGGCTCTAACCCCAGCCCTAAAATGATGGCATCATTATCAGGCTTGCTGATTTTTATCGCTTCTTCATACAAGGCAATTAGTCCTGTTATATTACCCCTAATCACATGCAGACCAAGAAATCTGTAGGTTCTACCAAATCAAGAATTACTTCTAATGCTTTTTATACAAACAAAGCAACCTAAATTGTTGACAGAGATGAGAACTGACTTGTTTGTTCTATCAAATAATTAAGCCACCCCCAAAGAGTTAAGGCAGGTTAGGATTAAATTGTTGCTACACAGAGCACACCAGTTGTGCAGGAGTATTTAAAAATAAACAATCATAAATACAGCAGAACAGCCAGCCTCACAGGGTCTCCCTTTTGTTCCTCAACTGGATGCAGCTAGGAAGGCATTGTGGGCAGCAGCCCCTTGAGATGAGGAATCAACCTGGCCCCAGGGGCCCAGAAAAAAGGAACCCCCCAGCTTTTATCCTCTCCCCTCTGGAAGAGCCATGCCGGTCCCCAAAGATGATTTAGATCACTGTATCAGGCAATAATTCTGCCACTCAACAAGCCACATCCCACAAGCCTATAACCAGATTTGGGGTTCAAAATTGCTTACTGCATAATATTTATGCAAGCTCTCTTTTTTTTTCTGCTACTTATTACACAACTTCCCTTCATCTGCACGTACATTACAGGACCGAAGAATTTTTTATTTCCATCCACTTAGGGGCTTCCCATGGGCAGGTCAGGCAACAATTCACCCATGCTGATTTTCCAACTCTGCTGTAGCTGCTCTTCACAGAAACTTGGGAAACGCTAATCATTGCTTTTTAACATTCTTAGGCGTTATGGGAATACAACATTAACCCCAAAACGAAGGATCAGAACTAAAACCCATGATATTAAAAAATCCCAGAGTTCTACTCAATATCCTTTAGAAAGTCAATTAAAACCCAGATAAATTAACTGGAAGAAAATCTTTATCATTTAGCGACAGACAGTAGCAGTACAAATCTTAGTATACAGACATGTAAATGTATCTTTCTTTTTCTATAGCACAACTTCTACATTAGCCTTCACTTCAATGGAAAAGTCAAAACTTTATCTCAATGAATTCAGGGTGATATCTTTGTCTAAGGCATTAAGGTAGGTGTGTGTGTGTGTGTGTGTGTGTGTGTGTGTGTGTGTGTGTGTGATGAGCCTGTTGATAGAATCGTCCTTCTAAAATGCAGACATGACTGTCTAACTGCTCTACTTCAAATCCTCCAGTGATTCCACATTGCCCACAATGGCAGTACAAGAGTCTCTCCACTGGAGAGTGAGGTCCTGGGAGCTATTGATGAGTTATTTCATCAGGAAGATCTACTATTTGCACAAGCAGAGAAAGGAAACATTTATGTGGAATATCCAACCACTAAAGCATCAGGTACTGGGAACAAAACCAACAATTTTCCAAACATTTCCAAAAACCGCTCTGACCTCTACTTGAGCAAAAATTCTGACCTAATTTTAGAAGATCCTGTTTGATTACTTAAACCAAATATCCTTACCCTCTTGCATTATGGCTGCTTTAGATGGACCAATAAGAAGAACAACAACACTGAAAATACCATGAGAGTAGTTTTAGTATCGGCCTGCTCTCGTCCTGAGTTCTCTTTTCCAAAACGTGGCTTGAATACCTCCTTCAAGCCTTGCCTGCATCTCTGACCCTGTTCTAGTCATACCATCAGCGGTGTAAACAGCATAGATCTTGTCTTTCACAGTTACTCATGTCCGTGTTGTTTGTCCTCTCTTCTTTCTTGTATTATCCTATAAACTCTACTGGACAAGGTCTGTACCCCACATCCTTTGCAGAACCCCAACCACTTAGCACAATGGTCTGCACACAGAGGGAACTTAATGATATTTACAGTTTGACTTCTGGGTCCCCACTCCAGCTCCTGGGTATTCGTTTATCAGCAAATAAATTACTTATCAGTAAAACAGCCAAGGTTTCCAGAGTGAATCATTTGTATTTCCACAGCTGGAAAAAAAAAAACACATACCACTTGCCTCACAAAGAGGAATTTCAATAGAGGCATGTGGTCATGATGATGCTGATAGAACCTGCCTGAGAGTTTTGAAACTTTTGTAACTCTTTGACCTAGAAAGATAAACCAACTTTATTTGGAATTATGTGTTCCCTTAGGTTCCTTTAGCCTAAAGACGTAAACGTCAAAGAATGTGACCCCGCCATAATGTTGACAACGATGACAAATATATACACTTAGTCTCTGGCTTAGCAACCGCTGGCAAAATTCCTGGGAGCCAAAAACCACCTCAACCCCTGCAGCATCCCAGACGGGTTCACAGGTGACCCAGAGGCTGTGCCTTCCTTGCACCGCACCAGGCACGGCCCCACCCAGGTGCCAAGGCTGCTTATTTCTTGCAGTGGCTCATGTTCCCGCTGATGCCCAGAGCCTGCCTCCTGGACAGAGCTACCCCATACCTGGCTCACAGCTCTAAGCCTGTGGGGCAGCTGGGAGTGGAGGAAAAACCCTGCCTCTGGCCTCCCTTGGTCCCCTACTTCCTGGGTGGGCAGCTTCAGGAGGCAGCCCAACCCTGGGGAGCTTTTGGAGGGAGAGAGCGCCTTTCCCTCCACCTCCCTCCCTTCGTGCTGTGCTGGCCCATCACCCAGACCAGCTATAACCTTGCCAGGCCTGGCAGAGGACCTGCACCTCTCCCTGTTGCAGGATTCAGAGTCCAACTGACTCTGTTTAAATTTTGATTTCACCTACACCAATCACTTCTCTTTTCTGAACCTCAATTTGGTCATCTAAAACATAGAGATAATAATACCTACCAATGGCATTGTCCTGAGGATGAGGCAGTAATGTCAATAGTAATGATAAAGCCTTAATGACTCAGGGACTTCTATGTGCCAGGTACTATGCCATGTTTCAGACGTTTATTTAAAGCCCAGCATGGTGACTGGCCCAGAGCAGGTGGCCAACAGGTTCCTTTTCCCTCTTCTTCCTCCTCCCTTTCCTAAGTCAGGTAGGACCTGAGGGTTCAGTGTCTGGTCCCGTGGCCGGGAGCGAGGCGGCGGGGGCGGGGGG
>NW_017731806.1:302131-325583 GCF_001890085.2 Hipposideros armiger | reverse complement strand
GGGGAGTTGTTATCGGTATATATTATTACAATTTTAATATAGTTTTTTCCTTTCTTAAAATGTGTATACATTTTTTGGCACCCTCTGTAGATTTACACTGTTAAGTAGTATTCTCACTTTATAACCTGTTAATTAAATACTTTGACAGCCACAAGGCATAACTTTAGAAAATCACCAACCATCATTTAGCTATCTATGTATTTGATATACTTCCATTTCTTGGCATATTTTTAAATTAATAACATTTATTTTATTTTTAATCATGAAAATCAACCTATTTATTATAGAATATTTTAAAATAAGAAGTATAAAAGAAGAAATAAAAATTACCTGTACTCCTGCCATCTAGAGATACTCACTATTCATACCTTCATTTATTACAATCTTATCTTTTAAAAAATTATTTTACTTATCAAAATAAACTCATTTTCACTGCATATTATATAATGAGAATGTTCTATATTATTCTTTTAAAACACAATGTTTATACTTGTATAATATTCCGCAATACTTCTACAACATAATTTACATAACCATTTCCACATAGTCGTGTATTTAGATTGTTTTTAATTGTTCCCGATTTTAATGTGGACATATATAAATATGTACGCACTTCTCTCATTAGTTCTCACATTTCCTCAGTCTCTTAACAACCTGTGGGTCCAATAAGATCAATTAACAATTTGGGGGGCCAGCTGAGTGGCTCAGTTGGTTGAGAGTTGGCTTAAGGGCGCTAGCTCTGAGCAACGGGGCCGCCAATTCAATTCCCACATAGGCCAGGGACGCTGCGCCCGAGCTGAGCTGCCGCTGAGCTGCCAACAAGTGGTGGTGAGATGGCTCAGCTGGTGAGAGCGCGTGCTCCTAACAACAAGACTGCCTGTTCGATGGTGGGCTACACCCGCCCGTAACTAATACTGAACTTGGCACCTTGAGCTGAGCTGCCACCCGAATGGCTCAGTGGATAGGGCGTGCACTCCTAACAACAAGGCTGCTGGTACAAGTCCTGCGTGGGATGATGGCTGTGCCCACCCGCAACTAAGATTGTAACGCAGCACCTTGAGCTTGGAGGCCATGAGCTGCCAATGGGCAGCCAGATGGCAACTGGCACCCTCCACAACTAAGACTGAAGAACAACAACTTGGCTGGTCCCCCTCCCCCATTCCCCAACACAGTTCCCCTCCCCCAATTCCCCAATTGAAAAACAAAACAAAACAATTTTGCCCAAATTAGAGAGACAGCTTCCGGGTCCCTTCCCCAGCCTCCACCAGTTTTTATGTTGTTGTTATCTATCTCACTTGGTGTGGATGTTTACAGGTTTTGCTAAAGAAATATTAATATGCTTGGATATGGAGTGCTGCCCCAGAACCACCTAGAGATATCACATAATATGCGGTTTATGTGCCATATGTCCTTCAAAAACCTGACCCCCAGAATTTCAAAAGGTGATGATTCTCATTCCTGGTTCAGTTAAATTCATCTGGTAAGCTTTAAAAAACACACTGATGCTCAGGCCACACCTAAAGATTCTGATTCAATGATTTCCTCTAGTTTTGTTCTTGTTTTTGTTTTTGTTTTTTAAGATTTTTATTGGGGAATTGGGGGGATGGGAACAGTGCTGGGGAATTGGGGGAAGCGGAACAGACAAGTTGCTCTCCTTTTGTTCTTCAGTCTAGTTGTGGAGGACGTTGCTTCACTGGCCCAAGTTGGCACCATCATTGCGCTCTTCCCGGGAGAGGCAGATCAGTCGCTGGCTTCTGGACAGCCACTCACTGCGGCTGCTGGCCACTCACGCTGGCTGCTGGCTGCACATGGTAGCCCATGGCAACCCACTGCAGCAGGGGCTGCAGCCTATGCTGTCGCTGGCGACTCACGGCAGCCCAGCTCCAGGTTGAGCTGTTGTTCAGCATCTTAGCTGTGGAGGGCAGTGTCACTGGCCCTCATGTGTGGGTTCTGAACCGGGGCCCTCTGGCATCCCAAGCCAGTTCTCAACCATCGCGCCACTCAGCCGGCCCTAGTTTTTTAATATATTTTTTATTTTGAAATAATTATAGATTCATTGGAAGTTGCAAAAATAGCTCAGAAAGGCCCTGTGGACCCTTGGTTTTCCTCACTGGTAACACCTTGTACAAAACCAGGACATTGACATTGGGCACAATCCACAGATGTCACTAGTTTTATATGCACTCGTGTGTGTGTGTGTGTGTGTGTGTGTAATTTTAGCATGTGTAGATTTGTGAAACACCACCACAATCAAGATACAGATTCACTCAGTTCCATCACCACAAAGATCCTTCTGCACCACCTCCTTGCACCATCCTTAATCCCAGTCCTCCACTTATTTTTGAGTCCCCAGGAGGTGTCTCACAGAGGAACCTCAGAGATGTTTTCTCACTCAAGCCTGCTTGATGCTGTCGCTTCCTACAGGCGCCTTGAGGGAGGCCCAGTGCTGCCCCTCTGCCATCCCTAAGCCTATGCCCTACTGTCCAGGATGTTGTCTCTAGGAGTCCCCAAAGCTGACAAACCTTAGATATGCTACATGGGGCTGTGATATGTGTCATTTACTCAGGATGATCTCTAAGAAATGGAGAGACTGGCCGCTCTCCAGTTCTGTCGCACTTTGTCACTTGGGTCCCAAAGCAGATTGCATCTGCTCCATAGTAAACCCCCTACCTGTTCTGACTGCAGGTCCCTTATCTTTGGAGGTCACATCTAAGCCCTGGGGATGGGCTGGGTACACAATGCCCCTCCTCCTTCTATATCATTCTGTGAACTCAGAGAGCCTCTGTTCAAAGCTTCCTCATCAGTTTTCAGCTCCTCTAGGATTGCCTGGGGGATTCACTGCGCACGCGTTCATTAGATATTGCCAGACTACATTGCAGAAGCACAGTTTAGGTTTGGTTGGAAACCCCTACTCCTCTCAGGATAAACTTGATGGCATTAAAAAATATATATATAATAGTCAATTTAAGCCCAGGGACTAAGTCATCAACTTAGCACACCATACTCTCATTCAAAATAAAGGTTTTACTATTGTAAGTCTAGCTTTGGTCAAAACTGTTTGATTGTTTAAAGAAAATAATTACCCTCTCTCATTCCCCTCCCATCTAACATGAGATGTGTTCATGGTAATTAAGTTTATACCTCAGTATTTAAGTTACAGAATAGCAAAAGGGCTAGGGGAATGTGTGACTTAACATCACCCAAAGGTAGATACAAAAATTCTAGGTGGGTGGCCGGATGGCTCAGTTGGTTAGAGCACAAGCTCTTCTTAACAACAAAGCTGCTGGTTCTATTCCTGCATGGAATAGATTGAAAACAGCAACTGGACTTGGAGCTGTGCTGCACCCTCCAAAACTAGATTGAAGGACAATGACTTGACTTGGAGCTGGTGGGTCCTGGAAATAACACACCGTTACCCAATAAAAATTAAAAAAAAAAAGAGCTCCAAAGAACTCTAGAAGCTCTTTGCAGGAGAGAGTAGCATGGTTTAGGTTGTACATGAGTAATTGCACCATATTAGGCCAAAGAACAATGTTGCTATTGTCTTTCTTTGGAAGTTAAACATAAGTAAAAGAAGAGTGTGTGATTGCCAAGTTGACAAGGGATAGACTGTGCTGGCTTTGTACCATGTAAATGAGCTAAATCATAACTATGTTTCTAAGAATTTCCTTCCCCGTAGAATTCCAGGTTAGACTAGGCCACAAGAGGTGTTTTGCATCAGATCTGGAAGATGGAAGTGAAGGAGCAGCCCTATTTTCACTTCCTAAGGGTACTTGTAGGGCAGCAGGTGTGGCGGCAGCTGGCGACCATTGTCGCTGACCCGCTGGCTTGGCTTGTTATCCTGAGGCAACACCCAGGCAACACAGTTCCTCCAGCTCCTGCCAGATCTGCTTTATCAGTCTCTCTGAGTCCTGGGCCAGGTGCGAGTGTAACTCCATGGCAAAGACCGCCAGCTTCTACCCCAGGTCACTGCGGAATCCGGGCTGGGCTGATGAGAGGGAGATAGAGGTTCCAGTTTGTCTTTGCAGTGTCTGTGTGTCCTTGTTCTTATCCAGTCCCAGCTCCCTTCTCAACTGCCCATCTGGCTGACCCATAGTGACTTCAAGCTCAACATGAGATGCGGGGCCAACAGCACCCATAGACCACGTCCTCCCAACTCACACAAGTACAAAGGTAGGACCCCTGTACTCCTTATTCTATGTCACTCACAGTGGTTCTGCCTCTTTGATTGAACCCTGACTTACAGAGAATTATGTATTGATTACCTCTCCGAGAAGCCATAAATGACTGAACTTGGAATTTGTTGATTGAACAGAAGGTCAAATTTTAACTGTATACTGGTTGGTGTGGTACAAGATGAGCAAGAAATAAAAATGCCATGTGGAGATGCATAGAAATAGATATTCTCTACCCTGAACAACATATCCTAGGCAACACTGGGACCTTCTACTGCCACATGCAAATATCCTGCCTTTCCTTCAACTAGGAAGCAACTACACAAACGCTTACTCATGTGTTCATTTGACAAATTATTTATTGTTTACCTCTCAGATTTATCTGCCCCACACACTATGCTCCAACTGGATTCAAATACACAGAAGCTACAGTTCCAAAAATCTGCTTAGGCATTTTCCTTCCTCCCACCCTAACCTTGGCCCCAGTCTTCTTTAATTTTATTTCCCAAACTCTAAACTCTGGGTCCTGAGGCCCTGACTCAGATCTCTGCCTTAGGACCTTCTAGATTTCACGTTCATTCATGTGCACCCTGAAATGGACCCCAGTCTTCCTATGGACTCTGGCTTGACTTGGTCCTTCAGGTCCTGCCACCTCCCATGACCTTGGCAGGAGTCTGCAGCCCCAGCTCCTACAAAAGTCACCTTCTACCTTTGACTACCTGGATGGTGCTTTCCAGTGGGAAGGAGGTAGTTGATATCCAGACACCATACTTAGGAGGCCACAACTTGTAGAGGGAGTTAGCCATACACAGAAATGCAAAGCAATCATGCAAGAAGTTCTGAACAAAGCACAATCCCTTCCACCCAACCCAGGGTCATCCGGGGAGTCCTCCTGGATTAGGTGACCTCTATAGGACTCGTAAAACTTTAACATAACCCCAGCTATCTTTCAAGGTCCAGATGCATTAGGAAAGCAGGAAGGGAAAAATGCTTCAGATGATGGAGAAAGCCAGAGAAGTGGAGCATGTGGCCTTGTGTAGGCAAAAATCAATTACATGATTAAAATAGTACAGAGAAAAAGTTAGGAAATACAGGCAAGTTTCAATTTTCTGTTCTAAGAAGAAGCAAGGAAACTATAAACACCCAAAATAAATCTTCAGCTCATTAATCGCTTAAAACTAGTCTTTCACAAACTTCTTGCTGCTGTGACAAACAGCTAAACATGTGAAAAAGAGGAAAAGCCAGATGAAATGTTAGTCAGTTGCCCCGAAATTAAGAGTGTGCCATTTTCACGAGGATGGGGGAGAAGTCCCAACTTCGAGGCTTTGGCAGCTCAGGGACACACAGCGCATCTCCTTGGTCCCGTGAGCATTCCTGATAGGCTGAGCTGGTGAACACTGTCCAAAAATGCATTTTTAAACCTGAGAAGTAACATAGACAACAACTCTAGTAAAGCACACAGGGAAAAAAAGTTACTGAAGATATTTCTGCTCTAAATAAAGATAGCTCCACAGTTTTAAGACAGTTTATGGCAATCGGGATTTCTCAAATTAAAAAAAAAAAAAGACAGTTTGAAAAGACACCAGCAAAATCACCGTTCCCTCTAAAAAATTGTTTTGACTGTTTTCTACAAGACAGGTGTGGTCCACATAGGATTCTCCAGACAGGAGGATGGAGCAAACTTGAACTATTTTGAAGCTTATCTAACAAATATTATTCCAGTGAATACACTTGGAGTAAGTTCCACACATTCTCGCTATTTAAGTAAACTCTGATTAGAAAGTTTCTCATTCATGCTAATGAAACAGTCTCTCTCAGATTCACCACATTAATTAAAGGAGATGAGTTAAGTCTAGATTCATTGTAGCCCCATTCAAACAGCTATGATCAACCTCAGGGTGGCCACATCACAATGCTGTGTCCTCATAACATTGTGCCTCTGAATTGGAGCAAAGTAGTAGAAAGCCCTGGAAATAGAGGAGACACAGGAATATTTTTCACATATAACCTGTTTATAGCCAGTTTCCACATGGTTCAGTCTCCTAGTGGTGTGGTGGTCAAAGAATACAGTTCAGCACAAAAAAAGGAATTTCAAAGACTCACGTTCTTTATTTGAGGTTCTTGGAAACCATAAAGAGAAGGCAAATATATAGCACACGGCAACATGTATAAATTCTCCTTTCTTCTCTGTCCATTTCACTCACATCTCCTACATTTGTTCTCAAGCATCTCTCTCCACAATTCCCTCAAGCTTTTTTCCAAACTGAGCCCCACACTTGGTGTCTTTCCTCTCTTTAGTTCCTCCCTCCTTTATATCTCTTGATTGTGTACATTAATACAACCCCTCTCCCAGTGATTAAAAAAAAAAGAAGAAGAATAAATCCACTTCCTTGTTAGGTGGAAAAAAGGAAAAAGGAAATTGGGCAGGCCATTGCAGCATAATTTTTGGTTATCTGAGAAAGACAGGAAGGCTGCAGACATATCCACATTAACAATCTTTATTCCATTGAGCACCCTCCCTGCTAGATAGCGATAAGATAACTTGATTTATAATGAGATCAAGGGTAGGAAACCCAATTCAGAGACAAAAATGAATCCAGGGACTTGCATCATTAAAAACCATCTTTCAACCATCTTTCATTGGTTGATGCTTTATTTCTTTATTGTAAGAGAGTACATATAAGATATTAAATAGCATACGCTTTGAAAATTAAGATGAGGCAACATAAAACTGGATTTAATAAATGTAACAAATGAAAATAACAATAACAAATTACAAATGCTGATAATTATATCTCTTAACAGTGTGATTCAGTGTTAGGTAATTTGCAGGGTGGAGGGGGGGAAACAATGTTCTCCCTCATATAAAGGTTACACCCTAACTCCAGCATGGGAAAACATCCTATAATTCATCCCTCTTAAACCTCATGTACTATGCCAGCTCTTAGAGCCATATCAATGTTCCAATATCTGTGAAGCCAGTTTTATAATTTTTCTAAAGCTAAATTTTAAGTAAAATCATATTATTGTGCATGCACTCTGGGACAGGTTTTTACTTCTCTGACCTGAGTGGGAACTGGGGAAGGGCAGGACCCCTTGAGGAATGAAGGCTGCTGAGCTCATCTGCACAGCTTGGCAGAAGCATCAAAATTGGCCAAAGAGAGAGGCCCGCCTGGTAAGGAACTGGGGGTCAGATTCCCAACAAATTACTTGAAGTCAAAAAGGTGTGGAAGGAGAGAACAG
The DNA here is from genome assembly GCF_001890085.2 of Hipposideros armiger. Classification (NCBI taxonomy): domain Eukaryota; kingdom Metazoa; phylum Chordata; class Mammalia; order Chiroptera; family Hipposideridae; genus Hipposideros; species Hipposideros armiger. The sequence continues at coordinate 318,165 of NW_017731806.1, read as the reverse complement.
CAGGAACCTAACAGCTTGAAGTGGCATTTCTGGTGTGCATTCAGGCAGCTTTTTCCCTCTGTGTTTCGGTAAAGGCCTCCCTTACATAGAGCTCATACATCCCTCCGAGAACTGGCCAAGCCAGGGCAAGACACATAGACTCTGGGAGATGCTCCACACCCTGCCCTGCCCCGCAAAACAACTCAGCACAGTGGTATGTATGCTTCAAGGTCCCTTAGCGCTGCCCTGCAAATAAGCTGACACAGCCCTGCAGCCCACAGTCACTGACTTCATCCTCCAATGGACAAGGGCTTCATCCCGGCAGGTAAGTGATGATGAGAATGATACGAGTATGTAGTCTTAGTCTGATCAAGGTGCTATAACAAATTACCATAGACCCGGTGTTTTAAACAATAGAAACGTTTATGTCTCACAGTTCTGGAGGCTGGAAGTTCAAGATCAAGGAGCCGGCATATTTGGGTTCTGATGAGAAGCCTCCTCCTGGTTTACAGCCACTTTCTCCCTGCGTCTTCACATGGCAGAGTGCGAGAAAGAAGCAAGCTTTCTTATGTCTTCTTCTAAGGGCACTCATTCTGTTCATGAGGGCTCTACCCTCATTACCTCCCTAAGGTCCCACCTCCTAATACCATCATATTGGGGTTAGGATTTCAACATATGGATTTGGGGGTAGACCCAAACATTCAGTCCATTATACACACACACACACACACACACACACACACACACACACACACACAATTTGTAAGCACAGGACTCTTAAATCACACAGTGTGAATTCTCTTGACCGTCAGCAACAGTCTCCAGTCACGCACTTATCTAAGCAGAGCTCTACAACAATTAAATCGTGTAAGCGCACGGTAGAAAGTTCGCAAACTTAATTGTCCGACCATCGTGTATTAAGGTCAAGAGGTTTTTGTTTTTGTTTTTAATTTTAGGATACCATGCTTTGCTAAGACAGCCCAGTGATACTGCTACTGATATGAACTTAAGGAAACCACTTACCTGTTCAGAGCTTGTTTCCTCATCTGAAAATGGGGGATGATAAAACCCACCTTGTAGGATTTTCATGAATACTAAATGAATGAATATATACAAAGCAATTGGCCAGAAGTGGTAACAAGAGAAAATCGAATTTAGAAACAGGATTTGCTTGGCTCAAGCAGATGTTCTCCAAAGGTAAAAAAATTAGATTGGTGAGAAAGGCAGTGGCTGGTTGATTCAAGGCTTGGAGGGCCCGCCTGCCTGCAAAATTTGATTTTGCAATCTCAGTCTCTTTGAAGCTTCTATAAGGGGACAAGTAGTCACAAAGCAGCATCTTATAGTGCAGCCTGCAAGGATGCTTGTAAAACACTCAGAGCTTATTAAAAATTCCCAGCAGATCTCTTCCCCTGGATTCTTTCCCCACCCTACCCCACTGAGCCACTGCACGTGCGAGGGAAACAAAGATGCAATTCTAAAGCACAAAGGAGCTGCCCGACTCTTCCAGTAGCTTTCCCCAGGCGGAGAAAATGTGCTTTCAGGCATGCTTGGCTGGAACTGACTGGGAATCGGGCTGTGTTCCCTGAACAGGCTGAAAACCATTTGTCTCTAGCATTGGGAAATTATGACATCATATTATGGCATCAGTTGTTTACATTAAAAAGCTACTTGCCATTCATTTCTTTTCTAGGTTGAATAGAATAGGCCTATTTCCACCTTGTATTAATGTACACTCTTGTGTAAAAAAGCCTTAGAAGATCCATTTGAGAAAAACAACTCATGATATGATGGAAAGAAAGCACTAGACTGAAAGATGGCAGAACCGGGTTCCAGGTCCCTCCTGACGGATGCCAGAAACAACTCATGAACATGGTCCAGCCTCCACTTCCTTGGCTGTGAGCTGGGCTGAGACACCTTTAAGGCTCCTTTCAGTTCAGACAACTACAGGACTTAGGGACAAATGGCTGGTTCTAGTAAGGGCTTGACTGTCACCTGTGGTTTCTCCTCCTTCAAAAGAGTGGGGATTAGCTGCTATTTAGACACAGGAATGCAGCGCTTTGATTATTTTGGTGTCTGTTTTCACAGGCATTGATGCTGAACCCTGCTGCCAGCCTGGAGACCTGGCTGGACCTCTCCTCTCACTTGAGACTAAGCAGGCCTGGCTGATATGTGACACCACAGAGGGCCCGGCCCCCCACCAGACCCTGCTACCATTAAACCCCAGCTCCTTGCTTACTGGGTGTGTGGCCTTGGTTAACCACAAACCCGCCTAACCGCCTCACGGGCAGGACAGCTGAAAGCCGTTGCTTCTTATCCAGCCCCTAAGGGACATGATTAGAAGAGTTACTTAAAATGTCAGAATGTTGCCTTCCTAAAGCCGTGGCTGTCACCCAGAGGGACTCCAGGCAAGATGGCTGGTACCAGCTACTTCACTCCTAGATGCAATCGAAGTCACCTGGTTTCCTTGGAGTGGCAGGGTGTGGAGAATGGTGAGTGAAACTAAAGCCTTTTTGGCAGTTAGCGGAGGTTCTCTAAGCAGGTGGCAAAGGAAGAAAGCATTGGCTTTATTTAAAAGGGCAATTAAAGTGCAGGGAGGAAAGAAAGTGCTGTTATTCTTAATTTTTCACACTGCCCCTGACCCCAGCCTCCGTTCCACAAATAGCCCAGGGTACCGTGGGCTGCCAGCAGAGGTATATGGATACCTCTGGAAAGCTATGAATGATTTACAAACTGGGTCAATAATTAAGTTGCCAGGGAATGTGTACAATGCATAACCAGCCTTAACCCTTTATGTTTCAGAAGACATGCTCCCAGAGCTGGCAAGAGAAAAACAGCTGGAAGCAAAACCAAATCCACACAGATTTGAAATGCTTCAAGGTCGTAACATGTGTCAATCCGTCGTGTGAGACAAGCGGATGTGTCGATGGTGTTTCCCACCTTGGTTTGTGATGATCTCCAGGACAAAGGAAAAGCTCTCTCAGTTAAAGTACCCAAATCCACAGCTTCTGTCCCACCCCTGCTCTGGGGAGCTGGATGAGGTGAAGGGGGCCGTTTCCCTGGTCCCGGCTGGGGCTCCCTCACGGAAAACCTCAACCAAGATTTTAGTTGTGGCGAATCCAGATCGTTCCTAAAGAAAAGTCACCCACACCTTTGCTTGGGGGAAGGGAGTTCGTTTTAGAGCAGGCTCATTGGGCCTCATCCGTGGAGGCCCAGCTTCAGCCGTCCACTCTAATTAAGGGGTCAAGGCTAAAACCCTGAAAAAGTCAGCAACCTGTGCCTGTGCATAAGTGTAGGTTAAAGAAGGTCAAAGAAGACAGTGAGCCAGGGCATGGGAAGCCCTCTCAGGTTGGGCAGGGCTGGACCCGGCCTCAAATGATCGCGGGGAGGAGGGCAGGACACTTCAGGAACAGACAGTAGCTTCTTTCAAACAATCACTCCAGCAACAAACCTATGCTGAGTCCTGCCTTCCGTGAGCTGGACATGGGGATAAGTGCTGGGGATACACTAGTGAAAGAGAAAGATCATGCCTGTTAGGACTGAGTTGTGTCTCCCCAAATTCATATATTGAAGCCCTAACCCTAGGGCCTCAGAATGTGACAATGTTTGGACATGGGGCCTTTAAAGCCTTTAGAGTAGTGATTACATTAAAATGAGGCCATTAGGGTGGGTCCTAAGTCAATCCGACTGGTGTCCTTATTAGAGGAAATGTGAACACACAAGGAGACACCGGGGATGCGCGTGGACACAGAGGTACAGCCATATGAAGATACGGCGAGAAGGTGACCATCTGCCAGCCAAGAAACAAGGCTCTGAGAGCACCCGAAGAATGAAACTGAGTAGAGAGAGCACCCCTGAGGCCCAAAGACCTGCCTAGAAGGGCAGAGAGCATGGAGAGACAGACCCGAGCCCCACCGCGGAATGGTGGGAATGAGGCTGACACTCTGGGAACCCCAGATTACAGAGACCCTTGAAATGGGCAGAAGTATTCATGCTCAATCTCCAAGGCAATGCAGAGCTATTTTAGGTTCCTAAGTGGAGGAACAGCACAAAGAGAACAGAACTTTAGGGAGGTTTTTCTTGCAAGCATGTGCTGAAGGGTTGCAGGCCTCCAGGCGCAGGGAAAGGAGACGCAGGGAGGAGGGCTGAACAAAAGTGGGAGCAGGCAGTGCGTGGAAAGCATTCTGAAGAAGTGACAGGTCTGGGTGATTGACAGGAAACTCTTGCTTAATTATCTTGTCCCTGTAGCAGCCCATCAGTGATGTTGCTGGCTTACAGGAAAGCCCTTTCTGGACCCACCTCTAGGGTCAAGTGGTTACCACGGCGCCCAGCTTTGTGCGAGGGGCATAAAGACCAAATGGAGAGTTCATCTCACACCTTCCTTCTTCATTCCAGTGTTGTGTGCTCCCAAGACCCACGAGGCTTCTTGAAAGCACACAGTAGGTATCAACAGAATGGTGACAGGAAAGCATTTAATTATGGCTTTGAGACTCAGCAAGAAAGTAAGACCTGGATAATGTTCATAAAGCCATGTTGCAGATGATTTCTCTCTGAGGTTTTTCCAACTTCTGGCTGTGTTTTCAGTTGTTCACAGCCAGGGTGGGAGGGGAGAGGATGTGGTTAAAAGAAATGATTGAAGTAACTCAACTTCCCATCCCTCCCCCTGAAGGGACGTTCATGCCTGATTGACAGAAGCAGGCCAGTAGTTGCTTAGATCTGCTGGGAAGGAAATGAAAATATGAAAGACGCTGGGGCTAATGTTCCAGAGCGCCTGCTGACAGCCAAAGCCCCTTGACTCACAGAAACAACCACATAGAGAAAGCTCTAAGTAGGGAGACCCTGGGCTGTCAAGTGCTGGATGGAGCCTGTCATCCGTGTTAGACAGACCGAGCACTGAGCCCCTGGTCAGGAAACCATGGTTTCATGAGCCAAACTTCACCACTGCAGACAGCTGCCAAGGCCAGAGCTCACTGTAGGACACAGACAGGAGAATGTCAGCCTCATTTGCCATCCATCAGCAGCCGATGGGGAACTTGGAGATCAAATTAAAGGCACTGCTTTCTAAGAAACCCACAGTTGAAGCACTAGGTTAAAGCTAACATGTGAGAATAAAACACAGGTGAGAGAGTCAAGAAAACAATCTTGGCATGGCAGCTGACTCTAAATGCATTCTTGGAATACTGGGGGCGGGGGTGGGGCAGTATTTTTAAAAAGCAAACCATTTTAGTAAACTATTTTGTACATGGTTGCAGCTTTTATTATTATCATTTTATTTTTAAATCTCTATTCGAACTGTATGGCTCCAAAATGCTCCATTTTGCCCTGGCCATAAAAGCTGGTAAATGTTATTCATAATCCAAGTGTGGTCAGAGGGTCAGCTGCATTGGCACCTCCCAGGAGCCTGATACAACTGGAGAATCTCAGACCCTGACCCAAAGCTGCTGAATCAGAATTCGCGCTAGAACAAGATCCCTGGAAGCTTTGGGTGCACATTCAAATTTAAAAAGCACTTGCCGTAGAGCAAGTTCGGCAACAAAAAGAGCTGAGAGGGTTGGGGGGCTAAACGCTGGCTTACTTTAAGCAAGGAGTAACATTATAGCCAGCTCAGTGCCCACTTTCCCTCCCCGGGCAGGAGAACTAGTGACAGCCCCTGGGCCACACAGCAAGATGGTGTAGATAGTAACGGAGAGGCAGAGGGCTAAGAGAACAACACGGGCACCTCCCCCTCCAGGTGCTGCCATGCATTCTCAGCCTTTATCCATAGAAAGCCAAGGCCCAGAGTAACGTAACGTAGAGCATGCAAAAGAAGCCTAAGCAATGCAAAAGAGGAAAAAAGATTTCTTTTTTCAATTAACAAGAGGTAATGGGCACCTTCTAAAAATTGTGCTTGGTGGTATATGCCATATAAGTAATTTTCCTTTTGTTGCTTTTTCCAAAGAGGCTGCACCTATCCAAGATCATTACTTTGCTTTCGGCCTGGTTAAACTTCAATTGTTCATCGTACTTATCAGCCCACCTGTAAGATCAGTGAGCTGTACCGAAACAAGAAAGGGATTTTGTTCATTCAAAGCTGCACTTGCATTCTTGCTCTTCTAGTTACCAGTGACCCTAGGCAAGTCTTTTATTTCCTGAAATGGAGATAGTAAACTATAAAATGCTGCGTGTTCATTTTAATGAATTTCTCATCATGGAGTGGAAGTGTAACAGCATAGCTTAGCCTGACCTGCCTAATAACAGCACCACTATTATCTCTGTGTTGCACTTGAGAAGACTAAAGCTTTGACAGTTATGGCTCAGTGTCCTACTAGAAAGTGGCAGGGCCCTGACTGGTAGATGCCAGATCTGTCCCTCAAGAGCACAGAAGATGGTTAAACCTGATACCATCACCTTGATGCACTGAAGGCGTCAGCTCCCTCCCAGTTCCCTCTACTCTGCCCTGTAATTAATGCTCCCACACTTGAAGATGGAATTACAAGTGAATCAGATTTACCAAGGGTACTCATCGACAATTTATGTTAGGGGAGTAATCAATGTTCACATCATTTATCTTACTACCCTTTTTACTGCAAAAGTCATTATTGATATTTTAAATTGTGACCTGTTCAATCTTTGCTCTCCTTTGCTTCTGAATCATTTGATTTTTCACCCCTGAAAAATCTAACTCTTCATGTCAACAAGAAAAATCTCAAAATGAGATGGTAAATCAAACATCCCATTCGTTCTCAGGCTATAAAATAACAACCTTCCCTCGCTCCCTCTCCACCCCGGTTCCCGCTCTTCCCGGCCTTCTTTTTTTTTTTTTTTTCAGTGCCAGTGAAACTAAGTGAGCTTCAGGCTCCCTCCTCAGCTCCAGTGAAACCGAGAAGGTTGAAACTAAAAGATGGAATAGATTTGAATTAAAACAACTTTGTCTCAAACAAAAGCATTTAAGAGAGTTCAGCAAAGTTGAGGCATGCTGAGAATGCTGTATTTCCTGGTATCTTCTGATTAGCTTTTAAGATAATTAGTGGAAATGGGAGTATTGCTTGAGCGAGGACAACATTCCTAAAGAGAAGCAGGAAGGAAAGAGCTGAGAATCCTGAGACGTAACCCCACTGGCTCACTGGCTGCTTTTGCGTCTCCGTGTTCTCTCTCCGGCTTCAGTGACACCTGGGTGACCCGAGTGACAAGACTTTGATGTATGGGTTAGGTGGCTGCAGTTAAGCTCTTAGTGCTGGGTATGCATTACCCTTAACTATGCATCACACCCCTTTCCTGGGAGAGAAATTTGCCATACCCTTATCAGCAAGGGGGAAATTGCTGTAAGCACACACCAGTCCTCCTAACCATCCAATGTGGCACCTATTATTATTCCTATTTTGCAGATGAGGAAACTGAGGTCTAGACAGATTTAGTTACTTTCCCACTACCTTTCAATAAACACTGGAGCTGAAATTAAGTCCAAATCGTTCTGACTCCAGAGCCTGAGATACAAGAGGTAACATTTCTGCCTTATCTCACTTCCTTGTTTCACATTCCACAATTGCAAGAGAGCAGAGAGAAACAAAACCTCATCACAACAAAAATGTCATGTATGTTCCCAATAACCATTAGGCCTTTTTTATTTTACCATCTGGCTAGCCAAGCAGCCAAGCAGGTATCACCAGAAGAAATAGTCAACCAACTCTGGTTTCTTTCTGTCTTTTTTCAGACTGTGAGCTACTTCCGAGCAATGATCATAATTTTTCATTTTTATATCCCTCCCAACATGTCCACATTGTAAGAGAAAAAAATTGGCAATCGCTGAGCACCTAGTATGGGCTATGTCAGCACACAGACTGCCACTCAACCCCTCCCACACCTCATCAGACATCATTAATCAATCATATAGTACTCTCCCCTAATAAAGCTGAAAAGAACCTCAGGATCCTTCTTAACACAATGTTTCAGACAACTACTAGCAATCAATCAGAGTTGGCACACTGGGTGAAACCTGTTTGCTTTCCTTTGTCTAAATACTTTGCTGAGTGCTTTCCCATGGTCCTTGTTACAGAGCAAACTATCCAAGCTTCAGATATGAAGTTGCAGAGAGAAAGAAAAGTCATCATTACACAAAAATATTCACTAAAGGAATGAACCATTTTTCTGTTTCATACCTCCTCAGCCATCGCTCCGCTTTTTACATTAGGCAGTCCCCTGAGGTAAAAAAATATTATGCTCTATCAACTGTTTTGCATAGTGTACACACAAAAATGCAAAGAGATGGCAAATGCTGGGAAATATAAACTTTTTGTGAAGTGGGTGAAAGTGCTATTGGCAAACTGATCAAATCAGACACATGAAGCCATTAATAAATGAGAATCTGGGAAAGCTACACCAGCTAACAAACGAAGAAGAGAAAATCTGAGGGTGATGACAAGAGATAGGTGCTTCAAAAGAGATCATTTAAATATCAAAAGATTGAGCTGAAGCTCTTGGGGTAACTGATAAAGCCCTGGAATACTTTTGCAAAAAAAAAAAGGCCTTGTTTATGTATGTACTGTGAAAACCAAACACAAAGTGAAAGATTGTGTCATCCCCCTGCACAAATTGGTCAGAAAACAATTATGCCAAGAAAAACAATGAACACTCCAATAGTCAACACTGAATTCTCAATGAAGTCATTTTTGCAGGTAATTCTATACAAAATGAATCAGACCTAATCTCACCCTCATACTAAATTTGGAATTTAAAACGGTGTGTGAAATTATGATAACTGGGGAAATTTTTTCTTTTTGTTGTAGGAGAAAAACTCATAATCCAAAACTTTTTACACAAGAACTAACTAAAGGTCACAGAGACAGTCAGTGATTTGCTGAGGTCACACAGCAAACTGCAGAAAAGACACAGTCCCAGAGGCCCTGAGGGTCAGTCAATTTAACATTTTCTCAGTTATCCCTAAGCTGAATGTGGAAACCACATCCAGTCAAGAGCTGAATTCCTTAGTTCCCCAGAGGTGATAATGGGAGCGGTGAGACTAGGTCTGATTCATTTTGTATAGAATTACCCACAATTAAAACTTCATCAAGAATTCTAAAAAAGGCACATGTGCTATCTCCTGCCTCAGCACATTTTTAAGGTGTTTCTGGATGGTTTCTTCCAAAATCGGGTAGGGCAAGGGAGCCAAACTCAAAGAGAACCTTCTAGGTGAGGGCTCCTGGGCAGTATTGCTGATGGGTTAAAACCATGGGCATTGAGTCAGAATAGAGGGTGGCTCCACAACTTACTAGCTGCGTGACCATGGGCAGGTGAACTAACCTCTCTGAGACTCGGTTACCTCATCTATAAAGTGGAGATGATAATAATAGCTGTCCCACATTGTGGTTGTGAGGCAAACGCGTGCAAAGTACCTAGAGTAAAATTCAGTCAAGGATAGATTTTCTTTCCATCCCACCTCTCTAGGGTCTCATTCCTTCAAATCTTGGTCCTGACCTTTAGGGATGGCTTCTCCTCCCCTGTTGTAACATGGCCAACTTGAGGCAGAAACTGGGATGCTAAAGATAAAAGGCAGAAGGAGCCTGGCTGGGCTCCTGCTGACCTCACCGCAGCTGAGCCCTTCTGTTAATGAAGCAGGATGCTTTTCCGAAGCTCTACTACTGTCCAGGCTGATGCGGTGGAACCTCTCAAAAGTCTCAGCCCCCAAATCCCATTTCCAAATAACTTCTGCTCTGGAGCCAGCTCCCACAAATCCTGTCAGCATAACCTGAGGAGGAGGCCGAGGCTGAGCTACCAGGCCAGGTGGTCACATGCTTGCCAAGGAGGCCAGGAAACAAAGCACCTGGGCAAAGCCACATTCCTAGGCTGCTGTTCACAGTCACATGCAAGCATGCAGCCAAGGGAGGAGGTAGGTGACAGGAGGGGAGAGCGCCCTTTGTTCTTTGTCATCGTCATCGGTGAGGAGGAGGGGAGACACCAGGCTATAGCATTTAAATGGGACACAAGCCTTATCCTGGTGTCAAGAGCCCTGGTCTCTGTGCTTGGTTTTGTTACCACTTACCAAGTACCTGTGTCATTTTCTGTGACAGTGGTTTTCAAAGTGTGGGCCAGGGACCTTTGGAGTGGGAGGTCATGAAGTCAAAACTATTTTCTTAAGATTACTAAAATGTTCCTTGCTCTTTTCACTCTTAATCTCTCACTACTGTATTTTATAGGGTTTTGGTTTTGGTTTTTAGGTCTCTCACTAGTGTACAGTGACATTTTCCAGAGGCTACACAATGCTCTGGCATCATCAGTGCTCTGATGGATGATAGAACGGGTTTGTGTTTTTTTGTGTTTTCAAAATTTCTCAGCTTTAGTTAATAAGGTAAATATCAATAAGGTGAGCTTATAGAAACTAAAGCCCTTTGGGATAAGCAATAATTTTTAAGGCTGTAACATACAGATCCTGGGTACAAATGAGTAGATAATTAAACGCAGGCCTCCCTCTCTACCCTGTTCCCCAGGCACCATGGTCCTCTTAAGACCCAGAGGCAGGCATGTCACCACCTTCCTGTGATTTTTTCCTGAAGGGGTCAAAGCACATGCAAACATGTGGTTGCCACACTGATAGCATAGCACTGCACACTTGCTTTCATCTGTCCCCTAAGTCACCTTGGCAGTGGCTTCCCAGCCCTGCAGGTCTGGACCACAATCTATCTACTCAACCAGAGCCCTGCTGAAGGACACATGGGTTGTGCCTCCCATCTTTTGTAATGTACAAACAATGCTGCGATAACTATGGCTGTATACATGTCTTTTCACAGATGAGAAATGTCCTTTTACAGCTGGATATATATCTATATCCAGCACTCTATTCCATCAGGGAAAGGAACATAATTTATTTAGCCCACTCACCATTGAAAATCATTTAGGTGATTTCCAACTTTTTGTATAACAGTGCTATAATGAATATCCCTGTACATAAATCTCTTAGAATATTTCCTTACAAAGAAATTGCTAGGTGAAAATGTATTTGAATTTTAAATTTTGGTCAATATTTTCGATTTTTCCTCCAAAGAGGTTGCACCAACCTACATGACTCCCCACTGTGTTTGAGTGCCTCTTCCCCCCACTCCCCCCCACCACAGCCTTGCCTAAGCTGTTCGTTATAAAAACACTTTGATCTTTGACAACCTAATAAGTAAAAAATATTATCTTGCTGTTGTTTTAGTTAGCATTTGTTTAATTATGCATGTGCTTGGCCATTTTTTTTGTTTATATCATTCGTATTTCTTTTGTCTGCCTCTACATGTCCTTTGCCCATTATTTTATTGAGTTGTAGGTCCCTTTCTTATTGAGTTGAAAAAAATTTTTAAAGTACATTCAGTATATTAGCTCATTGCCATACAATGGGGGTGCCAAAAAATGTATACACATGGTTTGTATTCTTTTTTTGTTATCAGTATAATTGAGTATTACAATTTTAATATTTTTTTCTTTTCTTAAAATGTGTATACATTTTTTGGCATCCTCTGTGTATATATTTTTTTTCCTTAATTTTTATTCATATTTTGAATTTCTTTATGGAAATTTTTTGCTATGCAGAAAGTTAAAGTTTGTATGCAGTCAAACTTGCTAGTCTTTTCTTCTATGGCGTCTAGGTTCTGTGTCTTACACAAAAAGTCTGGTCCCACTGTGAGATTATTAATTTCTAAAATTCTTTCATGTTTTTTTCCTACAGTTTTTATGATTTCATTTTCTTACTGATGTAGGATATTTCCTGTGCCGGGGTCATGGTCTCGTGAAGCTGAAGAATGGAGACACGGACCAGAGAGGTAAAGTTTGTAGCAGAGGATAGTTTTATTAAAGCAAGAGAAAGGTTACAGCTCCTGAGCGGGACGGGGTACCCGGAAAATGAGATGCCCACTAGCTAGGATAAAAGGCTTGAGTTTTATATTTTCCTGCCTGGGAGGGGGATGCTGGAATGCTGGTGTTTGTTGTTAAGGTGTTTATCAGATTTGTTCTGTTTCTTAGCCTTGGGAAGGCCTCTCTAATGTTGTCCAAAATATTTTTGTTGCCCTGGGGTATGATTGATGTTCCAACAAGGGGATTTATCTCATAACTTTGAAAAAAATGGCTAGTGTAAGAAATGGTAAGTTTTTTTAATCTTTGCTCAGTCTACGAGGGAATTCCTGACTGCCTGACATTATACTATTGATAACTAACCTGTCTTATTACCCTTAAGTTTGTGATCCATCTGGAATTTACGTTGGTATAAGGTATAAGAAGGCAGCAATGCATCTTAATGAAATGGTTAGTCATTTAACCCCAGGCCATTTATTGAATAATATCCATCTTTTTCCTACTGATGTGAAGCACGCTTTGAGAGGAGCTGCCAACAGTTCCAAAACAGCATCCACATGAGGGTCTAGAGCAGTGGTTCTCAACCTGTGGGGCGCGACCCCTTTGGGGGTCAAACGACCCTTTCACAGGGTTGCCTAAGACCATCGGAAAACAAAAAGATATTTACATTACGATTCATAACAGTAGCAAAATTACAGTTATAGAGTAGCAACGAAAACAATTTTATGGTTGGGGGTCACCACAACATGAGGAACTCTATTAAGGGGTCACGGCATTAGGAAGGTTGAGAATCGCTGGTCTAGAGCGTGGGAAACAGCACATGCCCAGCTGTGGCCATGACTCTGACTAGGAAGCTGCCCTTCGTGGCAGGGCGTGTTGGTGATTAGCACTCCCCTTTCTGAAGGAGCAGCATCACTGGAGCACCCTGCGCTCCCCTCACTGGGGTTCCACACCACCAGCCTACACGTGGTCCTCTTCAGCAGCCACAATTAAAATTCTTCATGAAAACATCGCTTCAAAAATGAGCACAGTGAATGATGTAGGAAAAGCAGTCTATACAACTTCATTTACAATTTTGAAGCACAAACTTAAGGACAAGGAATTTGGAGTGTCATAAACAAGGGACAGCCAAATCTTAATACAAAATGTCCTGGGTGAAAAGAGAAGCCAGAGCCCTAGCCTCTGGTTTCAGCTATGGGGCCTTTGTCTCTCCTCTGTTTTCCCATTCTCATCTATAAAATATGGAGGTTAGGCTAGAAAAGCCTGTGTTTCCTTTAGCAGTGACACTTGAGATGTCAAAACTACATTGGAGCCTTTTGCCAAGGCTTTTTCTCAATTCCCACAGTGTCTTTAGTGAGGTTCTCTCATGCTCTGAAGGTCGGTCCCCTGCCTCAGCTCATGACTCTAGATGAAGCCCCTCCTTTGTGTTGTAATTATTTTCAAACGCCTTTTCAAAAATTTCTTATGAAACCAGCAGAGTCTCCCACCTTCTTGGCTTTTACCCTTTGAAAGAAACAGTAAATTACGATAGCCACCCCCACCTTAACAAGCTTCTCTTTTCAGCCATGATGCAACAACTGAGTAACATGGGCATGTGTGGGCCCTGTAGAGCATTGGACCCTTACAAAATAGGAAATGCTGAGTTCATCTCTTGATAACGAAAAGGGGCCACTTCCAGGGACCTTGGATGCAGGCTGTGTGATCCAGCCAAGGGTGCAGAATACAGGTGACAGTTGTTTGCACCCTGAAGCAACCAAATCAGGAGGAAGTTTTTAAAGAAGTTATTTCACAAGAAGTGTTGAAAATTTGGAGCATAGGAAAGATTACTGCTTTTTCCTTTCTTCTTTTTTTTCTTCTTCTTCTTCCTCCACTTCTTCTTCTTCTTCCTCCTCTTCTTCTTCTCCTTCTCCTTCTCCTCCTTCTCCTTCTCCTTCTCCTTCTTCTTCTTCTTCTTCTTCTTCCTCTTCTTCTTCTCCATCCTCTTCTTCTTCTTATAATTAGGATTGTTTTCTAGGCATCCAGAGGTACACATTTCACACACAACGCAAGCTGAAATTGGAAGTCCAGAGCCTTACTTGAATGAGTCTAGCTAAGAGTTCATTTTTTCAGCAGCTGCACAGATAAAGATGGGATTGCAGAAAGGGAATGGAGAGCATTAAATACTATGAATTTTGATATATGTGAGTTTCAGAGCAAGTGAAGATTCTCTTTAGACATATTCGTTAGGACTTTAACATTTTTAGATAGCATAAAGATGTAAAAGGGAAAAAAGAAGTGAGCCTTTGTGGGGGAAGGAGAAATTTTTCTCTAACCTTTTAGGCTTTTCTGGATTGTCTAATAATTAAATTGATGTGTGGTAGAATTAACCAGAGAAAATAAACAAACTTAATTATATACATATGTTCCAGAACCCGGCATACATGAGAGACTCAGACAGAAAGGGAAGATGAGATGCATATGGCGTCCTGCGTTAAGCAATGAGGTAAGAAAGAGCCTTGGGGCCTCGGAGAGGAGGAAGGTCATTCGCAGGGTGATAAGAAGTGTAGGTATTCAGTTAACCAGAAGCTTTTCCTGCCCTACATACAGATCATAAAAAATTATGTCTGGTGATAACACTTAGTATGATCAAGGCCCCAATTTAGATTCTTGAAGGGAAAAGTAAATGTTTCAGTTGCCTTCTGAGGCCTGTTCTGAACCCTTTCATGTTCAACGTCTAGAGGCCGTGGTATTAATAACCCGATAGCATATTCTGGTTGTCCAAGAAGCTATTAGATTCTACGTTTGTGGATATAACAATTCAGCACTCAAAGACCTAACTGCTATGCATTCATTTTGCACAGGAAAGGCCTGGGAGGGCTCATTTTACATGCCAGCAGTGTTTTCCTCAGGGGAGGCAGCTGGGACTGAGGGGAGAAAGTGAATGGACACTTTCACTTCTTAGCCACTTCTGTGTGCTTTATTTTTTATAACATATTTATTCCCCTTAAATGTTTCTAAAACATTTTGAAAGGCCTCATTGAGTCATTCAACTCCGTGAAACAAATAGGCACTGTGACAATGCGTTAGGGAGGAAGGCCTGGCCAGAATTGTCTCCAGTTCTCTAACCAGAGCTTACGAGGCCTGCTGGATCCAAGTGAGTGAGAGCCCAGGGGGCTGGGAGGGGTGCTGGGAGGAGAGTGGAGGGGCCATTGGGAAGGCTTCCCCTGCCAGGAGGCCAGAGAAACTCAAAGGTGCAGCAGATTTCTTGCTGACAGAAATGAGAGAAGATCTTGATACCAGCCCTGGCAAAGAGCATTGAGAGGGAATCAAGGTGAAGATAAGTGACTCCAGCCCTTAGTGACTGGGCAACCGAGCAGTATTCGCAGGGATCCTCCTGCCCAGCTAAAGGGTGTTGGGTTTTTTGTTTGTTTATTTGTTTTTTTCAGTTCATTAAAACTCTTTTCAAAATTCTGTGCTAAAATGTGCTCTCCATACAATTTTTTCACCTGCCAGGGAAAGAGGGTAGAGAGAAGTGGAGTTTTTGTGATTTAAATCCCATATAATTAACTTGTGCCTTTTCCCCTCCCCCAAGTAAAAATTACATTATCTATGGACGTTTTCAGCATGTGCATTTTGTATGTACACAGAATTATCCTCTGGGTTAGACTTTCCTATGTTCCTACTGCCTTGGGAACCCCACTTCTTGTTCCTCTCTCATCTCTTCCTATTGCTTCTGCTATTTTGAGTCTCAATCCTGTGCCCAAAGGTTGAGCCTGGATATTTTAGATAGTTCTGTAACTTGATGCCCAATCCTTCAGTATTGTTTTTAAACTTCAATCCTGGGTTACAACCCTTCCACTTCAACAATCTGTTCTGAAACAGACTCTGGGGCAGTAAACACTTGGCTGTTGACTTCATCAGTGTCATCACATTGATGACATTGACTATCCGTTTTCATGGGTTTGGGTGGTCTTCGGATTTTTAGATGGTCTCTGATATCAACTCATGGAGTCCTTCCATAGAACACCTACCTCTGATGGCCTCTTACAAGAGAAAAACAAAAGTTGAACTAGTATATCAGCTCTGGCATCATCCCGTGGGACCCTTACGGGACTGGGGAACCCTAAGGACCACTGCCCTGACCAAGCAGACTTCCAGCCGAAGGATAATGGGAGGGATTTAACCATAGTGAAAGGCCTAAGAGTTGCTGCTCAGACCTATCCCAT
Source organism: Hipposideros armiger (assembly GCF_001890085.2). Classification (NCBI taxonomy): domain Eukaryota; kingdom Metazoa; phylum Chordata; class Mammalia; order Chiroptera; family Hipposideridae; genus Hipposideros; species Hipposideros armiger. Next base: position 302,185 of record NW_017731806.1, on the reverse strand, counting down.
TCTGCAAAATTCCCAGTCTTATTTCTGCTGTCCCTCTCCCTGCCGTACTCCATA
>NW_017731806.1:292122-298191 GCF_001890085.2 Hipposideros armiger | reverse complement strand
GGTGGGCAGGGAAAGCTGGTAGGACCAACGAGCCTCAATTCGCCCTCTGTTCCCTCGCTTCCACCATGACCCAACACTCCACTCTTTATTGCTCTGGTAAGATGAAACTGGGTGGGACTTTGGGAAAGCTTTACTGATCATTAGAGACAGTGAAAGAGAAATAAACACAGAACAAGTAGTGCAGACAGGCTGGCTTGGGAGGTTCTGGCCCCTTCCCAGGCTTTGGTCTGATCCATTCTCTCAGTGACCCATGGTCATCCTCAATCACACCACTTCATTTGCTGTGTCTTCTCATCTTTCCAAATGGAAGCGGACCCAAGAGCATCCTCAGCTCTGTCGTGACAGGCCCCACCTGGGATTGTGGCCTCTGGATTTCCACTCCCTACAATTCCCTGATCCAGGCTCAGGCTGCCTTGGGCAAAATTGCTCCCCTTCAGTGACTTCCCTTGGTTCTGACCCAGTCCTCTCTCAAAGCACAGGACAGATTCTAAAACTGGTTTACAGTGAAGTGGAAAAGACTGGAAGCTTCAAGTTGAACTTCTCTCCTGAACCAAGAAGTAAATGTCAAAGTGCTGTGGAAAGGCACCTCTGAGGAACACTCCTGCTCACCAAGCCACAGCCCTCACCTGCTGTGTCATTATCTCCAATGTGTCTGCCACACTAGGATGCCTGCAGAGGAGCCACTTTTTGATTGGACAAAGGTGCCCTTCAGGGTGGGATGGCCCCTTCTCTATTGATTGTCCTTCAGGAATTGGAGGGATTCATAGGATTTACAAAGAGACACCTTCTCTGGGTATACACAACCCCCCACCCCTGCCTCAGCAAAGATCTCCTCCCTCCTGCTGCTGGAAGCAGCCTTGTGATCAAGCTGGGTTTCTGCCCTACTCACCCCTCAGCCAGCCTTTGTGTAGGTCACAAAGAACAACTGAGGCATTTCGGGGAGCTTCCCAGGTGTCTCTGAACCCCCCCCAGCCCCCCCCCACACACACACCCGAGGGGCATATGTCTTCTCTGGCTACCTACAATAAACCATGTTTTAAGCATTCCCCAGCCCAAATCATGGATTACTTTTGGGGGTTTCCTCACTGTTACGAAACCTCTACCACAGAAGTGAACACATTGAGGACGGGGCATTTACATGTATAGATGCAAATCTGTGTCATCAGTCCACAATGTGTTAAGTTTTTTTGCCCAGTTATTTTTGGCCCTGGCCCTAAAGCAAGCTTACTTTTATTTCTTCCGCTTCTCACAATGTTGGCAGAAAATGCTTTTCTCATTTGCCCCCTATTTGAAGTCTTTCATCCTAACTGTTCCCCTTTTCATTTTTTCCTTCCTAGAAACTTCTTATCTCTTACCATCCCCCAATACCCCCTCCAAGGGAAGAGAGCCAGCTTTGAGCATACCCAAAATCTCCATGTCACATGGATGTGTCTCCTTGGGAAGGGAGGTGCCTTGGAAGGGGGGCTGGCCTTTTCCTGGGCAGAGACTCTAAAGACAGCTGACCTAGAGTAACTGGGTTCATGGGAAAAGCCTAGAGACCCTTAAAATAACCTCCAGTCAGTTCTCCCATTGCTACCATAGATATCAGAAATAATTTCTTTGACACTAATCTGCACAAGACTCTGTCAAATGCTGTTTGAGTTATAAATGAAGAAGAGCGTCCTTGTTCACATATGCCTTACCAAACACACGTGTCAAAAATGGCGAGAAGAGTTGAGATAATTTAGAAATTTTTGTGATAATTTTGTGAACAATTTATTACTGTAGGTTGGGGTTGAGGGAAAGGGAATTTTTACACCATTGTGGCATAAAAATTATTTTGAGCAGAAGACATTTGTGTTCCGGAAATCTCTTACCTGCCAAAATGTAGAGCCTCCCCAAAGTACTCCAAAATATTCAATTGTCATAAATTCCATCCTCAGGAGTAACTGAAGATAAGAAGTTTCCACATCATACCTAAACAGACATTGTCATGAAGCTATCATAACTCCCATCTATTCTCTTAAGGGCTCATTTATATTTTCAGAATCATTTATTTCCCTGTAAGTGCCCTTCCCTCCATTCCCTTTCCCAATTAAGATAGTATCTAAGTCCCAAATTTTAACTGTCCCTTTGAGTCACATTTTTCTGTGAACTCCTGTACATACATTAATAAAAATATGTGATAAAATTGTATCTTGTTTCTTGCTAATCTGTCTTTTGTCAGTTTACTTCGCAGGCATCCAAGTACTAAACCTGAGGGTTTAGTGGAAACATTTTTCCTCCCTGACAAGAATCTAAGGTAGATTAAGGGGAGAGAAAATGCTGAATGCTTAACTACTATCAGATATATAATACTTTGCAAAGCAGAAGCAAATAGAAAGTTGAAAGGTCCCTGGGTATCTTTAATACGTTAACTTTACACAAATCTCACAAACCATAATGTTTTTATACTGCCCTTCTGGTTANAAAAAAAAAAAAAGCAACCAGCTGGCAGAAATCTTGGATCTGTGCTTTTAAGCCGAGGTAATATGCCTTTTGAACAAACTGCAACATAAAGGACAAGTGGAAAATTGAAGGGGACTTTTGTACAGATTCTTTCTTACTATTTCATGACATGGTTTTCACATCAGATATTTAACAGCCCATCAATCTGATTATGGTACAATTAGTCCCACTTCCAAACCTGATTAGCCACTCTGGTCTTGTTCCTTACAAAGATTAATTTTAGATTTTTCTCAATTAGGACTAAATGTCAACCAAAATGTAATACATGAAAAGCGTTATTAACATTATCATAATAACAACTTATGCTCTCTTCACATTAAAGCATATAACGCATTTGCCTAAAATGTGTGGTTGAAAACCTTTTTTTCCCAACCTTAAAAGAAAAGCAAAAGATGCTGGAACTGAATATGAATGAAACATTCCATTAATAGCTTTTGCAAATGCTACCCTAATTCATGCAAAATCAAATTTATCTCCATCAGATTAAGTTTAACTGGTTCAGGCCCACACAGCTGCAAAAGATGGGTGTTAAACTTCTTTAAGAAACAATAACTTTGGAAACTTCCATTGTATTCCCACACTCTTCAACTTGAACAACCTAAAATTCTTCGCCATGAAGTCTGGTGTATGTATGACAGCTTAAGAAAAGAAATGAGAAACACAACTTCCACATGATCAGCCAGGGACTAGAGGAAATCCCCAGCCACTGGCACTGAAACTAACCTTAGCATTTTTATTCTGAGCCAGTTCTAGGGAGGAAATCTCAAAGGCACAGCCTAGGGTTTTATCTGATGGAAAAATGAATTGGAAACATCTTCAATTTACATTTTGGAAAATGAAGGAAAGTATCAAAAAAATGAAAACCATGCTTTATCCAACAACCCAAGAACCTAGATATAGTAACTGCTAATAATTCAGGTGTTTCCAGCCAATATTTTTAAGACAAAGAGCTAGATCTGTGTGTGTGTGTGTGTGTGTGTGTGTGTGTGTGTGTGTGTGTGTATGTGTGTGTGTGATCTTGTTTAAAACACAATTGGGATCCTACCACATATAAACTTTACAATTGATATTGTAAAATATTGATGTATTCAGGAACCTACATGGCTGATGCAGGAGGAAATGGCCACAGGGAGGAAAGTATTCCTGCCTCTACTGTGAATCTTAGGACCATGAATGCAGGGAGGAAAGAAAACCACACTGAGCACCATTCCCCAGATGCTGAGCCAACTATTCTAGTACTCTCATCTCCTGCAGCCTTTACAGCAACCTTGGAAAGTAAGTCAGAACTTATTTTACTGTTAACAAAACTGAGGCTCTGAGTCTGAAGTCACCAGCTATTAGTGGCAGAGTCAAGATTTAAATCCAGATCTCTCCATCACGGAACCTCCCTATTACTCAACTCTGTCACCAGGACTGGGATCTTTTGTCTCAGTTCATACAGGATGAAAAAGTAACTCCAAGTGTTTGCAGAGCCTCATAATCCAACATCTCAGCCATCCATTCATTTGATAACCACTAAACACCTACCATGTGCCAGCCACTGTTCTAGGTGCTGGCAATATAGTAGCAAACCCAAACAAAGCCCTTGGTTTGCATTCAAGATAGAGAGTAAACAAATGGATAGATAGATAGATAGATAGATAGATAGATAGATAGATAGATAGATAGATAGACAATGTTAGATGCTGATAATGAAGGGTAAGGGTTAATGGATTAGAGTGGCAGGGGTGGGGTTGTACATTAGTTTCCTGTGGCTGTCATAACAAATTAGTACAAACTTGAGGGCTTAAAATCACAGAAATTTATTGTCTCACAGTTCTGGAGGCCAGGAGTCCAACATCAACCTTTTCAATAGGGCCTCACTTCCTCCAGTTCTTGGGGAGACCCCCTTCCTTGCCTCAGCAGCTTCTGGGGACTGTCGGCATCCCTCGTGATTGCGTCACTCCCATCTCTGCCTCCATGTGTACATGGTCTTCTCACTGTCTCCAGTATCCCTCTGACTGTCTCTTATAAGGACACTTGTCATTGGATTTAGGGCCCACACAGATAATACAGGATGATGTCTTCATCTCAGAATCCTCAACTTAACCACATTCACAAGGGCCCTTTTCCCAAATAAGGTCACATTCACAGGTTCTGGGGATTTGAATGTAGACATATCTTTTGGGAGGCCACCATTCAACCCATTACAGGTTGCTGTTGCTGTCTCTCATGAGATCAGAAAAGCTCTCTCTAGTAAAAGGATATTTGAGCAGAGATCTGAATAAAGCAGGGAGTACATGGGGACACCTGGGCAAGTGACAGAGGGAGGAACAAGTCCAGGAACCCTGAGGTGGGAGTGTGCTCATCGTGTCTGGGTCATAGTAAGGACGCCATGTGGTTGGAGTAGTGTGAACAAGAAGAGAGTAACATGAGAAGAGGTGAATTGTGATGAATGATCTTGTTGTCACATATGATAGCACAACGTCTGAAGGTTACAAGGTGTTTCCATTGAGTGGCCCACAAGAGGCCAACGGATCTAACACTGGGTGATATGACCCATACGAGGACAGCAAGCACACTGTCAAGTTTCTTCAAAACAGTTCAAGAACTCTGGCAGGGTGAACTTTATTATCCAAAAGTAAATTCCAGTCTAGCAACTATATCCTTATTGTTTAATAAATTGACAACTCTGAAAAAAATGTTCTTGACCCACATCCCTATCTAAGTTAGATGGCCTCTTTTTGTATTTCCCCAGAATCCTGTCCCACGGTCATCGTGATGTGCTGCGATGGATTGTCACCAACTCTGTTAAGCTGGTATGTCTCCCAGTCTAATCTCCATACTCCTTGAAGCAGGAAATAAATCATTTTTACATTCTCCACACTTACATAGTGTCTGGTATACAACAGGCAAGCAATTAATAGCCATTGAATGAGTGAATGAATGAATGAAACATAAAGATCTCATTTCATCTATGCTTGGAATGCTGCCCAGTCATGACTCCAAGGAAGTTTTTAGCCCTGAAGGGTTTGTTTTAACCTAGGAGTAAATGTAACTAAGAGCATTTATCCTCAGACCTGGAGACTAGTAAAAAAAGAGGCACAGCTTTGCTTCCCATTACCACAGTTGGGGGACTAGGAGGCAGGAGATCTTGGTTCTAGTTCTAGCTTTGCCAATAGCTGTGTGACCTCAGGCAAATCATTTAATCTTTGGGCTCTGGGTCCTCACCAGTAATAAGAGGAAGCTGGACTTGATGGAATACAAGGACCTTTCTTACTCTAAGTGCTCCAGGTCTCACAGGAAGTCCTAGGAGGTAACCCAGCATTGTAGTTACTCATTTAAATTCAAAACTTGCTTTGATAGAAAGTTTTGGCTCCTGTCAGTGATCTCAGCCAACTGTCCTCAACAATCCAGGCCCAAACTCAGCTTGAGAGCCCCCTTCTTCATGATTCTCACTGCCTAATTATCTCATTTGGTTCTGCTAAAGCCTATTTCTCAGACTTTTCCTGCTGAAATGCCCCCCAAAGCAGAAGAGAGTGAATGACTTAATATTCTAAGAAAGACTGGGGAACAAGTCTGGGGACTAGAGGCTAGATATTT
>NW_017731806.1:276889-287992 GCF_001890085.2 Hipposideros armiger | reverse complement strand
AAGTGAAGTCACGAGTGAAGTTGCTGGTGTTAACATGACTGCAAGAAGAGCCTCTTGAGTAATTTGCACTCTGTACAGTACAGTAAAGTCTGAAAAGCTAAGTAAAATCTTAATTAAGCAAAGGGCCTGAAAACTATTAGTAATGGAAACCCACAGCTTCCTCCTAGCTCAACCCAAGATGCTCTCCTCTCAGAGCTGCTGTACAGATAAGCCATGAAGCCCTTTCTGTCTCCCCTGAATCCCTAAGATTAGACTACAGCAATTGGAGGGGCTGGTGAGGATAGAGGGCTCTGCACAAATAGCCATCCACCTCTTCAACACTCTAGAACACCACAGACTTCTCAGGGTCCAGAATCCAGAAGAATGATTAGTTTCTCTTTTTTGTAAGAGGACTGGGTATAAAAACTTTGTAGCTCTAGACCCCAAATGGGAACAACATGTTAATTCCTTATTCATAATCTCTTCCTAGGACAAAATTCCCACTTAATCCTTTCAAATGAAGACAACAGCTCTCAATCTCCAGGCAAGCTACAACTTGAGCTGTTCCAAAGAAAATGTCTCCCAGCCTGCTCCCCAAATAGTCCATCTTCTCAATCTCACCCGAAAGAAGTTACACATCTCACGCCCCAGCTTGACCTGCATGTGCTGAAAGTGGGCAGGAAGTAGAAGTGAAAGAGGAAATTACATTTCTTGCAGTTGTATTGAGGGACTTAGATGTCACTGCCCAATTCAGGCTGTTGGAATTCTATGCCATCCCATTGCCCCTCTTTGCCAATGGTTGCCACTGTTTCTTCAATTAGCAATTAGAGTTAATTTACATTTCACCCCACATTTGGACTGTAACCAGTAGTGTTCTGGTACATGTTTAACAACTGGCTCTATGAGGAAAAAGAATCTGTAACATTTGTCGATTTCCATGGTGTAAATACTTTCACTATGGCCGACTTCAAGCTACCAAAGTGATGTTACTGAATGCAGAGTTGGGAAATGAAATGAAACTAGATCTCATGAGCTAGTTTGAGAAGGTTCCCCGAAGCAACTAACTGTAATTCTTTCATTATAGTTAAGTATTATTTTGGTAAGTAGATCTGCAATTGACCATGCTATAAGATACTTAGTTTCTACATTTTTTTAAATAGTAAAAAAAACCCAACTACTTCTCCAGATTGTCGTGAGAATCCAAATGACAGGCACATGAAGTTTTCAATTCATGTCAGTCCTGCTTCTCTCACCTCTTTCCATTCTCATATTGCACCTTCATCCCTCTTCCTCATCGCAAAGGTACAATCCCAGGAAGGCCCCAGGCCCAAGAAAGTGCTATCTGGAGCCCAGCGATGGAGAAGTGCTCTAATGGACAGCAAGCTGGAATGCCAAGAGGTATTTTCTCATAGAAAATTTGGCAGACTGTATAACATTGAGATCTACGCAATGAATGGTTCCACCTGTGAAGTGTTCTGTTTGTATTTGGCATTCCCCTTAGTGGTGCCCTTGGGCATCCTTGTGGAAATGGGCAATAGGTCCTACCTGGTGACAGATCCTACACAACAGTGAGTTCCACATGGTGGTGGATTGTACAATAGCTGGCACCATATTGTACCATAGATGCAATATGGGTTATACAGGTTTTTGTGGGATTGCCTCATTTCCTGTGGAAGGCAATTCTGTGGGAAAGTGCACTCCAAATTCCAAACCTATTTAACCCATATTGAATTCAACCTGTTAATGTTTGGAGAACTATAAATATATAAAAATACAGACCCTGTGCTAACAAATAGATATTATAGGAGGCTTAGCAATTCTCTCTCCTCCATTAATGAAGTTATACCTCTCTTTATAGACAATTTTCTAAAGAGTAGTATTGCCTTCACCTCACTCAGTAGCCCACTCAATTAGCTATTCTCTCCATCCACTTTCCTGATATGGCTCTGGCAGAAATCACTGAAGGCTTTTGAAGTGGTTTTGAAGATATATCCACACATTTTTTTGATACCTCTCCCCTAAAGAGGTAGAGTATAATTCCCCTCCTCTTGAGTGTGGGCTGTACTTACCGACTTACTTCTAGTGAATAGATTATGGCACAAACGATGGGCTATCACTTCCAAGATTATGTTGCAAAAAGACTACAGTCTGTCTTGGTTCAATTGGCATAGAGAAAACTATGTCTTGAGCAGTCCCTTAGAGAGGCCCACAGGGGAGGACTGGAAGCCTCCAGCCAAGAACCATGTGAGTGGCCATCTTGGAAGTCCATCCTCAGTCCCAGCCAGACCTTCAGACACTGCAGTCCTTACTGACAACTTGAAGGCAAACCCATGAGAAACTCTCAGCCAGAACCATCCAGTTAAGATGCTTCTGAATTCCTGACCCTCAGAAACTGTGTGGGATAATAAATGTTTGTTGTTTTAAGCTGCTAAATTTTGGGGTAATTCATTATACAGTAATGAATAACTAATACAGCTTTGTAGGGGACAGAGCTCATGACTGTCTCTTCACCCATTACTTGATTCAAGTTCTGTTATATGTGACACTTCTTTTCCTTTTCCATATTCTCTCTAAGAATCATGAAGCACCCTTCTCCCTCATCTTCTGTATAATCCCACCTTTCTTAACAATCTTTTTTGTCCTCTTCCTCCCTAGGGTTCCCAGAGTTACGTCTTTAAACTATTATTTTTTCATTCTACATACACTGCCTCATCTACTCTCGTAATTTTGATGAACATTTATATTCTTTTGAAGGCAGGTGACAATGCAAACTCTCAGAATTGGGTGAAGAATGTATTGCCTTATATGGCTAGGAAAATATGGCTGTAATAGCTCACAGGATTCCTAAGATATCTGCAGGAATTTGGGCCCCAGGGGCTGAAACCCAGAACTCAACATTTTATCTCTCACCACCTCTTATCTCTGCTTGCTTTGGTTTCTCTTTGAGTGTTTGTTGCATTCTTTTCCTAACACAGATAGACTCTGTCTACAAGCTGGACTAGATGGCACTGTGATGGTCAGTCCCACTGAGACCACGTGGAGTGGTAGAGAAATATTTCTGCAAAAGAGGGGATGATTGGCAGATAGAAATGTGATATGTCCACCACACTGTCTGTGGATGGATGACTCCATCAGTGGCCTAGTGTTGTCTTCTGAACTCCAGACCTGTACATCAACTGGCTCCCAAACATCTGCAGTTGGATAGGCATTGGGAACTATGTTAGTTTGCTAGGGCTGCATAACAAATACCAAAAACTGGGTAGCTTAGAACAATGAAATTTATTATCTCACAGTTCTGGAGGCCAGAAGTCCAAAGTCAAGGTACTGACAGGGCCATGCTCCCGCTGAAGGTGCTAGGGAAGAAACTGATCCAGACCTCTCCCAGCTTCTGGTAGTTCCTTGACTTGTGGATGCATCACCCCCATCTCTGCCATCATCTTCACATGGTGTATTCCATGTGTGCATGTCTGTCTCTATGTCCAAATTCCCCTTTTTCATAAGGGTACAGTCATAGTGGATCAGGGCCCACTCTAATTACTTTATCTTAACTTGCTTACATCTGCAAAGATTCTCTTTCCAAATAAGGTCACATTCTGATGTACTGGTGGCTAGGACCTCAATATATGAATTTCAGAGAGACACAGGTAAACCCATAACAGGCATGATAAGAACTTCAATAGAGAATTCGTTGTCTTTGCCTGTTCATATCTCTTTCTCTATTCCCTAAACTGGTTCCTTTCCCCATCATATCTTGTCCTGGTTATAAATATCACCATATGCCCTGTCATCCAAACCAGAAATCTGGGAGACATTTTTTTCTTTTTATATTCAGTTATTCATTAACTCCTGCCAGGGCTACACCTTAAATGTCTCTTAAATAGGCCCCTTCTTCTCCAATCCCAGGGTGACCTACATATTAAGCTCAGATTCTTAATATTTCACATCTGGATGTTATAGACACCTCTTAAATGGTCTCTTTACCTCCAGTTTTGGCTCTCTGTTTTGTCCACTATGCTCCCTCCTCTACCACCAAGCCTTTGTGATCTGTCAAAAATAAAAAGTTTTTTATCGTTTCGGAGCTTTTTAAATAAGTCCCAATAAATATAAGGCAAAGCACAAAGTTCTTAGGCCCACCATGCCCTGATACATGGTCCCTTCCTAGCCTCACCTCTTCTCTCAACTCTTTACCCAGACGAAAACGCTTGCAGTTCCCTTGAGATTGGGCCTCTGTTCCTCCCCCACCATTTGCTTGTTAATGCCTCCTTATTCTTTTTTTGTTTTTGTTTTTGTTTTGTTTTTTTTGCCTCCTTATTCTTTAAGGTTTGACTCAAGTAAGTACCTCTTCTGGGAAGCCTTTTGTCTTAGGCATTCAGGCTGCTATAACAAAAATACCATGGACTGGCTTAAACAACAAACTTTTATTTCTCACAGTTCTGGAGGCTGGGAAGACCAATGTCAAGAAGACAGCAGACCCAGTGTCTGGTGGAAACCTGCTTCCTGGCTTGTAGACAGCCTCACGTCGGAGACAGAGAGAGAACACGCTCTGTCTAGTCTCTTCTTAGGAGGGCACTAATCCCATCATGATAGTTCCACCCTGTGACCTAATCACCTCCCAAAGGCCCCACCTCCAAATACAATCACATTGGGATTGGGGTCTCAAGATATGAATTTTGGGGACACATTCACCCCTCAGTCTTGCTCAGTCCCTCTCTGTAGTCATGTCTGTACAAGCCTGTGCCTCCATCCTCTGCTCTTCCTTCCTAGCAAAGCTGTCAGCAACTACTGTCCCATATCAGCAACCACACCTGACCAAACCTCCTCTCCAGACCTCCAGTAAATGTGCAAGTTCCCGCCCTGCTTTGGGGAGCTTCCGGGAGTTTGCTGGATACTGTAAGAGGGGTGCCAATCAGAGTAATCACTTAGACCCCAAATTAAGTCTTGGACACAGACAGGCATTGTGATCTATAAGAAATATATACGCATTTGGTTTTCATCTTTTTTTCTGGGATGAATCTCCTAAAACTGTTGGAATATTCTAAATGAAGAGAGATAATGATGTCTTGTTATGTAAATGAGGTGATTTTTGTACTTCACCAAAGGATGGGGGCTGGTTGCCAGGAGAACCAACCAGGTGACTAGAGGGTTGGATCTTTTTCTTTTTTAGGGAGGGCACAGCTCACAGTGGCCCATATGGGGATTGAACTGGGAACCTTGGTGTTATTAGCACCAAGCTCTAACCAACTGAACTAACCAGCCTCCCAAGGGATGAAACTTTTAGTCCCACCACTTGACCTTTGGAGGATGTTAAATCAATCGCTAATAGCCAATGACTTAATTATTTGTGCCTATGTAATAAAGCCTCTATAAAAACCCAGAAGGATGGGGTTTGGAGAGCTTGGGGGTTGGTGGACACGTGGAGGTGTGGGGAAAGTGGAGAGACTATGGAAGCTCCACGCCCCTTCCCACATATGTTGCCCTATGCATCTCTTCCATCTGGCTATTCCTGAGTTACCTCCTTTTATAAAAACCAGTAATCTAGTGAGTAAAATGTTTCTCTGAGTTCTGTGAGCCACTTCAGCAGAGTAATTGTACCCAAAGAGAGGGTCATGGAAACCTCTGAGCTATAACCAGTTGGTTAGAAGCACAGATGACAACCTAGGCTTGTGATTGGCATCTGAAATGGGAGGTTACAGTCTTATAAGACTGAGCCCTTAACCTGTGGGACCTGGTGCTGTCTCCAGAGAGGTAGTGGCAGAAACGAGTTAAATTTTAGGACACCCAGCCCGTGTCTGAGAATTGTTTGTTGATGTGAGGAAACTCCCCTCTCCATCAGAATTGGAGTCAGAATCCTCTGAGGCATCAATGCCGATGGGCAGCAAAGGGTGAAGTGCTAGATGGTGTCCAAGTGAGTCCTGTCTGGCACCAGTGGGAGGGCCAGCGGGCAGAGGCCCTACTGCAGGCAAATGGAGGCTGGGCAGTTGGCAGGCAATGATAACTCAGCTCCCGTGGGGCTCCTGGACTTGGACAGTATCCTGGCTGAAGTCCTTTGCTGTGTGCTTGTGCCTAGCTCTCCTAGCAGCAGGCCCTCACCCATGGGTGTCTACAAAACACACCAGCACAGTGCCAGGAATAGAGGAGTTAGAACATGCAGTTCCTACCATGTGACAATGGAGTGGTGGTCTCGTCTTTAGACCGTAAGCTCTGGAAGGACAGAGACTCTGTCTTTAGCTTTGTAGACCCAGCACTAAGCTTAGGGAGGGACACATAGAGGTGACAATACCAGCAGCTGCCATTAACTGAGCACTATCTATGTGCCAGATATGTGCTAAGAGCTTTATATGTATTCGATCTTCAAATTGTTCCAACAATTTTATAAAGTTAGGGCTATTAATATCTCCATTAGAGATGGAGATACTGATAAACAGAGAGGTCAAGATATTTTCCCTGAGGTTGCACATCTGGTAAGAGGCAGGCCAGGGATCTGAACCTGTGCTATCTAGCTCCAGAGTCCACACTCTTAACTTGTAAACTCTATGGCCTATCAAGTAATATTGATTAATCTTTACAAATAAAATTAAGACGTTAATATCCTCACTTTATTTAAGTACACACAAAATCACTTTGGGGGGCACCAGGAAGGTCACCTCAAGGCTATAGGTCTTCATCCTCTGAAGCAGCTGAACATAAAGCCACTGTTGGGGCAGGAAAGGCCATGGGTACTAAGAAGACATAGAGACCTACAATGTTTTTACCTTTGAACCCCAAACCAAAAGCCATGAGGACAACAGTTCTGCTGCACCAGGGTAAGTTTGTGATGGAGCCATTTCTCACACAGACCACAGTTGTGGGTTGAATTGTTTCCCCCCAAAAAAGATGTTGAAATCCTAACCCTTAGTACCTCAGAATGTGACCTAATTGTAAATTGTGTCTGTACAGATGTAATTAAGTTAAAATGACATTATTAGACTGGGCTCTAATTCAGTATAACTGTGTCCTTATAAAAAGGGGAAAGTTGGACACAGAGACAGGCATGCACCCAGGGAGAGCATAATGTAACAATGAAGGCAAATATTGAGGTAAAGACAGTCTACTTAACAAAAGGTGCTGGGAAAATTGGACAGACACACGCAAAAAAATGAAGCTGGACCACCTTCTTATGCCATATACAAGAATAAATTCAAAATGGATTAAAGACTTAAATGTAAGACCCAAAACCATAGAACTCCCAGACGAAAATATAGGAAGTAAATTTGCAGATATTACCCTTAGTAATATTTTTACTGTTATATCCACTCGGGCAAGGGAAACAAAAGAAAAAAGAAACATGTTGGATTATATCAATCTAAAAAGTCTTTCACAGCAAAAGAAACCATCAACAAAACAAAAAGGCATTCTACTGAATGGGAGAAGATATTTGTCAATGATACATCTGATAAGGGGTTAATATCCAAAATTTACAAAAAACTCATACAACTTAACACCAAAAAGACAAACAACACAATTAGAAAATGGGCAGAGGACCTGAATAGACATTTCTCTAAAGAGGACATACAAATGAAAAGATGCTTAACATCACTAATCATCAGAGGAATGCAATTAAAAACCACAATGAGATACCACCTCACACCTGTCAGAATGGTTATCATCAATAAATCAACGAACAAGTGCTGGCGAAGATGTGGAGAAAAGGGAACCCTCAAGTATTGTTGGTGCCATTGCAAATTGGTGCAATTACTATGGAAAACTGTATGGAGGTTCCTCAAAACATTGAAAATGGAACTAACTTATGACTCAGCAATTCCATTCCTGGGTATCTATCCAAAGAAATCCAAATCACTAATTCAAAAAAATATATGCATCCCTATGACTACTGCAGCACTATTCACAATAGCCAAGATATGGAAACAATCGAAATATCCACTGATAGATGAGTCAATAAAGATGTTGTGGTATATTTATACAATGGAGTATTATTGTACTTGGTCACATAAAGAAGAATGAAATCTTACCATTTGCAACAACATGGATGAACCTAAAGAATTTTATGCTAAGTGAAATAAGCCAGACAGAGAAAGACAAATACCATATGATCTAACTTATATGTGGAATCTAAAGAACAAAATAAATGAACAAACAAAACAGAAATAGACTCAGAGATACAGGGAGGAAGAAACTGAGGGTTGCTAGGTGGGCAGGGTGTGGGGATGGGGGAGAAGGTAAAGGGATTAGAAAGTACAAACTCGTAATCACAATATAGCCATGGGGATATGAAATACAGTTTGGGGAATATAACCAATAATATTGTAAAGATATTGTAAAGATTTTGTAGGGGGTTAGGGAGACCACTTCATGGATGGTGTAGATGCCTGACCACTGCACTCTACACCTGAAGCTGAAGCTGAGTAATATTGAATGTCAACCACAATTAAATATATATACAGAGGGTGCCAAAAAAACTTGACTTCATTTGACACATTTGACACATTTTAAGAAAGGAAAACTGTATTAAAATTTTAATACTCAATATATACCTATAACAAAAGATGATTACAAGTCATGTTTGACTTCTGCAAATAAAAGAGTTGCTCAAAGTGGTTACCATCAGCATCCAGACACTTCTGATTACAGTGAACTACTGCTTGAGCAACATTGATCAAAGTGCCCACTTGTATACATTTTTTTTTGGCACCCCTAGTGTATAGTCACGGGATGTGGAGTACAGCATAGAGAATAGAGTCAGTGGAATTGTAACAGCTATTTACGATATCAGAGGGGTAATAGATTGGGAGAGGGAGATTATCACTTTGTGAGAAGTATAAATGTCTAACTATTACATTGTTTTGTACACCTGAAACTAATTAAAAAAAAAGAAAAAGATTGGGGTGATGCATTCACAAGCCAAGGAACACCAAAGCTTGCCCACAAATCACCAGAAGCTAGGAGAGGGGAATGGAACAGATTCTCCCTCACAGCTCTCAGAAAGAAGCAACAGTGTCAGCAACCTTGATCTAGGTAGGGCTTCCAGCCTCAGTAACTGTGACACAATTCATTTCTGTTATTTACACACACACACTCCCCAGTCTGTGGTGGTCTTTTGTTACGGCAGCCTAGCAAACTCATACAGCCACATTTTGTAGATGCTCCTGGGTGATTAGAAATTGGGTTGCTATCGATGGTACATGGTTCTCCTGATCAATGCAGGGAAGCCAGCAAGGGAATGAAAAGCAAGAAAGGCAGGAATAAATCATACAAACCATCTCAGGCAAAGGAGGGTTTCATATGATCTTGGGCTTGACCTACCATCTTGAAAGATGGATAAGGGTGAGCAGTGAGGAGAGGATTCTAGGGAGAGGGACCTGTGTGAGAAAAGAGATGGAGGGCTAGTGTATGTGGATATCCAGAGAATGATAAGTAGGTAGTATTACTTAAATACAAGGGGTTGACAGAGAAGGAATTTCATGGCAATGACTTACAAAAATGAAAATCTTAAAATATGGCGTGATTCCACATGTCAGATACCAACAGAAAGTGCATATACAGAGGGTGCCAAAACAAATGTATACACGTTTTAAGAAATGAAAAAACTGTATTAAAATTACACTGATGATAACCACTTTGAGCACCTCTTGTAATTGCAGAAGTCAAACGTGACTTGTATTCATCTTTTGTTATCAGTATATATTGAGTATTACAATTTTAATACGGTTTGTGCCTTTCTTAAAATATGTATACTTTTTTGGGGGCACCCTCTGTATAAACCATTTATTCGTTTAAAATGTGGTCTTGAATGCTGATAGTGTTTATGATACTATGCTAAGTGTGGGCATAATTCATGAAATCTCAAGACAAACTAAATGCTTAGATTTCAGCCAGCCTTCATCTTTGATGACAGCACCAGTCAATTTGACTTTCTAATTACTGTCAACTTTTAGTTTGGCTGAGTGATTCCTTTAAATAGTCCAGAACTAAACTCCTCCAAATACTTTAAATAAGGAAACAAGCTTTTTATTAAGGTATCCCAGAAATGTGTATAACAAAAATCATCTAATTTTATAAACATGCCAGTACTAAACATATTTACCACATCTAATGCTATCATTTAGAGGATTTTGAAAGGAAATCCATCTTTTCACTAGAGCCTTCTTGAAGTCCTCCTTCTGGTAAAGAAAACCAGGAATGAAACCTAGTCCTCTAAAGAGATGTTTTTAAAAATTAATGGATGTCAATTCTCAGGTTGGAGGTTTATTAAATTTTTTCTTATGCACTTTTCAATCTTCCTATAATCTCCATCTCTGTTATTCAGTTCTTATTACTGTCCTAATTTAAGTAATATTTACCTTAGCTTTAGTCAATATTTGACATTTTTAGTAAATGTTATACTATTATACTGCTTAAACATCTATTAAGCTGTCAAAATGGAGTCTTTACCTCATTTAGTATTTATCTTTGAGCAGACCAGGTACAGCAGAGACAGTTAGTTATAGCAGAATTCAGAACTTATATTTAGTCAGCTTGACCAAAAGTCACTCTACAGACTAGGAAATGTGCCTGAACAAAGCAGTTCAGTGAAGAGGAACCAGCCTGTACAAGAAGCAGGAAGCCCGTTTATGAGTGACCTCACCAACTCCAACCATTATTGGAAGAAAATAGTCCATCTTAAATTAAAATTACAAATTAACTTTTAATCTTAAAGCATATGTTGATTATGTCAGTATGCTCACAGCAATCTAATACCTTAAACAATTCCTCATATTCTACATTTCTTTTTCATCAGGTGAAATTCTGAAAAATATAGTATTCTTCCTCCTAGAGCTGCAATGAGTCAGCTTCTGTGTGTCCAAAGCCAACTCATAGAAGGTAGGAATGGAGAGGTAAGACTTACTTCTTTGACACCAGTAATGTTTCAAGTCCCACCCAGAGGGAAGGGAAAAAGGAGACCCTCTAGTGCAGCGGTTCTCAACCTTCCTAATGCCGCGTCCCCTTAATACAATTCCTCATATTGTGGTGATCCCCAACCATAAAATTATTCCCATTGCTACTCTATAACTATAATTTTGCTACTGTTATGAATCATAATGTAAGTATCTTTTTGTTTTCCGATGGTCTTAGGCGACCCCTGTGAAA
>NW_017731806.1:240442-276509 GCF_001890085.2 Hipposideros armiger | reverse complement strand
GCCCCACAGGTTGAGAAGCGCTGCTCTAGTGAGTAGCCTGTGGATCTGGAACCCAAGCTCATTCACCCTGCAGATAGTCATGGAGCATGTACTATGAGCTACTGTGTACCAGGCGTTATGCCAGGGGCTGAGGCCCGGATGTTAAACAAAACAGACCAGTTTCATGTTGCCTTGGTGGAGAGACAGAAAATAGGCAAATAAATGAGAAAAAATTCAGATGCTGACCATTAAGGAAAATTTAAATAGGATAACTTTAGGATAAGTTGACTGGTGTCTCCTCTGGATTGACCATCAAAGAAGACCCTTCTGAGGTGGTGACAGTTAAGCCTGAAAGACTAGAAGAAGCCAGCTATGGGAAAATCAAGAAGGACATGCCCAGCAGAGGACCATTGTGCCAAGGCCCGGAGGCAGGAAAAAGTCTAGCAGCTTCTGGGAATAAAAAGAAAGTCAATGTTTTCCCCCAAATGTTCACAATGATCATGTATTACTTAATAAAACACAGGTGGAAAAGTCATATTCTTTAACATTTGTATGCATCAATCTTAATGAAATTCGGAATGAAAAACAAAGTTTTAGGCACACTGATATTCACAGCAGCACCATTAATCATAATGAAAAAATAGGAACAACCTAAATGTCCACCTCTAGCTGAGTAGCTGTATAAATTGCAGCATATCTACTTGTTGAGGATAATATAGTCAGTAAAGTTATTAAGAGTTGGAATAACGTTAAATGAAAACAAGCAGAATATAAAATTGATCTCAGCCATACAGAAATTTTTAAAAAATAGAAAAAATAAGAGGAAATATAAAAGTATTTAAAATAATTGTATTTGTGGGTAGAATTATTTTCTATCTATTCTCTATTTTCCGAATTTCCTGTAATGAACTTGAATTACTTTTATGATTAAAAAAACAACTTGAGCCTTTAAATAAAATAGTCCTTTCTGTCATCTCCGCTTTGCCATCCCCAAAATGTTTCCCCATCCCATCCTCCACACTCACCTTCACACACTCTATCCCACTGCAATAGACAGGCTTCTCTGTCGATATAAATATACTTGAATATGTATGAGTGACCATGTAAACATTAGTGAACCACATACTCTGTAAATCAGTGGCTGTGAGTGCTGACTTATAGTGGGATCTGCCATCCACCCCAAGGATACACTCAGCAGTCATCACCTGGAAAATACATGAAAGGAAAAGGGCAGGCAGTGATGGAAGGGGAGAAGGGATTTTAATATCCTGGAGGAAGTGGAACTCCTAATGATACTAATGAGGGGACTAGTTCTTGCCAGCCATGAAGCTCTGAAAGGGAATGGCTGTGGGTCTGGAACTCAGAACCATAGGAACACTCGGGTTTAGGTAGTGCCGCAGACCAGGTTCCCTGGAAGACAGATTCTGAGGTGGAGATGTGAAGCAGGTAGTTTTGGTTGTTGTGAGTTGAATTGTGCCCCTCTCTTCAACTAATTGAGGCCCTAACCCCATACCTATATATATATATGACTTCATTTGGAAATAGCGTCTTTGCAGATATAATTAGTTAAGATGAGGTCATACTGGATTAGGGTGGGCCCTTAACCCAATATGACTGTTATCCTCAGAAGAAGAGGGGAATTTGAACACAGACAGGGAGAATACCACATGATGATGGAGGCAGAGATTGGAGTGAGCATTACAAGGAGCACCAAGGGTTGCCAACAATAGCAGAAGCCAAGAAACAGGCATAGGAAGAGTCTCCCCTAGAGCCTTCTGACAACCTGACTCCTGACCTCTAACCTCCAGAACTATGAGAGAACATATTTCTGTTGTTTCAAGCCACCCTGCGTGTGACACTTGGTTATGGCAGCTTTGGAAAAGGAATGCAGATGGGGAGGGCTCTCGGGAACTCAATGTTAGGGAATAAGGGAAGCAAGACCCGGCAGAGGGAGATGTTGGACAGTGATGTGGTTGCAAAGTGTCCTCAGTTCATGAGGAGCTCTAGAGTTGGGAAGACCCTATAGAAATGTCCCAAATGGAAGCAAAGGGCCTTTGTATCTCCAGCATAGATCTGTTATTAGATTGGGACTGCCATGGGGAATGGGGTGAAACCCTGAGTGAGGCAGCTTCCTTCCACTGAGGTCAAGTTCCAGAGAGGTACTCAGCTGTGAGCCATCAGCTTCCAACACTACCAGCAGCTAGGGACTTGGGGTGGTAAGAACCTCTGGCCAGAGGAGAGAGCTGGCCGGACGACCACAATGGCCATTACTGGTGGCTGTTTTGTCTGAGCTTGGAAAGGGCTTAGGGGCCCACTTAGGGGCAAGGGGTGTGTTTCTTTAGGAACCCATTGACTGGAGAGAGAATGGCAGGCAGCGGAGAGATAGAATGAACTGAGAAGACAGACGGAGCTCTGAGAGCTTGAAGACACTGACAGACCTTCGGGCCAACCCTATAACCCAACCTGGGACGCTATCCAAAAGCAGGAAGAACAGGACAGCCTGCCTCCTGTAGAGTGACACTTTCCCTGGAAGGTGCAGAAGTTCTTCTTTATTGTCAGCTAAGAACAGCCTTCCTGTAACTCAGTTTCTACACCTTGCCAAACCACTCCTTTTTTACGCTGCCGCCTACTTATTCCCAGCAGACAAAAGATTTGCTGTTTTATTTTTTGTAGTTTGCTGTGTAACTTTTTTCCAGCTAACACATTCTCTCTCGTCTCCTTTCCTGGACCACTGCTGGGACTTGCTGCTTGGGAGCATCAGGAAATGTATCTCCCTTCCTCCAAGGCAGCTCTTTCAATATTTGAAGACACTTTTTCTATTCTCCCTAAATCTTCTTTTCTCCAGGCCAAATATCCCCAGGATTAGGTAAACTCTAAGTTTCTGTCCAACTGTACAATTCTATTACACTAACAGATTCCTTGATCTCTTTTATATAACATTGTTTCAAACATTTATGCAAGAATCATATAGTTATTAAGCGTTTATTTGGAGCCAGGTACTTCACTAGGTTCTGAGGATACAACAATAAGCAAGGCAATTCCTGCTGCATGAGTTTATGCTCCATGGGAGAAAAGATGAGGAAACATCTCTCAGATAGGACCAGTGCAACAAACCGGCAGTTGAGTAAAGAGGTCAAGGGTACAGGAAATACAGTTGTGCTGCCTAGATTTGAATCCCATCTCGCCCACTCATGAGTTGTGTGTCTTTGAATTATTTAATCTCTTGACCTTAGTTTCTTCATTCATAAAAGGGGTTAAAAACAATGCCTACCTCACAGCATTGGCATGGAGGATTAAATGGAGTAATACATGCGAAGCTCTCAAAACAGTGGCTGGCACGTAGTAAGGGCTCAGCGAAACTTACCCATGTTTACTGCCATTATTATTATTGGGGAATTAAAGATTCTGTGGGAAAGAAAGGCATCAAGGATGATGATCAAGGTTTTGCCTGATCAACTAAGTGGAAGGTAGAACCATTTACTGACACAGGAATACAAGAAGAGGAGCGGGCCTGGGATAAAATGTTGAGTTTATTTTTGTACCTCTTAGGTTTAAGGGAATGGTAGGACATTCAAAAATGGTTGTCCAGAAAACAGTGGATATAGGTTTCTGGAGCTCAGTGGACAGTGGTAGGTTGGAGATAGAAATTTCCGTAATCTCTCAATATCCTAACCACCCTTTTCTGAACACACTCCATGTTCTCAGCCTCTAGAAACAAAGTGTCCAGAACTGGTCAGACCAGCCTAGATACATCTAGGGATGAAGGGCGGCTCTTGTACATGGTTCAAGACAGCCATCACCTACAGTTGCCAGTAGTCTGCTGGGTCCGGGCATATGAAGGCAACTAATGCACACTCCCTGCTCTCAAGGAGCTTCCTGTCAGTAAATCAGTTGTTCCTGAGGTGGGTATAAAGCTCTTTCCATAATAAAAGAAACAAAATATTCTTTGGGGTTTTTTTTTAGATTTCCATTTAACTTCCAGTAGGATCCCCCATTCTATTGGGTGGCAGAAACTCAATTTCAGTCCATCTGGGTTTCCCTTGCCCTTTCCCTGGGTTGTGTCTAGGTTCCGGGGAGTCTCCAAAGGCGTCCAGAAAAAGGTCTTGGGACTTTGCTGTCATCTGTGTGTTCTCACATCTACTGAGAAGGCTGTCAGCCTCTCTGGTCCACATGGCATCTGCTGAGCCATCCTTCTGTTCCTCTCCTCCCACAGGGCTCTTAACGTGTAATATTCTCTCTCTCCTTACCTCCCTACCTCCTTCTCTCCATCCTTTACCCCACCCCATCTACCTGTCTCCGCACCTCTCTGAGGTGGTCATGGGAAGTGTGGGGAGGCCGACTGAGACCCTGTCAAACTCAACATGCCTCAAAGCCATTCCTAACATGGGTCCTCCAAGGAAGGCTGAGCCCCAAGGAGGGGCAGGCTGCAAGGTGCCCCTTTATCAGAGACCCACCTGTCTAATCACTTCTCAATTCCTCTCCAAAACAGGCCCCACAAATAAAAAAATAATTCTGCAAAATAAACACATTTCTTACTGTTTCCAAATATTATTATGCCTCACAGTTCACCTCATTTCTACCTCTTAAAGCCAGGTGGGTCCACCTGCAAGGCTAGACTCCAGTAATATTCTGATTCTCTGATCTCCTTTCCCTATTGCTAGACTCCTGGCTCCAGGATTTTTTCTTCCATTCTGATTATTCCTGTTACTCAGAATTTGTGCTTTAGCTCAGTCAGCTCCTCCACCTCCAATGATTCTTGGTGTTTCAGGCAGGAGAGTGAGGTGATCAAAATCAGAGGTAGACAGGAAGATTAGAGAATATCTGCTATAATCCAGGCAGGATGTGACAAGGGCTTAAATTTAAGCAGGGCCAGTGGGTGTTTAATCACCTTCCCTTGAGGGATGCCAAGACCATCTCAAAGAGCTAGGTGGAATCAAAGCTGAGCGATCAGGGAAATCAGAAAAGCAGGAAGCAGGTCAAGAGGGATTCCAAAAGTAGTATATAAATGCTCCTGGTAGCTTTTGGTGAGATCCTCCAGCAGGCCTGGCAGATGCTTCGGTTATATTTCAAGGGTTGACATAGACAGTCACAGGGATGGAGACAATGGAAGGGAAATAGATTTGTCTACAGAATCTGGTAACCATTGGTGTGGTTAGCAAAGGACCTGCTAAACTCAAGTTTCATATTGTAGGGGAGGGAAAAATACTTTCCTCTACCCTCTAGTTCAGTGACTGGAGCTTGTGAATTAAACTGACAAATGACAGGTTAACAGGAGAAAAGGCATACAAATTTCTTTTCTTTTTTTTTTTTTAAAGATTTTTATTGGGTAATTGGGGGGATGGGAACAGTGCTGGGGAATTGGGGGAAGGGGAACAGACAAGTTGCTGTCCTTTTGTTCTTCAATCTAGTTGTGGAGGACGCTGCTTCACTGGCCCAAGTTGGCACCATCATTGCGCTCTTCCCAGGCGAGGCAGATCAGTCACCGGCTTCTGGACGGCCGCTCACGCTGGCTGCTGGCTACATACGGTAGCCCATGGCAACCCACTGCAGCAGGGGCTGCAGCCTATGCCGTCGCCAGCAACTCACGGCAGCCCAGCTCCAGGTTGAGCTGTTGTCCAGCATCTTAGCTGTAGAGGGCAGTGTCACTGGCCCTCATATGTGGGATCCGAACCGGGGCCCTCTGGCATCCCAAGCGAGTTCTTAACCATCGCGCCACTGGGCCGGCCCTACAAATTTCATTTTATGTTAATATTTTAATTTTTTTTACACTCATGGGAGGCCTTAATAGAAAGGAAATGAAGACCCAAAGAGGAAGTGAGACCCAGGGCCTTATATACCATTTTAAAAAGTGATAAATTTGTGGCAAGTGACAAAAATGTGAGAAGTAACAAGACAAAGGAAACGGGGTTTGGGCTTCTAGAGACAGTAAATTGTGAAAAGGTAAATATGGGGGAAACAAGTAAGGTTCATTCATACAGACCCATCTCAGTGCCAACTTTCTGTCTAGTTATAAGGGTTCTTCTCCTCTTCTATGGGAAGGGTGAGAGGAACATTTTTACAAAGGAGAAGCTACGTCCTGCTTTTAGGCTGATAGGAAGAAGGCAGAGGGCTCCCTCTGCATTCACTGCTTCTTAGTTATCTTCAGCTCAAAACAATCCTTATGCCATATTTGGGGGTAGGAAATCCTGATCCCCTTGAATATTCAAGCCTGGGGTTGTTAGGAAAGTGGAAGGAACATGCCCAGGTTTCTGACTTGGAGCCCGGGGTGAAGTGGTCGCATTCACTAACAGAGAAGAGAAACAAAGTGGACAGGAATAGGAGGAGAAGGCGCTGAGAATAGGGATAGCGGGAGAGGCAGGAAGCAAGAGCTAGAATTGCGGAAGACTGCACTTAGAGAGGGCGATGCTGGAAGCACCTGAAGTGGAGCAGTCCTGAGGAACAGCAAGGTCCGGATCAATACTGAGTCAGAGGAAATCCTTGGAAACGGGCAGGTCTAGGGCCTGAGGCCTGTGGGTGTTGGATGGGCGATCCACATGGACACCGAAGCTGCCTGAGATGTGAGGCTGCCCATCCTGACATGGCTGCTTCTGCTCCCAGCTTTTCTCACCTGAACAATCTGTGAACCTTTTACATTACTCTTCAAGTGGCTGATAGAAATACTAAGCAGGTCTCAACTAAACATTTACCTTGAACTTGCATGGGGAGTTCCAAATATGCTTTTACAGTCATGAAGGATTTTGCTTTATATAGTTAGGAGGAAATGTCAAGATAATGTTCTGTGTATTCAATTTACTAATCCCTTACCTCCAGTAACTTTCCTATGACAGCTCGATCATAAGGCATGGCAGAGGGAGAAGACTGAGGTATTTAGCCTGGGGTTTATTTTCTAGATTTTGTCATGTGTAGGTAAGTCATATCTCCTGGAATCTACTGAGTCTATGTCCTATAAATAATAAAAGGCTATACTTCTCTCAGTAAGATATATGTAAAATGCAAAAAACCTCTTGGGCTTTCTAGCAGTGATATGTTTTCTGTTGGACCTGGACCTGATAAACTCAAATTTCATATTCAAGTCTGATTGGGAGGGGGCAGGGAAGAACGGGGGCGTACTGCTGGGCGTGAACGGACTAGGTGACAAGGAGTCTAGCAGATGGAGGCAAACTGAGTCAGATGAGTTGGTTTCTTCACTGAGGCACTGTCCTTATAGGCTCTGGGAAGTGGGCAGGTCACAGAACTCTGTCTTCCTCTCAGCTGAGTGGGGATCCCAGCTGTTTTAATATGCCAGGCTTAGTGGGTGAGCATAGGAATAAAGGTGACACAATGGATGGGAAAGCACTTTGCAAACTCTTAGCCATTAGAGGTGTGCATTGTTTTTATGAGGGAAGAACCACTGGGCCTGCATTTCAAACATTCAGCAGGTCTTTGCTGCTATTTATTAACTCTGTGCATTGCTATGCATAATCCTTTCCATCAGCAAGATCCTTTGAAAACCGAGGACTGTCTGAAGACAGGCTTGATCCTGATTGCTGAGAAAAGCTCCTCCTGCCTATCTAACAGAAGCCTGGGCCACCTCTAGGCCGTCTCAGCACCGGCAGCAGTGAAAACTATCAGAGTGTAAAACATTTTAAGGAGAAATTTTAAATTTCCTGAAGGCAGGGGAGGGCAGCCTGGAAGGAGGAATTACACTCCTTCAACAAACACACAGGGAAACACCCTTGAATCCTCTTTAGACAATGCTCTCACCAAGGCCTGCTGTTCATACTCACATTTTTCATTCTTATATGGATAATTTTTCTGATGCTTCTCTCTACCCAGAACCCAAAAAGCCTAATGCAGCCTGCAGCTCAGCTTTGCAGGTGCATTGGAGGAAATGTTATGAATATTTCATTGGGGCCGGCCAAGTGGCGCATTGGTTAAGAGCTGGCTTGGGACACCAGAGGGTCCCGGTTCGGATCCCACATATGAGGGCCAGTGACACTGCCCTCCACAGCTAAGATACTGAACAACAGCTCAACCTGGAGCTGGGCTGCCATGAGTTGCTGGTGACAGCATACGCTGTAGCCACTGCTGCAGTGGGTTGCCATGGGCTACCATGTGTAGCCAGCAGCCAGCGTGAGCAGCCAGCAGCCAGCATGAGCGGCCAGCAGCCACAGTGAACAGCAATCCAGAAGCCAGTGACTGATCTGCCTTGCTCGGGAAGAGTGCAATGATGGTGCCAACTTGGGCCAGTGAAGCAATGTCCTCCACAACTAGACTGAAGAACAAAAGGACAGCAACTTGTCTGTTCCCATCCCCCAATTCCCCAATAAAAATCTTTAAAAAAAAATACTTAATTGTTTTCCCCCATGACACTTAATTTTCCAGGTCACAGCTGCCTCTGCCCTGAAGTTATGTATGTGTTGTATAGGACTCAGGGGGGTGGCAAAGAGGAAAGATAAAAGATCTTCAGGACTTCACCTGGCTCTTGGGAAGAGTTTGCTAACCCGGGAGAGCTGTCAGCTCTCAGAAGCTGGAGTCCCTGGGTGGGCTATTGGCGCCACACAATGGCCCACTCCCTCCCGTCTCTCCCCATAATGACCACTGCTCATCAAGTTGGAGTCCCCAGGCAGGTAAGTGGCTCATAAATTGTTCAGTAAAGGGTGGCTGTTAAGATCACTAGTAGCACGGAATGCGTCGTGGAAGATTTAAGGGAAATACGACCCAACTCGCCTTGGAGAAGTTCAAGATCTGTCCATCTAGGTGAACAGTGTTCCTTATGTTCTAATACTCACAGAACCGTATATCTGGCAAGACCGCAGGAAAACAAAGGTCTAGTCCCCTGCCTTTTAAAAGCAAAATATCTTTAGTTTGCATAAAAAGACCTTGAGCTTGGGCAGGTTGACTAATTTTCTCAAGGTCACACATTTGGCTGGGACAAGAACTAGGACTTCCCCTAGCCTCCTAGTTCTCTGTTAGACAACACTCATGTGTCTTCTGTTCTTCAAAAGGTAGCATTTGCCATCTAAAAGGGTCAAGCAGTAAGTTGTGACAATTGATCACCCTATTGTTTTGATTCCCCTTAAGATATTTGGGTCGTCTCAGACTGAGGCCAACTAAATACCTAGAGTTGTTTCCAAACCAGTGGTGAGTCAGGGAACAGAGAGTGAAGTGGACACCATCCATCCAGAGGAACACATAAATATGTTAAAAGGGAGGGGGAAATGTAATAAACCATGTAATAGCGATGTGACAGCAAAGGAAAGAGCTTGACTGTACTAACAGCATTTTCTTTTTTAAAAAGTGTAGCTGGGTAGAAAAAGGAAGAAGCAGGAAGTAGTTTCAAGGGATGTAAGTACAAAGACATATTAAGAAATGTGGATAGTTGCATGAAGTAAATACAAAAGAAAAGCCACATCAGGTTAGACTCAGCCACTATGAGAAATTAGAGATGAAGATACTTTCTTCTTTCCTCTAGGTCTCTCAGGCTCTCAAGCAGGAATTCTCTCTCATCACACACACACACACACACACACACACACACACACACACACACGTGGGGTAAATATTGTGAATGCAGCACAAACCACCACATCAAAGCTCATACGCGTAATCATCCTGTTGCTACAACTCCAGAAATTGAGACTATTTATTTGAAGAGCTTTTCAAATGCTAGGGGCTATAAAAGCCTCTGAACTTTTCTATTTCTTGCCTTTAAGCTCAGCTGAAAAGGTTTTTTCTTCTTCCCTTACCTCCCTGAGATGGAAGTCTGTGATATCCTTAGGAGTATAAGATGGTGAACAGTAGAGTGCTGTTCAATTGACCAGTACTTAAATTCACTGGCTGGACTCCTGGTAGTAAAAACACAGCATGAGAGATCGGCCTTTGTGGTGGCTCAGAAAAATCCAGATGGGTGTTGGCCATACTTTCCTTGACACCAGTCCCGCCCTTAGCATCCTTCTTCACACACTCTTTTCAGATTCATTTTTTTATTTTCTTTTAATTAGTAGACTATGTTTTTTTAAGTTTTAGGTTTACAAAGAAATTCAGTAGTAGTATAGAGTTCCTACATACCCCATTCTCCCTCCCCCAGAGTCCCTGTTATTAACACCTTACAGCAGTGTGGTACCCCGGTTATAGTTAATGTGCTAATATTAATACATTATTACTAACTAAAGTCCATAGTGTACATTACGGATCACTCTTTGTGTTGTACATTCTGTGAGTTTGGACAAAGGTATAACGACATATATCCTCCATCACAGTATCATCCAAAATAGTTTCGCTCCCTAAAAACCACGTGTGCTCCACCTATTCGCCACTTCCTTCCTTTGACTCCTGGCAACCACTGATTGTTTTATTATCTCCATAATTTTGCCTTTTCCCAAATGTCACATAGTATGTAGACTTGCCAGATTCTTACCTAGCAATATACATTCATTTGAGGTTTGCCCATGTTTTTTCATAGTTTGATAGCTCATTTTTTTTAAGTGCTGAATAACACTATTGTCTGGATGTCCATAGTTTTTATTTATGCATTCACTTATAGAAGAATATCATGATTGCTTCCAAGTGTGGGCAATTATGAATAAAGCTGCTATAAATATCTGCAGGCAGGTTTTTGTGTGGGCATAAGTTTTCAACTCTTTGGGGTAAATACCAAGGAGTATGATTTCTGGATCATACAGTAAGAGTATGTTTAGTTTTGTAAAAAACCACCGACCTGTCTTCCAAAGTGGCTGTACCATTTTACATTCTCCCCATCAATTAGTGAGAGTTCCTATTGCTCCACATCACTGCCAGCATTTGTTATTGCCAGTATTTTGGCTTTTAACTATTTTAACAGGTGTGTACTGGTATCTTATTGTTGTTTTAATTTGCAACTTCCTCATGATATATGATGCTGACCATCTTTTCATATTCTCATTTGCCATCTGTTCGTCTTCTTTGGTGAGGTACCTATTCAGATCTTTTGCCTATTTTTAAGTGGGTCTTTTGTTTTCTTATTGCCAAGTTCTTTTGCAAATATTTTCTCCTAGCCTGTGGTTTGTCTTTCATTCTCTTAAAGGCCCATCAATTTTTCTAAATCAATGTGCTCTCTATCCTTTTCCTCCCTGTTTCCATGGGAAAGTCTCTGTCTGTCTGAAAACTGGAAAAAAGGAAGTCTCTGTATCTAAAGTCTCAAGGCCCTGGGAAGGAAGTCAGTCCTGAAACAACCTGACAGTCCATGTCCTAAAGAGAATCAACTACTACTGGCTACAGCACTGAGCCCAGGAAATAAAACCTGCTCCTGTCTCTGCAGAGCCTAGAATGGGGCATTGTGAAAGAATCTGGAGGCTGTAAGCAGATTTTTAACTCTCAAAGAGAGAACTCCAGGCACCATGGTATATGCAGTGGTTCTCAGTTGCCATCTCCTCCTTTCAAAGGGTCAGGGAAAGCTGTGGCTGATAAGTGGATGGACCATCTGGCCCTCATCAGCACATGAACACTGCATGCACAAAGAATTAATAAATCAAATCTAAGAGAGTTAAAAAGGAATACGGTTATAGTTAACCAATAAGTTCATTATTTTCTACATTGGCTCAGCTCTGGACTATATCAGAGAAATTGATGGTGTTATCCAACACAGCCCAGACCACCACAAAGGGCACCATGGGCAGATCACGTGCAGATATGCATGCACATAATCACAGGGGGTTCAGAAAGACCAGGAAAGTAATCTAAGTAACAGAGGCCCAAGAAGTGATTCCAAAGAAAAGTCTGAAATATCTTCTCTAAACTTCACAGTCTCACATTTGCCCTGATTACCCCATGCAAACAGGATGAACTCGTCGGGTTGGTTTTACCCATTTGTTGGTTTTTCCACTGTTGCCAAACATAGGTCCCAGGAATTGTGTTTGATCACTCACTCACTCTCATGCCTTTTTGAGGCTCTCTCTATTAAGCACAGTGGAATAGAAGAAAATAACCCTTTTTACAGCATAACAAGAGGCAACTATAAAACCAGCTGTAATGGATTCAGTCTAATTGGACTATAGGTTGGGCAAGACCAAGAAGATTCACCTAAAAAGTAAATTCACAGACATTGCCCTTAGTAATCTTTTTACTGACAGGCAAGGAAAGCAAAAGAAAAAATAAACATGTGGGACTACATCAAACTAAAAAGTTTTCACAGCAAAGGAAACCATCAACAAAACAAAAACACATCTTACTGAATGGGAAAAGATATTTGCCAATGATATATCTATTAAGGGGTTAATATCCAAAATTTATTTTAAAAAACTCATGCAACTCAACACCAAAAAACCAAACAACCCAATTAAAAAATGGGCAGAGGACATGAAGAGACATTTCTCTAAAGAGGACATACAGATGGCCAATGGACATATGAAAAGATGCTCAATGTCATTCATCATTTAAAAAATGCAAAAAAAAAAACCGCAATGAGATACCACCTCACTCCTATCAGAATGGCTATCATCAATAAATCAACAAACAGCAAGTGTTGGTGAGGTTGTGGATAAAAGGGACCCCTCGTGCACTGTTGGTGGGATTGCAAATGGGTGCAGCCACTATGGAAAACTATATGGAGGTTCCTCAAAAAATTAAAAATAGAACTACATTATGACCCAGGAATTCCACTCCTGGGTATTTATCCAAAGAAATCCAAAACATTAATTCAAAAAAATATATTCACCCCTATGATTATTGTAGTGCTATTCACAATAGCCAAGACATGGAAACAACCGAAATGCCCACTGACAGACGATTAGATTAAGAAACTGTGGTACATTTATACAATGGAGTATTATTTTGCCATAAAAAAGAATGAAACCTTACCATTTGCAACAACATGGATGGGACTAGAGAATATTATGCTAATGAAATAAGTCAGACTGAGAAAGACAAATACCATATGATCTCACTTATATGTGGAGTCTAAAGAACAGAATAAACAAGCAAACAAAACAAAAATAGACCCAGAAATATACAAAAAAAACTGACGTTGCTACATGGGAGGGAGTGGGGCTAGGAAGAAGGTAAAAGGATTAGAAAGTACAAATTGGTAGTTGCAAAATAGTGACAGGGATATGAAATACAGTATGGAGAATATAATTAATAATGTTGTAAAGATTATGTAGGGTGCTAGAAGGGCACTGGACTTATCAGGGGGATCACTTCATAGACTGTGTAGATGCCTGACCACTGTGCTGTACACCTGAAGCTGAAGAAGAATAATATTGAATGTCAACTATAATTATATATACTGGGAGTGCCAAAAAAATGTATCCACATGACTTGTATTCATCTTCTGTTATTGGTATATATTGAGTATTACAATTTTAATACAGTTTTTTCTTTTCTTAAAATGTATATACACTTTGGCATCCTCTACATATATATATATATGTATATATATATATATATATATTGGGTTGTCGGAAAAGTCATGACGCATGTTTGCAACAGATGGCACAGTTCATTTTTGGAAGTACTAGAGTCATTCGCATCTATGTTGTTGCTATGTCATTTGACAGCTGACAGTTCTAACTTCATTCTAAAAACAAATTGAGCGATTTGGTTGAGTTTTGAAAATTTTACAAGTTGAAGACGGATGACCAAACTGTGCATTTTTGCCATATTTTACTGTTTTACTTCCATAAAGGGAAGAACGTGCATCAAGCTTGTGAAAAGTTGCATAAAGTTTATGGTGACAATGCTCTACAAGAACGTCAGTGCCAACAATGGTTCACAAAATTCCGTGCTGGTGATTTTTATCTCAACGATGCTCCTCGGTCAGGGAGGCCCACGAGGTTGATGACAACAAAATGAAGGCATTGAATGAGTGACACCCATGTTACATGACCCGAGAGATTGCAGAAACATTGAACATCCATCATTCAAGCATTCACATCCACCTGAAGAAGCTGGGATACGTAAGCAAGCTCAATATTTGGGTTCCGCATGAACTCAAAGAAGTTCATTTGACGGCACATATCAAAATTTGCAATATGCTCATTAAACATGAGGAAAACAATCCTTTTTTGAAGCGACTAATAACTAGTGATGAGAAGTGGATTGTTGATGACAATGTGGCATGCAAATGGTCTTGGTCCTGATGTGATGATTCACCTCAAACGACATCGAAAGCAGACATTCATCAGAGGAAGGTTATGCTCTCAGTGTGGTAGGATTTTAAAGGTGTCGTGTTTTTCGAGCTTCTACCAAGGAACCAAACAATCAATTCGAATGTGTACTGTCAGCAATTGGACAGTTTGAATGAATCCATCATCCAGAAACATCCCGAGCTTGTTAATTGTAAAGGAGCTGTGTTCCATCACAACAATTCGAGACCACACACAAGTTTGATCACCCGTCAAAAATTATTGGAGCTTGGATGGGCTGTGTTGCCACACCCACTATACTCGCCTGACCTTGTGCCGTCAGACTTCCACGTGTTTTGCTGTCTTTAAAACTCCTTGCATGGTATAACGTTCAATTCAGATGAGGCTGTCAATCAGCACCTTGTTCAGTTTTTCACAAATAAAGACAGGTCCTTCTATGAATGAGAAATTATGAAGCTCACTGAAAGATGGCAAAAGGTTATCAAATGAAATGGGCAAGATATCATTGATTGATCTTTGTTCTTTATATAAATAAATGACCTTTGAATAACATAGACTAAATACGTCATGACTTTTCCGACAACCCAATATATATATATATATATATATATATTCATTCACAGGGTAAAGTACAGCATAGGGGATATAGTTAATGGTATTATAACAGCCATATATGATGTCAAAGGAGTAGTAGATTGGGGACATTATCACTTTATGAGGGGTATAATTGTCTAATTATTACTTTGTTTTGTACACCTGAAACTAATAAAAAAATTTTTTAATTAAAAAAATAATATTCACTTAAAGGTGAACTGCCTCCCCATCCACATAATTCAAAATAAATATGAGATTAAATATTAAACAAATGTTGAATAGTTAAAAATACCCCATTTCTTATGATGACTACATCAACACTTTTCTATTTATATATTAAATAATGTACCAAAATCTCTCTCTCTACCTCTCTCTCTCTCTCTCTCTCTCTCTCTCTCTCTCTCTCTCTTCTTATTGCTGAGAACATGAACGTAAAATGCACAGGAGTGTGTTACCAAGGAAAAGGGGGTATGTATGTCTTTCCTTGAAGGTCCTTTCAGAAATAATCCCCTTGCCTGACAAGCAAGTTGGTTCAAGTACTGCTCTGTCTAAACTATGAGGAAGACAAGTTAGGAGACTTCTGCCCACAGGATATATTACTGGCAATTACAGACAGTTTATCTGATTAGAGTAAGAATACAGGGCTGCTGCCTCAATACAAATGGCAACCCCACATTTCTCACCTCAAGGAAAAAACCCTTCAGTTTGTTATTCTCAATATAAAATATACAGAGGATGCCAAAAAATGTATACACATTTTAAGAAAGGAAAAAAACTGTATTAAAATTGTAATAATATATACCAATAACAAAAGATGAATACAAATCATGCATCTACATTTTTTTGACACCCCCGGTATTTGTAACTACCACTAACTAGTATTGCTGAAGAAGGGGGCAAATTCTACCTATAGCTGCAGAGCAAAATAATCAGACTCAGCACAAGATGAGGAATCTCATTTTTATCAGTTTGCTTCCTAAAATTCTGATTGTTGCGACAAAGTAATTAAGTAGTAGAGGAGCTATTTATTACAGCTGACATTCTAATAAGGCAGCAGGGGGGGCAAGTGGAGGTAATCTACCAATGGTATTGGGTAAATAATTACAAGTTGAAGCAAAATTATAAATAAATGCCCTACTGCTCTTACATAGTGTGAATATACTAAAAATGAATGACTATGGTCTGGCGATGCAATTAATTTTAATATAATGCATAGATTGTGGGCTTAAGTGTTAAACAGCAAAGATAAGATGGTTCAGGACTGAGAGCCCAAGCACCAACAGACCATTGTGCCTGGACGTATCTCTTAGCTCATTTCCCCCAAATCTTCTGGAATGTAACTGAATGATGTTAAAGTGTCCACCACACCTCCCCTTAGAGCATGAAAGTTTCTTTTTCACACAGAGGAATTTAAGGGATTGCTAAACACATGTAAATCTTACCCCAAATACCTGGACTAGCTAGCCACTGAAGCGAAGGGGAGAATTTGGGCGTTCATTCAAGGAAGGGTTTAATGTTTCTAAAACAGGGATAACGTTTTAAAACAACCATTGCCCACCACCACAACATCAAAATGTAGTTTTGGGGCCGGCCGAGTGGTGTGTTGGTTAAGTGTTGGCTTGGGACGCCAGCTCTGAGCAGCAGGGCCCCGGTTCAGATCCCACATGAGGGCCAGTGACACTGTGCCCTCTACAGCTAAGATGATGAACAACAGCTCAACCTGGCGCTGGTGATTCACTGGCAACAACGTAGGCTGCAGTGCGGCTGGCTGGCAGCTGGTGTGTGCTTTTGTGAGCTGCCATGAGCTACAGTGAGTGGCCATGAGCGGCTGTCCAATGGCTGGTGAATGACTGCCTCACCCAGGAAGAATGCAATAATCACAATACCAACATGGGCCAGTGAAGCGACGTCCTCCACAACTAGACTGAAGAACAAAAAGAACAACTTGTCTGTTCCCCTTCCCTGATTCCCCAGTGCTGTTCCCCTCCCCCAATTCCCCAATAAAATCTTTTTTTTTAAATGTAGTTTTCTATAAGATGTAACTTATATAGAAAAATTAATTTTTTTCATATGCATTTGTGTTTTCACAAGGATTCAGTAGCTGTTCAAGTACAGTTCAAAAATTATTTTCAACGGCCTTTTTTTTTTCTGCTGTCCCCTTGTACCACATCAAAGCAACTGAAACCCTGTATTTAATTTGAAAAATGCATTCTAAAATGTCCAAGTTCTTAAGCCCCAAAGGAGAACAAGGCAAAGCTAAGCCCTTCACAAACAGTACCAGAAATGATCTCATTAAGTACCACTGTCCAAACACGTCCTCTCTTCAAACAGACCAGGTAGTGAAAGATCGAATGGAGGTGCTGATTTCTATTTTATCTCCACCTAAAGGTTTTTCTCTTCAGCTGAAACTGAAGCTTATGTTCTTTACAGAGTTAGCTTGTTTTAGAAGAAAAGAAAAACATTCCAAAGAAATTACTTTAAAAACTAAAATGTGTCATTTAAATAATGCTATTGCTATTGGTCATGGCCCGAAACACAAAATCAGCAACACAAAAGAGACCTTTCAAATGTTCACACTGATTTTTCCCCCAATTTGAAGATCCTTGCTGCACCCCACCCACCTCCAGTCATGTAGGGCAACACAAACACTCTGTTCACAGCAGCTGTTTTAAGGAAAAACAAACCTTTATGCCACTTAACCTATTAAGAGCTAGTTAATAATCTGTGTGCCTGATTCAATTCAATAAGATATTTTTGTGTTTCTACTAGGTACTTCAGGTAACATCAGTAAAAAAAAAATCATAAAGAATCTCAGCGGGCTGCCGGATGGCTCAGTTGGTTAGAGTGTGTGCTCTTAACAACAAGTTTGCCAGTTCGACTCCCGCATGGGAAAAGTCATGACGTATTTTTTTCTGTTTTTTGTTGCAAAGGTGCATCGTGACTTTTCCGACAACCTAATAGATTGAAGGTGGTGACTGGACTTGGAACTGAGTTGTGCCCTCCACAACTAAGATTGAAGGACAACAACTTGACTTGGAGCTGATGGGTCCTGGGAAAAACACACTGCTCACCAATAAAGTTAAAAAAAAAATCTTTGCCCTTGTGAACTTACATTCCAACAAGGGACAGGGGATGGGGAGACAAGCAATAAACATTACCCAAAGTCAATATTCAGTATGCATGAAAGTATGAAATAGAGTGAGAAGCGGAGGGAGTCAGCAGAGTGAATATCTCATTTCAGGGAAGACCTTTCTAGGCTGAGGGCAGAGCTAGAGCAGATGCTGGGAGGCTAGAGCATAGCCAGAGTATTGGAGGAACAGAGAATGTCCAGTGTGGCTGCAGTGGGGTGAGCAAGTGTGGTGGTAAGAGAGAAGCTCTTTGCACCAGAAAGAGGAGTTTGACTCTAAATCACAAGAGACTCTTACTAAGGAAGCAGGCATCACTTAAAACTGCACAACAAACCTTACCCGTGTTTACCATGCTTTTCTTGGTAACCTCCTCATATCAGGCCTCCCCTCATACTTTTCCCTTTGCCTTCAGCATAATGTGGTATTTAAGCTATAGTTCTAAGCCACCCCAGGGAGTTCCTCATTTTTCCCTAGGTGTCTCCCATGTCTCCCTTTTTCTCATGTCACTTAGTCTTTTGCTATAGGAGCCTCAGCAGATAACAAAGAAGGGTAAAAGGAAAATTACTTTCCCTCTCCTACAAGGACCCCAATTTATCCTTCTTAAAGACTTCTTGCCAAGATGGTTTTGTCTTGGAAAGGTGACACATCTCAAAGTAGAGCCTTGATCCCCAGAGTGCTTGTCCCATGTTTTCAAACATCATAAGATAAGACATGGCTTAATTTTTCTAATTTACATGATTCACCATGCAAGCTTCCATTTATTGCCACCTTCCATCCTTAACATTTAACTTGTAAATGCTTTCCAGCAGTAGCTCTTTCTTTTTATTTGCAGAAAAGATCTTCGTTTTGGAACTTCTTGCCCTCAGATGAATGTTGTAAACTTTACCTTTCTGCTGGCTACAAAATTGTTGGCTCTTAAAAATGCCATTTGCTTTTTGCTCAGGCATAAAATTTTCTTCTCCAGCCACACTTTCATCACAATTGTGCACTTCAGCAACTAAGACATTTTATCCCTTTTCAATTCCTAGTCCCTAAACCCTCTGTCTTCCATTCCCACTCTTCATCCTCAGGCCTCTTTCCTGTGCCCTCCTAAAAGGGCAATTATCTCCCCATTATCCATCTTGCGGCTCATACATACCCTTTGCTTACTAACTTCTTTTCCCATTTTAGTCATTTCAAAGTATCATTACCAGAGAAAAGCTAGAAGTAATGTTTTCTAAAAAACATTTACCTACATGTGGTAGAGACAATGCCATTATTTTACCAAATCTCATTTTATTTTTTTCTTTCTGGGCAATTGAGAAACTACATTTTTTTTCAGCTTTCCTTGCATTTTTATTGAGGCCACGAGACTCAGTGCTGGTGAGTGGAGGATGAGTAGAAGCGACATAAGCCACTTCCAGATATGAACATTAAAAATATATTATGCAGTCCTACATTCTCTCTTCCCTTTCTTCAATAATCTTGGAGGCCACATGTTGAGTCTATATCATACAATGATGAAAATATGGATCCCAGAGTATCCAGAAAGAGGGGAGCCCCCACTGACCCACGTCTTATTCCACTTTGGTTATAGTAAGCCACTGATGCCACTGATTTTCAGGTGTTATTTGTTTCTGTAACACAATCTAGAGTGTTCTATTACCATGTTCTATCTTATTTAATTCTTGTTCTGCTCCCCCATCTCTGCAAAAAAAACATTTCACTGGAGAAACCAGGGCTCAGTGAAGCCTGTTGTCTGGCTAAGCGAGCACAGCTGGTAAATGAGACAATCAACTCTTGGTCCCCTTTATGCCAGAACTACTCTGTTTATGGGTCTCTAAACATACACTTTCTGTTCTTTGTCACATAGGGGGAAAAAATCTTTTTCCTCTACCCTCTTAGGATCTCTGGCTGGACCCTGTAAATTACACTGACCAAATACAGGTTGACAAAAGGAAAAAAAAACCCAGAAATTTATTAACTTGTGCACTGTGCATACACATGGGAGCACTCAGAAAACTCGAAGGTAAGGCTAGAACTTAGGCTTATATAACATCTTAGCAAAAGAACAAAAAAAGTTAGAGAAATGACAAGACAAACGAAAAGGACTTCGAGTGTCTGGGATAACAAATTGTGGGAAGGCAAATATATGGGCAAATACATAGAAGATAAAGTCTGTTATGTAGATTTCTCTGGTGCCATCTTTGGGCTAATATGGGTCTGGAGTTGTCTCCAGTGATTAACTTCTGTCCTTCCTGGTGGAGAAGGGAGAGAAGACACTTTTACAAATTTATGTCCTCCTTCCAGGTAAATAGGGGGAAAGCAGAGAGCTTTTCTTGTATGTCTTTCCTCAATTGCCCTCAGCACCAAATAGCCTTTATTACAAAGTATCCTACCCTTAACCTTTTCAGAAAGGTCATTTGTTCCTAACCATCTGCTTAATATGCAAAAAGAGATAAAATGGTCATACTGCAGCTGTTGCCTACTGAGGAATAATAGCAGACCTTTCTAATATTTACCTTACACAACCAGAATAGCTGCAATTTCATTCTTCTAACCAGTAAGGCAAAACAAACAAACCAACAGCCAAGTACAACAATAGGTACATTAAGGGAGGGCCAAAGCAAAAGTTACCAGGTGCTATAAAAATGAGCTGACGCAAATTATCATAATTCAGTCTTCTCCTGTACCATCTATATCATCTTGTCATTTTGCAGCCATGCTGCCATTTCTAAATAATGACACCTCCCATAGATCCAGTCAAGATGATGGAGTAGGTAAATGCTGTGCTCACCTCCTCTCACCACGATATCAAAATTACAACTCAACTACAGAACACCCATCATCGAGAGCTGCTTGAAGTCTAGCTGAACCGAAGCCCTACAACTAAGGACATACAAAAGAAGTCACCTCAAGACTGGTAGGAGGGGCGGAGACATGGAACAGGCTAGTCTCACACCTTCATGTGACTGTTAAAATTGAGAGGGATATTTTGGCCGCAGATGGTCACCCCAGAGGAGCAAAGGGTCCCAGCACGACACCAAACACCCCAGCCCAGGGTTTCAATGCTGAAGAGAGAAATTCCTATAACTTCTGGCTGTGAAAACCAGCAGAGATTGTAGCTGAGTGAGATGGAGGGTGGCTGAAGTTCCAGGCACTCCTCATAATGGGCTCATGCACGGATTTACTCATCAATGGACTCACTTGCTGAGAGCGCTGGCGCTGGGGCAGCAGCTTGAGGGGCACCAGGGACATGGGGGGAGGGGAGGAAATGAGCTGTTTGGCTTTAGGGCAAGGGCTGAAAGGGCAGCTTTCTCCCAGACAGAGGAGTTGACAGAAGCCATTGTTTCTTTGTTGAGCCCTCCCCACTTCCAGTGTGCAGGCACAGGTGGCTGCCATATCTCAGTCTCCATCAACTTAGCTAACACTGTTCACTGGCCCTGATTCCCTGAGACCCCACCCCACCCACACTCCAGACCCACTCAAACTGCTTCTAGTGGCTTTTCTGTATAAATGGCTCATCTTTGCTCATGCTGCAGACTACCCTAAAAGCTCTCAATGGTTCACAAAACCCAAACAAGCAGCCTCTGGCTTTGGCATGTGCCATACCTATGGATGAACATTCATAAGCCTGGCACTAGTGACAGCTGGCATTTATTCACTGCTTGGCCTCTCAAGGCACCTCCAAGCCCAGAGTGAGTGGTGACCATCTCTGGATTGCTTTGAGGCTCATGCCAGGTGGCCCTAGGCAGGGCACTGGCTGCAGCTAAACTTGGCCTATGGTGGGTCCCCTCCCAGGAAACCTCCAGGCTGGCACTCCTGATAGCAACTTCAGTTCAGCCCAAGAATCACCCAAAGGGCACAAGGGCAGGCACAAGAGCCCTGCTAAAGTGAATCCTGCTCCACAGGGTCAGCCCCTGCTCCACAGCTCCTCCACTGTAGTCATGGCCATTCCTCACAACCAATCAGCCCAAGGATCAATCCTTCCCATTGATGTGAACACAGCAACCAAGACTCAACTACAACAGGAGGCTACACACAACCCATACAAGGAACACACCAGGAGTACCTGGTTCAGACGGCCAGGAAGACTGTGCCACTGAGTCCCACAGCACACCTACTGCATAAGGTCACTCTACTAAGACTGGGAGGCATAGCAGCCCTGCCTAATACAGAGAAACAAACACAGAGATGCAGCCAAAATGAGGAGACAAAGAAACATATGCCAAATGAAAGAACAGAACAAAACTCCAGAAAAATTACTAAACAAAATGGAGACAAGCAATCTACCAGAGGCAGAGTTCAAAACACTGGTTATTAGGATGCTCAATGATTCCAGGGAGAACTTCGACAAAGAGATAGGAAACATAAAAATGGAGATAGAAAACATAAAAAAGAGAGATTCAAGGTGGTAGAGTAGATAAACACTGCCTGCTTCCTTCCATGAACACACTAAAATTACAACTAAATTATAGAACAATCAACTTGGAGAACCATCTGAAGTTGGCTAAACAGAAGTTTTATAACTAAGGATTAAAGAAGAAACCACATTGAGACTGGTAGGAGGGGTAGAGACACAAACCAAGCTGGTCCCAAACCTCTATGTGATGGTTGAAAATAGGGAGGGGCACCTCAGCCACAGAGGTTCCCCCCAGAGGAGCAAAGAACCCAAGCCCCATTCCAGGCTCCCCAGCCCAGAGTACTGGTGCCAAAAAAAGGAGCCACCACAACATCTGGCTGTGAAAAACAATAGGATTCCAACCTTCCAGGTGGGACAGAAGGCTGCAGAAAACCCAGACATCCTCTTAAACAACCCATGCAAAGACTCTGGCTCACAGGCACTCACCTTGAGCTCCAGCAGAGGGATGGTGACTCGGGAGACTTTAGAGGCATAGGGGGAGCAGACTGAGGTGTGTATTTTTGAGGCCAGGGCTGGAAGACAGTCGTCATTTTCCCTGTGTGGGGTCGTCCTCCCTAGCAGCTGGGCAGGTGGCCACCATCTTTAATATGTTGAGCCCGCCCCCTATGCTTCCAGCCAAATCTGAATATGATTGGTCTAGTGAGCTCCAGGGCTCTGCCTTGCTGAATCACTGGGACCCACCGCACCCAACTCTCCCAACAACAGAGGCACTTTCTCCGCAAGCAACCAGCCCTGCCCACATTGCATTCTTTCTTGGAAAATTATCGGAGTCCAGGAGGGTGACAATTGGTTTTAGTGTGCTCTGAGACTTTCCCTGGGTAGACCCAGGCTCAGCACTGGCACCAAACCAGAATCTACGTTAACCTGGTGACCACAACTCTTTCCACTCTAGTTACTCCTTGAGACCCTGCCCCACCCAACTCACATACCACACAAGGATTTATCAGTGGCTAAACTTTAAGGGAGCCGGCAAGTGGCCACAGGCTTCCAGGTGTCCTGGCTTTTTGCAGAGCTGCCCCAGGCCTGGTACTGGTGGCAGCTGTCCTCAGTTCATAGCATGGCCTGTCCCACATGCCTCCAGGCTTAGCACAGGCAGTGAAAAACTGCAGATCACTTTGTAGCTCCTACCAGTTAGTCCCTAACTTGTCATAGAAAGTGAGTGGCCTAGGCCTGACCACAAGGCCCTCCCAAGATGCCCCAGAGCCCACATATTT
This sequence comes from Hipposideros armiger, assembly GCF_001890085.2. Lineage (NCBI taxonomy): Eukaryota > Metazoa > Chordata > Mammalia > Chiroptera > Hipposideridae > Hipposideros > Hipposideros armiger. The sequence goes on along the minus strand of NW_017731806.1, from coordinate 253,090 downwards.
GGATGTTGGCTTCAGACCACAGCAGAACACTGCCCGGTTAGCCCCACAAGCGGCACACACAAAGGGTGATCTCAAGAGACACCAGAGCCCACTGAAGTGAATCCCAATCACTGGGGTAAGCCCCCTGCACAGCATCCCATAAGCTGTGGACATGGCCAAACCCCACAGTCAATCAGCCTGTGGGTCAATCCCACCAACTTATGTGCCAATAGTAACCAAGGCTCAACTATAACAGGAGGGTACACACAACTCATACAAGGGACACTCCTGGAGCACCTGAAGCAGGTGACCAGGGAGACCATGCCAGGGCCCATAGGGCACCTACTACATAAGTCCACCTATCCAACACTGGGAGACACAGAAGATCTACTTCATACATAGAAACAAACACAGAGAGGCAGCCAAATGAGGAAACAAAGAAATACATCCCCAAAAAAAGAACAGGAAAAACTCCAGGAAAAGAACTAAATGAAATGGAGGCAAGCAACCTGCCAGAGACAGAGTTCAAAACAATGGTTATAAGCATTCTCAAGGAACTCAGTGAGAACTTCAACAAAGAGATAGCAAGCATTAAAAAGGACATAGCAACCATAAAAAGAACCAGTCAGAAGTAAAGAATACAATAACTGAAATGAAGAATGAACTAGAAAGAATCACCAGCAAACTAGATGAAGCTGAGGAATGAATCAGTGATTTGGAAGACAAGGTAGCAGAAAACACCCAATCGGAACAGCAAAAAGAAAAAAGAATCCAAAAAAAAGATGAGGATAGTTTAGGAGACCTCTGGGACAACATCAAGTGTAACAACATTCTCATCATAGTGGTACCAGAAGGAGAAGAGAGAAAACAGAGAACTGAGAACCTATTTGACAGAAAACTTTCCTAACCTGGCAAAGGAAATAGACATACAAGTCCAGGAAGCACAGAGAGTCCCAAAGAAGATGAACTCAAACAGGCCCACACCAAGACACATTATAATTAAAATGGCAAAGGTAAAAGACAAAGAGAGAACCCTAAAAGCAAGAGAAAGGCAACTAGTAACTTGTAAGGGAGCTCCCATAAGATTGTCAGATGATTTCTCAACAGAAACTTTGCATGCCAGAAGGGCCAAAATATTCAACATGATGAAAAGCAATGACCTACAACCAAGGGTACCCTACCCAGCAAGGCTATCATTTAGAATCAAAGGACAGATAAAGAGCTTCCCAGACAAGAAAAAACTAAAGGAGTTCATCTCCACCAAACCAGTATTACAAGGAATGTTAGAGGGACTTCNGACTGGTTTCCAAGGTTTTACTCTTCACACAGAAGAATTTTATTTAAAATGAGCATAGTTGGCTTTTACACTGGTGGGTACCAGAGAGTAAACATCTTCAAAACTCCCTTGTGTGGTATAACGTTCAATTCAGATGAGGCTGTAAATCAGCACCTTGTTCAGTGGGGAGATCAAAATCATGCATAATAAAATAGCAATAGCTACATATCTATCAATAATTACTTTCAATGTAAATGGGTTAAACACTTCAATCAAAAAATATAGAAGGGCGAATGGATAAGAAAACAAAACCCATATATATGCCACCTACAAGAGAATCATTTCAGATTAAAAGACACACACACTCGTAAGTAAAGAGATAGAAAAAAAATGTTACATGATAATGGAAGTGAAAAACAAAAAGCTGAGCAGCCATACTTATACCAGACAAAGTAGACTTCAAAACAGAGGCTATAACTAGAGACAAAGAAAGACCCAGTAATCCTACTTCTGGGTATTTATCCAAAGAAACCCAAAACGCTACTTCAAGCAGGTGTGTGTATACATATGCTCATTGCAGCATTGTTTACAATGGCCAACATGTGGAGGCAGCCTGGGTGTCTATTGATGGATGAATTGATAAAGAAGAGGTGGTATATATATATAATGAAATTTTACTTGGCCATGAAAGGGAATGGGTTCTTGCCATCTGCAACAGCATGGATGAACCTGGACGGTATTGTGCTAACTGAAGTATGTCAAACAGAGCAAGACAAATGCAATGTGATTTCACTTTTATGTGGAAAACAAACAAACAAACAAAACAGAAACACACTCATAGATTCAGAGAACACTTTGATGGTTGCCAGATGCAAGTGGGGTTGGGAATGGGTGAAAAGAGGAAGAGATCAAGAAGTACAAATTTGTTGTTACAAAGTAGTCGTAGGGATGTAGGGTATAGCATAAGGAATATAGTCTATAATATTGTAATAACTATGTATGGTGTCAGATGGGTACTAGATTTATTGGGGTGATAGATGGGAGGGGTATTGGGGAGCAGAGTAAAAAAGGCAAAGGCATTAAGAAATACAAATTGGTAGTTACAAAATAGTCATTTGGATGTAAAGTACAGCATAGGGAATATAGTCAATAATATGGTAATAACTATGTATAGTGCCAGGTGGGTACTAGACTAGTCAGGAGGAGCACTTTTAAAATTATATAAATGTCTAACCACTATGCTGTACACCTGAAATTAATATAAAATAATATTGAATGTCAAGTATAATTGAAAAATTAAAAAGGGAGAGAAAAGGTGAAGGGGAATAAGAGATTCAGATTTCCAGGTATAAAACAAATAAGTCGTGGGGATATAATGCACAGCATAGGAAATATAGTCAATAATATTGAGATAGTGTCAGATGGTTGCTGGACTTACCATGGTGACCACTTCTTTAGATATATAAATGTTAACTAACTATTGTGTATGCCTGAAACTAATATAATATTTTATGTTAGCTATATTTTAATAAAAATATTAATTAAAAAAAAGAAAGAATAATGACACCTCCTGAAAGACAGAACACAATTCTTCATTTATGTGTGTGTGTGTGTGTGTGTGTGCATGTGCGCATGCCCAGACTTTAGAGATAACTTTGCAGACATCCTTTCATCTAATCTGGTCTCCCAGCTTCCACTTGAAATCTCCATTAGCCCACTCTCCTCAGCAAAAGGGACCTAAAATTTTAAATCAGATCATTTCATCCCTCCATTTAAAATTCTTAGTTTCTTATAGCACTTAGACTAGAATCCAAACTCTGAATCATGACCTGCCTCCAAGATTCCACATGACCTCTCTCGCCTCACCTTACCAAGTTCTCCCTACTCCCCACTCTCCAGCCACAGTACCTCAAGCATCTCTGTCTCCCTTTAGCCTTGGGTTTTTGCTCTTGCCTGTGCCTGTAATGCTTTGCCCTGGCTCCCCTGATATCTGGCTTCTTTTCATTTTCAAGTTTATTTTTAGATGTTGCCTCCCTTGTAAGGCCACCCTGACCTTGCACGTGAAGGTTTTCTCCCCATTATTTTCTATCATGCTATTCAATCTCTTCAGAAAACTTATCACAACCTGCAGTGATCTTAATCATCTTGTGTTTACTTGCCTGCCTTTCCAATAGAATGTTGGGTTCATAAAGGTAAAATAATAATAGCTAATAATTTCTTTGTGCCAAGCACCATCGTAAGTGCTTTATATATGCAAGTGTAGCCTGCCAAATCTCTCTCAGAAACAACACCTTTTGTTTTTTAATACCCACACTTCATAGAACACATGTATCTCAATACAGAGTTTGTGTTAAACTAATGGAAAATTTTATATTTATATCTCCCAAAGTTCAATATGTTGTATCAAAACAATGTGAGGGAAAATGTCCCAGTTATCTTACCAATTCACAAGGTAGAACAGTAGCAACAGCCATAGACATTTTGAAAAGCATGGCGAGTTTCCACAGAGGGGATGAAGTCTTTGGATAATGCTGATGCTCAGTGACCTCAGAGCATCACGCTCAGAGTGAGTCATGCTCTGTCACTAGCACTTGTCCTGAATGCATTTACCAGTGCTTTCCATACTGAGCCGCTATTTTTTGCTGAGAGCTGTACAGTGAATACCAGAAAAGTTGAAAAAATTTTTGAAGAGAATTGTGGATAAGGAATTAAAGGAAGAAAAATTGTAATTCCATTTGAAGAGGTGTTACTGTGCATAAAGCAATTGTTTTAATTTTCTGGTGATCAATGTTTTAATCATTTTGCATCCTAAATGTGATCATGGTTACTAATATATAGGGTGTATCAGGGAGAAAAAATTTTTTTCTCAACCCACTCATGTTTTTTGGGGGGGTATGCAAATTAAACTGACAAAAGACAATAGCAAGAGAAAACAAAAGGGCTTCTTGTTACATATGTATGTCAGAGTTAACAGAAAAATGTGATTCCAGAAGGCAGTTAGAATTTAGAGTTTTTATAATATCTTAATAGGGCTGGAGAGAAGTAGAGCAGGACTTTTGGGAGAGAAAATGACTTCTTAGAAAGAGGGGAGGAGGACAAATATACAAACGCCTTTTTTGAATAATAAATGTGCCCTTAGGAAAATAGACGGAGATATGATAGTTTGAAGATTAGAGTCGCTAATCTTCTTGAGTTCTTTGTGAGGCTCTGCTTTTATGTATTGGGTTGTCGGAAATGTCATGATGCATGTTTGCGACAGATGTCACTAGTTCATTTTTTAAAATACTAGAGTAATTTGCATCTATGTTATTGCTATGTCATTTGACAGCTGACAGTTCTAGCTTCATTCTAAAAACAAATTGAGCAATTTGGTTAAGTTTTGGAGATTTTACAAGTTGAAGATGGAAGACCAAACTGTGCATTTTCGCCATATTTTACTCTTTTACTTCCATAAAGGGACGAATGCTCGTCAAGCTTGTGAAAAGTTGTACAAAGTTTACGGTGACAATGCTCTACAAGAACGTCAGTGTCAGCAATGGTTCACAAAATTCCATGCTGGTGATTTTGATCTCAATGATGCTCCTCAGTCAGGGAGGCCCACGAGGTTGATGATGACAAAATGAAGGCATTGATCGAGTCAAACCCACGTTACATGACATGAGAGGTTGCAGAAACATTGAACATCCATCACAAGTGTTCATAACCACCTGAAGAAGCTGGGATACTTAAGCAAGCTCGATATTTGGGTCTGCATGAACTCATAGAAGCTCATTTGGTGGCGCATATAAATATCTGCAATATGCTCATTAAATGTGAGGAAAGCGATCCTTTTTAGAAGTGACTGGTAACTGGTGATGAGAAGTAGATTGTTTACAACAATGTGGTGCACAAACGGTCTTGGTCTCAACATGATGATTTACCTCAAACATCGAAAGCAGACATTCATCAGAGGAAGGTTACGCTCTCAGTGTGGTGGGATTTTAAAGGTGTCGTGTTTTTTGAGCTCCTACCAAGGAACCAAACAATCAATTTCAATGTGTACTGTCAGCAGTTGGACAGTTGGAATGAATCCATCATCCAGAAATGTCCAGAGCTTGTTAATNNTGTGGTGGGATTTTAAAGGTGTCGTGTTTTTTGAGCTCCTACCAAGGAACCAAACAATCAATTCGAATGTGTACTGTCAGCAATTGGACAGTTTGAATGAATCCATCATCCAGAAACGTCCAAAACTTGTTAATTGTAAAGGAATTGTGTTTCATTGCAACAATGCGAGACCACACACAAGTTTGATCACCCATCAAATATTATTGGAGCTTGGATGGGATGTGTTACCACACCCACCATACTCGCCTGACCTTGGGCCATCAGACATCCACTTGTCTCGCTCTCTTCAAAACTCCCTTGTGTGGTATAACGTTCAATTCAGATGAGGCTGTAAATCAGCACCTTGTTCAGTTTTTTGCAAATAAAAACAGGTCCTACTATGAACAGGGAATTATGAAGCTCACTGAAAGATGGCAAAAGGTTATCGAACAAAACGGGCAATATATCATTGATTGATCTTTGTTCTTTATATAAATAAATGACCTTTAAAAACATAGACAAAATTTGTTATGACTTTTCCGACAACCCAATAGATAAGAGAGTTCAAGAGCTCAGATACCTTTGCTCAAAATAATTTTTATGCCAAAGTGGCATATTTTTAGGGTGGCATATTTCTTCAGGTGTTTTAGCATACTTTACTTATGCCTTAGGAAATTGGTTGGGGCTTTAGGGCTTGATGTGTAATATATTATAATTTGTCCCTTTTAAAATAATGTGAAATGAAACTCAATTAGCATCTTAAGACAGAAAGCCTAATTTTCAGATACAGATTACTGATACTTAACGAGATGCCAGCGTTAACTCATTTCAAGCAAATGTCTGTCTTATGTGGTAGGTATTTTTATTTACCTTACTTCTTTATGTGAGGCATGTAAATGTTAAGTAACAGGCCCAAGGTATGAATGGAAGTAAGTAGTAGTGCTGGGACCTGAACGCAGATATCCTGAATCCAAAATCTGGCTTCTTAACCATTATAGAAGCTATAGGGCTCTTTCCCAAGGGAAAGTCCACATCCACCTACTGCACTACACATCCCAATGCTTGATAGAGCTCCATCCACAATACATGATTATTACTTGCCCCAAGTAAATGAATGGATTGAAGGAAACCAGAATGTGCCACCCCAAAATATTCCTCTTTGACATAAAAATTATTTTGAGCTGAAGGCAATTAAGCAGAAAATGCAAGGGAAAGGTCTCTATATGCTCCCTCTGTTCTGTCTAAAGGCAGGACATAAATTATCCTTCTCTGGAGACAGACCCTTATCAGGGAGCACCAGAGAAAACTGCAGACAAATCTTACTTCCTTAGTTTCTTCTCATATATTTACCTTCCCACAGCTTGCCACCCTTGGACACTTAAACCCACTTTCTTTTGTCCTGTCATTTCTCTACAAATGTATTGTTATTTGTTGAAGATGCTCTATAAGCCAGAGTTCTAACCCACCTTTTTTAGTTTCCTCTTCCCCTGAGTCTCTTCCATGCATATATGAGATATATATGTTAATAAACTTTAGTTTGCTTTTCTTTTATTGATCTGCCTTTTGTTACAAGGGCCTCAGACAAGAATTTAGAAGGGTAGAGGGAGGAGAATATTTTTCCTCCCTTACAGATGAATGAATAGATAGATAGAAGCACACAAATTAAATCCTGCCAGGATAACTGCTTATAATCTTCAAAAATATCAAGTTCCTGAGGAGCTCTTCTAGATTGAAGAAAAACGAAGAGATGTGGCAACTAAGTGCAATGGGTGATACTAGATTGGATCCTTTTGCTCTAAAGAGTGGTCTTGGGGCAATTGGCAAAACTTAAATGGAGGCTGTGGATTAGATAGTAGTAACTGGCAGTACTGATGATAGCATACCTGAATGATATAAAGATTATCTCAAATTGGAAATACCCGAGCACAACAGATGTAAAAAGTACTCTTATCTGAACTTCCCTAAAGCAAAACTTTATGAAAGTCAGTTGACACAGCTCCCTCCAGTCAGGTCCCCAATCAGGGACACCTGACCTTGGATACCAGGACATTCCAAAAGATTGTGTAAATAAGCCTCATCTTAACCTTCCATCCTTTGATGCCCTAAATACCACTGACCACCCACCCCCACTACTTGTAGCAACGACATAAACCACATAAATTACTACCTATAGCTCCTCAGGTTGCCTCTTCACCTGAAAGCTCCCACATGCATAAATAAACTTTTCTCCTGTTAATATGTCTATTGTTAGTTAATTCTCAGACCCCCCCACACTATTTGAATATAAATGTTAGAAGAAAATTTTCCTCCCAACATAATCTATCACTGTTAATTTCCTGATTTTGATGGTTTTATTATGGTTATGTAGGAGAGTATCCTTGTTTGTCCGGAAGATATTTGGCTTCTTTGAATCCTTTTGCCATAATATCCACAGGAGTTGTTTCTTTTTTAAGTTATGAGGTGAATAAAGTTTGCACTCCCTTACAAGGAGGAATGGGCAAGTTCCATGGTAGTGGAAAGATGGGTGAAGATGGCCACATGTATGAAGGCTATAGCCATGCCTGTCAACAGAGGCCATAGTTAGTGGGACCCAGGGTAACGTCCTCCAGGCTCAGACCCCTGACAGGCAGGTGCTTGAGGCACCTGTGGTACAGGAGAGGAGCAAAGAGTAGAACTTTGAGTGGTTCTATTATGCACGGCTTAACTTCCTCACACCCTCCCGTGGGCCATTACTACAACCCTGTGCACCCACTCTAAGGCCAATTGCATTCCCCTGAGTGACAGTGAGGGTAACACAGGACTGAGTGGGTTCAGAACATACCACCACCAAATATGCCAATTTACCCCAAAATATGCCAACTTGACATATTGATTATTTTGAGTATAAACAAGGGCACTTGGAAAACAAGTGTAAGAAAGGCACTCACTCTGACGTCCACTTTTCTTCCTGAAAACAGGAGATAAGACTCCCATGTGAAACAGGCCCGTACGTACCTGGAGGAAAAGAACATTCTTATCACCAGAGATGGGGAGTCCAGGCCAAGAAGCACTTGTACAGACAAACCTTGTTAAAATAACCCTTTAGTCTCTCTATATATTTTAGTTACTTTCTTGTAATTAGTGCTCTTTGCTCAGCCTAGTATATCAACACTTAGGCCTAACTGCTTTTTAGGTCTTCATTTTCCTATAAAGGCTACCATGTACATATAAAAGTAAAATGTATATGCTTTTCTCCTGTTAATCTGTCTTCAACTTCTCAGGCCCAGCCGAATCCCCAAGAGGGCAGAGGACAAGTTTTGCCTTTCTACAGCCCTAATCAAGTTCATTGGTGGGAGCAGGTGGATCCTAGAGATTATTGCCATCAAAACAGAAGTTTCCTTTTCTTTTTCAGAAGACTTGTTATCATATACTTACCTGGGCTATTCTCAACACTGACTGACAAAGGAAGGTGTAGAACTGACTACGTTTATAACATAGTCTGATAAATGACTTAATGTGAGGAACAGTTTAGATTCTTGGCTCTCTGATTCCCTGCTGATGCTGAGATAAATGCCATCAGTCTTGGGGACTTATTTTAATTCACTTTCATATACTAATTTGGTGCCAAGAAATTATTCACTCCTCCATCATACCTTTAGTCTCCTGATGCATCCCCTTACTGCCTGGGAATCTTGCTGATTCTCACAGATTAGTGAGGGTGGCTCCCAGTTTGGGTATAGAACCCCAGTGGGGCTTCTAGTTTCTTCTTCACCTCCCAGTATCAGCCATAACTGCCTAAGTTTATGTTCTATTTGTTGAGTATCAGTTTAGGCTTTATTTTCACTGGGTAGAGGGGTTTTATAGCCCTGAATTGACTCAGTTACTGTGCCCATTTAATTGTACTGCCTATATTTCTTATTTGGATAAATCTTTCAAAATCTTAAAAAGACATTTTAGACAGCAATCAGACTGGTTCCCAAGGTTTTACTCTTCACACAGAAGAATTTTATTTAAAATGAGCATAGTTGGCTTTTACACTGGTGGGTACCAGAGAGTAAACATTTACTGCACATAGAAAAGGTATGTGGGCAACAAGATAACAGTGTGACTCTGGTGCTGGTGGTTGTGCCTTCAAGGGGTCTGGAAAAGAAAATTACTCTGACATTTCAAAGGGGCAAAGGACCACAAAAACACACAACTGATGTGATCTGTACAAGTAAAATGATATCAGAATCAGTATCAAGGGTGGATTTCCTCGCTTGGCAGATTGCACACCAGTGTCCAGATCCATCATGCAAACAGGATTTGTTGGCCTACCTAGAGCAGATTAAATTCTACTCTAAGCAAGTGGAAATCTGCAGTCAAGTGAAAGCTGAGATCCAGAGCCTGGGGGGAGAGCTCATCATGTCGGCTATGGACAGTGTCACCTCACTGATCCAAGCAGCTAAAAATTGAATGAATGCTGTAGTGCAAACAGTGAAAATGTCTTACACTGCCTCCACCAAGATCATATGAATTCAGAGTCCTGCTGGGCCCCCGCACCCAGCTGTGATGTCGAAAATGAAGGCTACTGCAAAGAAAATCCCTTGGTTTAAAGAGAGGAACCTGAAAAAACTTGCGCAACAAAGAGAGGCTTAGTGAAGAAAATAATCCACCCAGTGGGGTCATGAATGAATTTAGAGGAACACATGCCTACTGAAAACACCATTCTACTCTAGTGTCAACTTCACAAAGTCCTGGCTAAACACACTGCTTTAACTTTACAATTGATTAGTACTGTACGTTCACTAGCTTTGAGAGTTTAACCCACAAGTAAGGTAAAACATTAGAGGCTGAGCCAACATGAGCAACACACATTTGGGATCATGTCATTGTTACCTGTGCATGCCAGCACCTAATAAGTAATCAGTATGTGCCTGTGGAATGAATGAAAACTTCAGGTGTCATTCAGCCTTTCCCATCACAGAGAATATCTTATATTCATTACCAAATGAACATAGTAGACTCGAGTGAATCTTACTCATCTGTAATACCTTGAGTACATTCATCCTTTTACTTTTGAATTAGAACATTGACATGAAAAAATAAATAAAAATAAAATAAAATGAACATAACTGTAAAAAAAAAAACACCAAAAACCCAAAACCTAGATATTAAAACATTATTGAAATAAAATACATCAAAATGTGTTTTCTTTTTTTAAATTTTCTATATGAGTTTCTATAATATTTGTAATGGAAAATGCAATTACTTTGTTAAATAAATACAGAGCATTGTCTTTTATTTTTTTTAAATCTTATACATATTTTTGGATCAAGATAAAAATAGAGTAGCCCTGGGCCAGCAGAGTGGCACGTTGGTTAAGAGCTGGCTTGGGACGCCAGCTCTAAGCAGCAGGGCCCCGATTCGGATCCCACATGGGGGCCAGTGACAATGCCCTCTACAGCTAAGATGCTGAACAACAGCTCAACCTGGAGCTGGGCTGCCATGAGTCTCCAGTGATGGTGTAGGCTGCAGCCCCTGCTGCAGTGGGCTGCCATAAGCTACTGTGTGTGGCCAGCAGTCAGCGTGAGCAGCTGGCAGCCAGTGTGAGCTGCAAAGAGCTGCCGTGAGCAGCTGTCCAGAGGCTGGCGACCGGATCTGCCTCACCCGGGAAGAGCGCAATGATAATACCAACATGGGCCAGTGAAGCAAGGTCCTCCACAACTAGACTGAAGAACAAAAGGATAGCAACTTGTCTGTTCCCCTCCCCCAATTCCCCAATAAAATCTTTTAAAAAAAAATAGAGTAGCCCTGGTGTGACACAGTAATTTTTCCCCAAAATAGCTAAAAGCAACATTTCTCTGATGCAAGTTCTTACAATTTTCACTATAATATTAACAATGTCACCCCACTGAAAAACATCCCCTCACTAAACTGAGCTTTTAAAAATTTGAGTAACAAAACACTCTCAGAAGTGATCATATAGCACTTTTACAACTTGTAGACGTACTCAAAACAATGAATAATGTAGTTTCTGTTCATAAAGGACTCATCTGTCTCTCCATCCATTCCTTCAACCAGCCATCCAATTCCTGAGCCCCTGAGGTCTGGGAGAAACAGCGGTGAATAGACAAGCCCATCCTTGCCACTCTGAAGCCAGCTGGCTGGTGGGGAACAGAGTAATGAAACAAGCCACCAGGAGCAATTATACTGAGTAAGTCATGGAACCCCAAGAGCAGAGAATTATTACTGGTGGAGAATGGAATTGGGGGAAGCTTAAAAGTATTATTTATTGAGTACAAACCTGTAAAATAGTTCACAGTTCTGAAACCTTGGGAGTGCTTTTCCTGATGTCATCCAGGTATAGCAATAATGGTGCACTGGGATGTTCCAGACACAGAGAAAGAGCCTCATCAGGCCAAGAGTCACCATGGCAACATATATTAACACTTGTGAATTTGCCAACTTGTCTGCTCCCTTAATCTGCCAGTGAGGACTGCAACGTTTCTGGCCCAGTTTCCCTTCTCCCCAGCCGTACCCTAGCTTCTGAAAACAGCACCCCCTGCCACATTTCTTCCTGGACATGGTTTGATGGGGAAGCCAAAGGAGGAGAGAAAGAGTTGGTAGGGGAGGAAAATATCTTCCCTCTATGCTCCTAGGTTCTCCAACTGGAGCCTTGTAAATTATACTGATAACAGACAGATTAATAAGAGGTAGGGGGAAAACAGAAGTTTATTAACATTTGCTTCATGCATACACATGGGAACATTCAGTGATGAGTAACCCAAAGGGGTGGTTAGAGCTTGGGTTTATATAGCATCTTAACATTAGAGAAGTGACAAGCAAAGGAAAAGAGCTTTGAGTTTTTAGGGGTGGCAAATGGTGGGAAGGCAAATATATGGGGAAACCGATAGATGAGAACTAATATTAGCAATCTTTGTTATGCAGATCCCTTTGGTGTTATCTCTGGGCTGATGCAGGTCTAGAGTTGTCTTTGGTAATTAACTTCTTCCTGGTAAAGAGAACAGGGAGGGCACCTTTACAAATTTATGTCCTGCTTTCACACCACTAGGCAGAAGGCAGAGGTCTTTCCTTGTATCTGCTTCTTCTCAACTACCTTCAGCTCAATATAATCCTTATGCCAAAGTGATATATCTCAGGGTGGCACATTTGGATACCCTTCAAGTTCAAAGAGATTTAGTCCGTCTATATCCTGAAGTTGATCCACAGCTGAGAGCCAAGACACTGAGGCCGAAGAGAGTGTTTTGAGGGGATCTGGTGACCAAAAAAAGGCTTTTGAGAGGGTGGATTATAAGAGGGCTTGTAGTGGTCCGGCTGAGTGGTGCGTT
>NW_017731806.1:227269-234772 GCF_001890085.2 Hipposideros armiger | reverse complement strand
CTCCTCCTCCTCCTCCTCCTCCTCCTCCTCTTCTTCGTCTTCTTCTTCTTCTTCTTCTTCTTCGTAAGACTTCCCCCTGGGTATTCATGCTAACCAAATTTTACCTGGACACAAATGTGAGGTGGGGGCACCATGGATGTCTCTCCCTGGGTACTGCGCTCTCCCCAGGAAACCCCAGTCCCTCTAGTTTCATCTTAGGGAGGTAAACAGAGGCCAGATGGGGCTATTTCAAGGTACATGTGCTCCTTCTTAGTGATTCAATACTCAACAAATATTTAGTGGGAACTGCAAGGTAGATAAGATAATGGGCATCTTACCCACAGGGTTTCTCTGAGGCAAAGCCTCCATTTTGGTTTTAATTGTGGTCATTATTGAAAGGCAAGGGATGGGAATTTGTTGGCAAGGAAAAACAAAACATAGAATAAAGAGAGAATAACGAAGTCAGAATTCCCCTGGGGAATTCACTTCCACTGGCAATATCAACTATTTATTTAGAGAGTCACATAACACAAGGATTATTCAGGAACTGATGGGAAAGGTTTAATGTTCCAACATTGAGGTGCTCAAGGGCTAACGTAAGATTCTATGAAGAAAAATTGTTAGAGAAAGACTCAATCTGCTTTCCTTGGATGGAGTCACTAGTCATATATCTTTGGAAGCCTGGGATAAAATTTCTGCTTTCAAGACACTTTTGCATCATGATTTGAGTAGAATGGGACATATTCAGTCATGATTGGTTTGTGGAGGAGAACCCAGGCCAAATAAGAGGAGTCCAACATGTCCTAGGAGATGGAGGCAGAAGCTAGAAAAACTAAGCCACTCCATGGCTCTGAATTTTTAGAAGAAGCACTCGACATAACATGTACCAAGGCCCCCAGCAATGCAGCCATAATCCTCTCCACCCACCCGGCTGTCCCACCTCTGCTCCCTCTCCAGGTTCTACAACTGCTACATGGCTGACAACAGTTCCAGAGGCCATCACAACAAAACTACAATCATTTTGCACCCTGGATATAGGGCTCTGACTCTGAGGAGGCAAAGAGAACACATGAAAGGTATAAAATGCAAGAAGATGCCCAGTGGCAGCCCAAGTCCTGAGGCCTTCATCAAAGCAGATTCCTGTGAAGATAGGAGGCACCCGCTGTACAGCCCTGACTGTCCTCATGTGCCTCTGGGAGGGAAGATGAGCTTTTAAAGAGGCTAAGTTTGCCTAATGGAGAAGATAGTTATAAGCCTCACACCATGGGAATGAAAATGCTGAACAGAAATTCCAAAGGGACTTTTAAATGCCACATTGAAGTCAGAAAGCAAAGGTCAGAATCAGGAAAAAGTAAGACCTTGGAAACTTTCTGGGATCTTAATAATTTCCTCATGTTTGCTGCTCCTATTATCTTTTCATTATCTTTCCCAGTAGAACAATTTTTAAAACCCTTAAAGCAAAAATGTCAAATGTCAACATATTTGTTTTGAGAGCAGCAGTTAATCACAGGGTAGGGCAACCTGAGAGAGAAGGAACTGGGTGAGTAGGGCAGTTTAAGAGAGGGCAGGTGGCTATCATGAGAAGAAGAGAGCTGTAGCTTGGGATGTTAGGTGTCCAAGAACCTTAGTCATAAAGAAGTGGTTTCTTTAAAGCTTTTATTTTTATGTTGCTATGTATTTTTATTTGTTTATAACCTACCTTTTTCCAGAATATATTTGAATAGCTTATAGTACATAAGAAACGTATTTAGGGTCGGCCGAGTGGCATGATGGTTAAGAGCTGGCTTGGGACGCCAGAGGGCCCCAGTTCGGATCCCACATATGAGGGCCAGTGACACTGCCCTCCACAGCTAAGATGNTGAGTGACGGCCTCACCCGGGAAGAGCGCAATGATAATACCAACATGGGCCAGTGAAGCGACATCCTCCACAACTAGACTGAAGAACAAAAGGGCAGCAACTTGTCTGTTCCCCTTCCCCAATGCTGTTCCTCTCCCCCAATGCCCCAATAAAAATCTTTAAAAAAAAATAAAAAATAAGAAAATAAGAGGGCTTGTGGTAGAAAGAACAGGGGACATGAGAAGGCCTGCTAGGGATTATGGATCTTCTTTAATGTCCTTGAAGAGATCAGAATAAAGAAAAACTACTTGTTTATCAATCCATCTGTTTTAGTCCATTTGGGCTGCTATAACAAAATACCACAGACTGGGTAGTTTATAAAAAGCAGAAATTTATTGCTCACAGTTCTGGAGGCTGAAAATCCAAAAGCAGGTATCGGCGTAGTCAGGTGAGGGCCCTCTTCTGAATCACATACTTCTTGTTGTATCCTCACATGGCAGAAGGGGCTAGGGAACTCAGTGGGTTCTCTTTTATAAGAATATTAGTCCCATTTATGAGGGCTACACCCATATGACCTAAGCGCCTCTGAAAGGCCCTACCTCCCTAATACCATCACCTTTGGGGGCTTAGGATTTCAACCTATGAATTTGAAGGGACACAAACATTCAGACCATAGCACCATCTACTTCCCTACTTTTCCTTCGGGGACCTTCCTTATTTAAATATGACATGAAGGATGAGGTCACAGTGTACCTAGACATCTCTACTTGGTTCTGATGAGAACTAATGGGCATCTCACACTCGCCATGTCAGCACTGAACGTTTCATCCTCCTCCCACAGTCTGCTCTACCCACAGCCCACTCCTCAGATGATGGCAACTCCATCCTTCCAGATTCTCAGGCCAAACCCTTGGTGTCCTCCATAACTCTTTTCCTCTTAGTCCAGCATCCAATTCATCAGGAAATTCTCTAGGCTCTGCTTTCCAAACCCATCCAGAATCTAAATACTTACCACCACCATGGCTCCTCCCAATTCTAGCACCCATCATCTTAAGTTACAGCAATAGTTTCCCAACTGGTCTCACTGCTTCTACTCTCACATTTCCTGCAATCTATTCTCAACAGAGCAGCCAGAATGACCTTTATGCACCTTTACTAAAAGTATAAAATAATTCAGCTCATTCATCTCCTGTGCTTAAAATGCTGCAATGGCTTTCCTTTCCCTAAGATAAAAACCAAAGTCCTTTTAAAGTCCTAGAAGAATGTATTCTTCCCCATCAATCCCACCTACATCATCTACTCTTCTCTCTGGATAACTACCTTTCAGCCACAATGGCCTTCTCACTCTTCTGCAATCTCACTGGGCACACTCCAACTTTGGGACCCCGGATGCTCTCTCTGTTAAAACACTCACCCCAATAGCCACAAGGCTAATTTCTTCCCCTCCTTCAAGTCTTTGCTCAGATGTCAACTTCTTAATGAGACCTTCTCCTTTAAAAAATTGCAGCTCTTCCCTGAGCCCCACACTCCTGATCCCTTTACCCTATTTTTATTATTTTTAGCATTTATCACCTTACCTATAATGCTAACTGTTTAGCCTGACCAGATTATAAACTCCATAAATCCATTAGAACACTGTCTTTGTTTTGATCCCTACTGTATCTTTTCATCTGGAAGAGTGACTAGCACAGAGCAGCTGTGCAATGAGTGTATGCTGAATAAATGAATGAATGAAATCAGTTTAAACCAACAAGCAGTCAAGGATGCCTTCTAGACTAGGAGACCTGCCCATGGTGGGCACAGCCCTTGTGAGCTGAAAAGTGAGGAGCTAGTCTTGGCCCTGTTAACAGATACATGCTGGGGTTCATGTTAAGCTCTAGGGTACCCTGCCTTCTGGCACACAGATTTTTGTCTTCATTATTAATATGCTTTGCTGTAGGACATTAGTTGATATGATTAATGTTGACACAATTCAAAGACAGCTCCTGCAGTGTCCATGCTTCATTTTGTTTAATGGCTAGACATGCGGCAGGCCCAAGCTCCAGGCCAGATGAAGGCAGCAGGATGGTTTCAACTAAAATCTTAGATATATGTGATATATTTATACAGAGGGTGCCAAAAAAATGCATACACATTTTAAGAAAGGAGAACTGTACTAAAATTGTAATATTCAATATATACTGATAACAAAAGATGAATACAAGTCACGTTTGACTTCTGCAAATACAAGAGGTGCTCAAAGTGGTTACCATCAGCGTCCAGACACTTCTAATTACAGAGAACTACTGCTTGAGCAACGTTGACCAAAGTGTCCCCTTGGATACATTTTTTTTTGGCACCACCAGTATATGGATACACTTTATAAATTCCTTTCAGTGATGCAAATGGCAGACAAATTGTTCTCAAAGACAATATCTGACAGCCTTAAGCCAGGTGAAAAGGGAAGCCAGAGGGAGACTCACAGAAAGACTTCTAGCTTTCAGAACGGTGAGACAAAAAATTTCTGTTGTTGAAGCCACCCATGGAGGGACTTTGTAATGGCAGCCCTAACAAACCAATACAAGGTATGTATATTTTCATGTGTAGTTGATATGACAACCCTGCCCATCCTTACTTCACTGACATTTTAGAACTTGTTATGACCAGATGATTCAAGTTATGTGGCACCGGGCAATGGGAAACACCAAATCACCAATAACTGTTTCAGGGTTTGTATTTTACAAAAGGCTGTCACTTCACCAGGAGAGATTGTGTCACCTTTGGCTTCCTTCACCGGCTCTCCATTTCCCTTCCCTCCAGAGTCTTTGCTGGAAACTTGAAACGCTTACCTTTCTTTGCACAGTGCACCTCCCACCCCACCACCCCTCCTCCCCAGGGTGCACATTCAGTCTCCCTCCAAGAATATGCTTGGCTAGTGGTTCCTTTTGGCGAAACTAGATTACTCTTTTTCTCAGTTGTCTCTAAACCATCAATTCATGCCTTTCGGGTGGGCCTTCCACAGTCCATTCCACAGGAGATTTATTGCCCACTCCATCTTCCTTTTGCACGATTTAATCTGCAGTATTTTAATTGGGTAATAAAACTCTGTGTGCCACCCAGCAAAATTCCAGGGTAAGCAATCACCAGAGACATTCTCTCAGCAGCCAATTTCTAATTATTTATTCAGGCCCAAAGCCTAATTCCACCCCTGAGTGCAGTGGTTCTGAACTGCTGCTCCCTCTGTTTGTGGAGAGGGAGGGGCTGGTGGGCAACTCGGGATTCCTGTGAGCCCGTGACATCCCTGGACAGCAGTCTGTCTCTGAGTCAGGATGGCCCTAGTACCTGGGAGAGACCTCTCTGCTGCTGTCACAGCAATGGGAGGCTTGCCCTGGGGGCTTTGCTTTGTTAGCTTGTGTTTGTGCCGGTGCGCGCGCACACACACATACACACACACACACACACACACCTGCATTACTCAGGAATGAGATTGCCACAATTGAGTAAGGGTCCCCAACCCTTAAGGAAAAACAGGGACTAGTCAATTTATGGTGTCAAGGTGTCAGGAAGATTGATAGCCATCTGGAACCAAATTGACACAGAATAAATTCCATACAAGTAAAACATTGAAAGGCAGCAGAATACGCCCCCCCTAAAATATGATTGTAGGAGTTTAGGACGTGCCATCCCCAAATATCCAAATATGTCACTTTGTTAAAATATGACACTTTGTTATATTGATTACTTTGAGCTGTGGGCACTTGAAAAATAGCACATGCAGGAAGGAGCTTTTTCTGAACTCCCTTTTTCTACCTAAAGACAGAGATCCCCCAAAAGGAACTCGATCATCATACGCCCGCTCTCCAGGAGTTTCATCAACCAGGGAAGATTAACAGGAAAGACTAGACACGGACACTGCATCCAGATAAACTCTGTCACAAGCTATCAGACCTCCCATCTGTCCTTCTATGGGCCCATTCATCTTTCGTAAAAATCATTTCCTCTCCTCTCAGAGGCCTCGATCCCCCTTCCTCTTTCCCTATGAAGATGGTATTTAATTCTGAATTCTAAACCATTTCAGGGAGTTACTCATTTTAACTTGGGTGTCTCCCAAGTGTACATGAGGTACACACATTAATAAACTTCTGTTTGTTTCCTCTTGTTAATCTGTCTTCTATTATAAGAGTCTCAACCAAGAATTCAGAAGGGTGGAGGGAAAATTATTTTTCTTCAACATCAATATAAATATGGATTTATTAAAATATTAGAGTAGAATATGGAAGAATCTCTTATACCCGCAGTTAGAAATGTACAAAATTCAAAAACCTTAAAATATTTATATATTTGACTATGTAAGAATTAAAATTTGTTAAAAATATGCATTTCTCTCCCAAAAACTCATAAGCAAAGGCAGAATATCAATGACTGACAAAAATATTTATAATTTATATTATCCTAATATACAAAGATGCACCCTACAAATCAGTAAGAAATATCAACAACCAAAAGAAAAAGTTGTAAGTGTCTAAGCAGAGAGTTTATTGAAGGAAGATAATGAGTAGTTCTAAAATTTTTTTAATACCAATTATAAAAGAAATTAAAATTACAATGAAATACTATTTTTCACTTATCTAACTAGCAAAAAAATCAATTTCATGCATTGTTGGTGGAATTATAAAGTGGTTTAATTTCTATTAAGAGCAATTTGGCAGTATTTATGCAAATTACAAATATATATGCCCTTTGACTCTAGGAGCTTATCTTCCAGACATGCTTGCATATGGAAAATAACGCATTGTACAAGGGTTATTTATGAGGCATTATCTGTAATAGCCAAAGATTGGAAGCCACCTAGATGTTTATCAAAAGGAAACTGATTTAATCAACTATTGTAAACCCATACAATGGAATACTCTTCAGCTGTTAAAAAGAATAGCGTTCTTAATGAATCAATATGGAAAAATTATGCAGAAAAATACAAATACACATACCATACCTTTGTGTAAAGCAGGTTGTCGTGTATGTAAAAAATGGTGAGGGGAGAATAAAATATGTCTATATGACTTACTTATGCATAAAAAAATCCAGAAGGATAAACAAGAAAGAAATATCCGTGGTTATTTGTTGAAAGTGTTGGGAATTGAATGAAGAGGGTAAGGTGGGAGGGAATCTTTTGTTTTATAGCTTTTTGTACATTTTAATGTTTGAAACGTGAATATGTTACCTATTCAAAAAACTATTTTTTTAATTTTTAATGTTGTTTTAGGAAGAGAGAAGACCCAGATGACCCACATAGTGTGGCAACCACACTATCCTCCATTCTCGCTTTCCAGAGCCTACCTTGGTGATGGCAGCACTGGGACGTGGCAGGAGAGAGAGGAAGAGGGACATAGAATCACCTGACCTCACACCCATGCAGTTCTGCTTTTGACATTGTTGTCCAGTGAAATTATATATACACGATGTATTCATATGTGCGCAAATGTTCTTCTGCTAAATGTAAATATTTTGCCACCCTTGTTTCATCATTCCTTCGTGTTTAAAAATATGTATACTACTAAGCTAAAGGATAGGAAATGGCCTGGCCCCTTTTCACCCCTGATAAAGCCTGCCCACTGAGCTTTTGTCACATCTCCTTTCTTCTTCTTCTTCTTCTTCTTCTTCTTCTTCTTCTTCTTCTTCTTCTTCTTCTTCTTCTTCTTCTTCTTCT
>NW_017731806.1:217074-223029 GCF_001890085.2 Hipposideros armiger | reverse complement strand
TTCTTCTTCCTGTAGCCAGTCTCGGATTGTTTTCTCAGTTGGAGGAGGACCAAACTTACGTTCAGCAGCACGATTTCCATTCACTTTTGCAAACTGTATCACTTTTAACTTGAATTCAGCACTGTACGAAAATCTTTTCTGAGCCATTTCTGGGCAGAACATGGCAAAACCTAACCTACCGTAATATACCAGTAACAAGCGCAAAACAATGAGCGCAAAGACAACAAGCGCGAAAAAGCGGGACATGCAAGTAAAAAAATCTACAACAATGAGTGCAAAAACAAGCACAAAAAAAGCGGGAAATGCAATTAAAAAATCTACAACAACTGTATAAGACGCACCCAGTTTTTAGACCCCAAATTTTTCAAAAAAGGGTGCGTCTTACACATGGGGAAATACGGTATATATATTCAAATTACAGTTATACCAAAAAATGAGCATGGTTAATGTATTAGTTAGGGTTCTCCAGAGAAAAAGAACCAATATGATATGTATATATAGAGAGAGAGAGAAAGAGAGGTTAATCTTAAAGAATTGATTAACATGATTATGGAGGCTGGCAAGTCCAAAACCTGCAGCATAGATTGGCAAGCTGGAGACCCAGGGAAGGGCCAGTGTTGCAGTTCAAATCCAAAGGCTGTCAGCTAGCAGAATTTCTTCTTGCTCAGGGGAGGTCAGCCTTTGTTCTATTCAGGCCTTCAACTGATTGGATGAGGCCCACCCACATTATAGAGGGCAATCTGCTTCTCTCAAACGCCACCAATGTAAATGTTAATCGCATCCTGAAAACACCCTTACAGAAACACCTGGGTAATGTTTGATCAGTTATCTGGGTACCATGGCCGAGCCAAGTTGACACATAAGATTAACCATCACATTGAACAACTCTATAACCCCTCAGAAATCTCCTTCAGACCCCTGACAACATGAAGTGTACCTAGTATCCAATTGCTGCTCTGCCAGTGACTTGAACATCTCTAATTATCAGCTTACCTCACAACATCAACAGAGGAAAGGGTATCATTATTCCCCTCACATTGAGAGCATAGTAGAAAGTAACAATACACGTGACTATGCAAAGCGTTTTAAAATCTTGAGTGCCACTGGCACACTATTTCCCACAGATCACTCAATCTTTTCTTCAGGAGGCCTACAGATATAACTTAAAAGACAGGAAAGGGGAAAGAAACGGGAGTAGGAAAAGGAATGAAGGTGGAGGTAGGTTATTGAGCACTCATTTGCCATACCGTTATCATCTTTCCCAATGCTCCCTGCATTTCATCCAGCATTATTCTCATCAGAAATTTACTGTCTTGTGCTGTATCAGATGCTATATCCAGCTAGGGTATGAACATCAGCTAAAGCAGACTTCCAATTAGAGTACTCGAAAGCATTAGCTATTCATTGTTTCTTGAGCCGAACACACAGGAATGATTTGAAAATCAATATTAATAATTTCCAGTCATTTCTGAGAAAAATCACTTCCCATCAGCACATTGCATAGTGTTCTGGAAAGTGGTATGGTGTGGTGTGCTCTGTTCCACCAGTGAAATGCTAAGACCTGAGGGGGCTCATGTATTAGAGCTATATAGCTTGATGTGGATACCTGCACGTCATTGGGGTTTGGCCCCCCTCCTAACCTGGCTTGGCTCACTGCCCACTCAGTCCCCAACAATTCTGGCTCTCCTTCCATCATTGTTCCCTTCTTTGTAATTCTCAAACTAGTTTCTAAAGTAAATAAATCTCCAAGTTTCTTTCAAAGAAACTTACCACTTAGTATAAAATGTATGGTGTTCATGTCATCCTTTTTCTTATAATTATAGAAACTCAGACTTGGAATAGAGAAAGTGACTTAGTTTTTACCCTTTCTATAATAGCCCCCAAATGCCACCTGTGTTCGAACAAGCCCAGAGATGGGGAACTCACTGCTTCCCAAGTCCCTCTTTACACCACACTCATTAATAAAAGTGTTTTCATTGTGTCTATTCTGATTGATCCTTTAGGAACCATATAGAATGAGATGGTTTGAATCATAGTTTATCCTTCTAGCTAATCCTCTTTTCACACATGAAGTAGAAAAATTTTAAAGGTTTACTATTAATAGATACTTATAGATTTTATTATTAGCATACCCAAAATACTGTAATAACTGTGAATCTAAAAATGATAAAAAAGTTGTGTGTGTGTGTGTGTGTGTGTGTATTGTTAAGTCATTTGGGTGATTACTATTGACTTAATATTTTGAATATTAATAATGGTGTCAAATAGTTTAAAAATCAAAAGGAACAAAAAGGCATACAGTGAAAAGTCTCTTTAGGGCTGGCCAAGTGGTGCGTTGGTTAAGAGCTGGCTTGGGACGCCAGAGGGCCCCGGTTCAGATCCCACATATGAGGGCCAGTGACACCGCCCTCTACAGCTAAGATGCTCAACAACAGCTCAACCTGGAGCTGGGTTGCCGTGAGTAGCAGGCGACAGCGTAGGCTGCAGCCCCTGCTGCAGTGGGTTGCCATGGGCTACCATGTGTAGCCAGCAGCCAGCATGAGCAGCCAACAGCCACTGTGAGCGGCCGTCCAGAAGCCGGTGACTGATCTGCCTCGACTGGGAAGAGCGCAATGATAGTGCCAACTTGGGCCAGTGAAGCAACGTCCTCCACAACTAGACTGAAGAACAAAAGGACAGCANAAAAAAAAAAGAAACATATTTAAGTAGCTTATAGTGTATAAGAAGCATACGCAATAAAATATAAAGGCAGGAGCAGGAAAATGTAAACTTTTAAAAAAGGGCATGACTAGAAGAAAATTAGAACACATATCCACATAAGGTCATGCTCAGTTACTTAAGGGCAGGCTGGGGTCTGTCTCTGAGGTTCCAGGCACCTGGAGAGGAAAGGGAAATCAGACTGGTTACCTGATTCTCATTGTCCATGAACAATTGCTGAAGTGAATTTCTTGTGGTTCTTATCTGGAGAAGATCATTCTCTTAGGGTACTTCATAGAGTGGTAAAAGAGTGATAAACAACATCTCTACATTTATCATAAAGTGAAATTTTCACAAAGCTTCTTTTCTAGATTCTGAAAGGATGACTCCAAAGCAAATCTCACACGTGGAATTTCTGTGGGAACCCTCCCCTCCACACCTAACCAGAGAGCCACAGGACCAGATTTGGAACTTGGGTCATGTAATGACCCCAGGGTGGGTGGGCCTCATCCAATCCATTGAGACCTGAATAGAACAAAAGGCAGAGTAAGAAAGAATTCACTCTCTCTGTCTGGCTATTTCCTCCTGCCCTCAGACTCGGACTAGAACTTGCACCGTAGGCTCTCCTGCTTCTCAGAACTTTGAACTTGGATTGGAACTATACCATTGGGTCTCTAGCTTACACATCATAGAAACTCTCAGCCTCCTTATTTGTGTAAACCGATTCCTTCTAATACATAAATACATACATACATACATGCATATACATCTTATAGGTTTGGTTTCTCTGGAGAATCCTGACTAATACAATGACTCAAAGGTACAAATATCAATTCAGCACAAACCAGACCAAGTGAAAATTTCATTCCAGACTTTGTGGTTCTCCATACAGAGCTATGGGATTCAGGTCTGCTGAGATATCTCACTTATGCTCTCATCTTCAGCAGGATGGTGAGCAATAAACCGGAGATGTCTGAATGCCCTGCACATTCATCCCACTTCTCTGACCTGTCACAGATCTACCCCATCAACTCCCCACAGCATAAAGTCCTCATAACAGTTCATCTTCCTCAGCCCAGAGAGAACCCCATGAGCCATATGCAAAATATAGTCTCATTTTCTTTTTCTTTCCTCTGTTTAATTACTCACTTCATTTAGTTTTATTTTTCTCTTTCTCATTGGGGAAAGACAACTTTGCATTTAGGTAAATTAGTCTAAGGTCTAATAAGAAAGAAAGAATGTTTCTCTCTGACATTTATTACCATAAAATTCCCAAATGTGCCCTGAATTGCTAATATTTACTTCTCGTTACAAACAAGTTCAGATCTTTTCTCTCATTAAGCACCTGAAATGATCCCTCTTTTCTACCAAAATAATTTCTGCTGGTTTTCTGTTTAAGCGATGGCTCAGAGAAGCAGCTGCCAGTGTCGAAAGGAAAACAGTTGGCCTTGGGAACTTCCCTGCTTAGAGTAAGTAGGTGGTGTGTGTGATTCCAAAGAAACTCCTCTGCATTACACTCAGCTGTTACAAGTTGTATATTTTCACATATTTTTCCAGGATGTCCCTTGTCATTATTCTGGACTCACAACTAGATTTCAGTCCATGGCACTGCTCTTCAAATCTGAAAGTACCTCCTGGGGTTTGTTCCTAATGGGTCACTTTTCCTAATGAAAACTATTAATAGTTTTTCTTTCCAGCTAAGTTTTGATAACCAAATAAAAACAGTGTCAGTCAGACTGTGAAAACATATCATTTCAAAGACCTTATAGACCACTTCATTTGGCGCATCAGACCTGGCTCTGTCCATCTTGAAGGGGCAGGAAAGATTCCATTCTCATCATACAAGAATTGAACAAAAGCTCTGAGGCCATGTGTGGTCTTCTAAAGCAGTCGGTCATTTTCTTTCCATTCCTCTTCTTTTTTTTTAATGTCTGTTCATATCTACTTCAATTGTGGGCTTGTTCTATTATGAAAATTTTCTTTGTATTTCTGTATAAATATATATGTATGTCTATTAGACGGTACTTTGGAATTGGCCATGTTTTTGTGTAAAGTAAGAATCAGCTAAAGTAAGAGTGATACTACATGGCTCTCGCCAGACTAATGTGGTATAGTGAATTTTGTACCCTCACAGAAGTGTGAAATCATAAATCCTGCCACTCTAAACAGGCTTTCTGGCAAAGTCCAAATAACTAATGACATTTACTATGTCAGAGCTCACAAGGGCACTTCGGGAATTACCACCAACTTGTGAAATGTTATAAAATTAAGGTTTATCTAATGTGTCAGCTGCTTTCAATAGCCACTCATTACCCACTGCTTGCATTAGCTGTTAGTTCCTAAATACGATCCAGACATGGTTGGTGACAATTAACAAAAGCTGTTAGCCATTTTGTATTTCTCATGCAATTCTTCATCCCAAGGCAGTCTCTTTCCAGTCAGGAAAAGCACAAGGAAGTTGCTAGAGATCATCCAGACCAGAGCCCCATTTTACAGAGCTGCTATGGAGGTACAAAGGAAGCTTAATGTTGGATAACCAAGTAAAGATAGCATGATAAACATTTGTGCAGAGCTTCACCATTTTCATTCAACTGATCCTCACAAAAATCCCATGATGTAGAAGACAGTTGCTATGATCATCCTGTGTTAGTTAGGGCAAAGGCCAAGCTACTGTAACAAAGAGACTAACATTACAGTGGCTTCATGAGCAAGGAAATGTATCTCATTCATATCACAGTGTTGAGGTGAATGATGCAGGTTGGTGGGATGGTTCTGCTCCACACGATCCTTCAGGAATTCTGGGTCCTTCATTGTGTAGCTCTGTGATTCCCTCAGGCATTTCTATGATCAAAGCTGGGTGGCCAAAGATCAATCCCTGGCAGAGAGGGAAAGATGGCACAGATGAAGCATACCCACTACTTTGACACCTAGGCCCAGAGTGACATGCATTCCTTTCACTCATATTCCATTGAAAAAAGCATTGTCATGTGGCCACCTTGATTGTTTGGAGGCTGGGAAATGCAGGATAATGAGCCCATGAAAACGGGGACAATGGATTTCAATGGATAACTAGCAGTTTCCCCCAAACCATTCTCATTTTATAGATGAGGAACTTGAAACTCAGAGAGGTAGCTCATAATGTAGAATTAAGTAATTAAGTAGTTTCACTTGCAAAGTAATATATATATATGTGTGTGTGTGTATATATATTTTATATATATATATATATATATATATATATATATATATATATATATA
>NW_017731806.1:202298-212369 GCF_001890085.2 Hipposideros armiger | reverse complement strand
CGCAGTGAGCGGCCGTCCAGAAGCCGGCGACTGATCTGCCTCGCCAGGGAAGAGTGCAATGATGGTGCCAACTTGGACCAGTGAGGCAGCGTCCTCCACAGCTAGATTGAAGAACAGGACGACAGCAACTTGTCTGTTCCCCTTCCCCTAATTCCCCAGCACTGTTCCCATACCCCCAATTCCCCAATAAAAATCTTAAAAAAAAAAATATTTAACAACTCTTTATATTTCCTTTTGCTGTGGATTCTAGTCATAGCATTTTCCCACCTTTCTATTGCGTGGCTGTTTATTTTTCTTATTGATTTGTAGAAGTCAATTATGTTAAGGAGGTTATCCCATTATCTGAGATATGAGTTGCAAATATTTCTCCAGCTTGTTACTTGTCTTATGACCTGGTTTATAGCAGTTTTTACATAAAAATTTTAGTGTAGTTGAATCTATCATTTTTAAAAATTGTTTTTATTTATTAGTTAGAAAGGTTTTGCCCTATTTGGGGGTGTTAAAATAATTTTCTCATGTTTTTTTTTAATATTGTTAGTTTACTTTTTTAACATTGAAGTCTTTGATCTTTTCATAGAAGTATGAGATATAAATACCTATTTATTTTCTTCCAGATAGATATTCTGTTGTCCCAAATGCTTATTGATGACTAGATTTCTTCTGTGAACTTCATTTAAGCTATTACAGAATAGAACAGGGACAGAGGGTCTACACCCTGTGAACCAAATCTGGCCTGAAGCCTGATTTTGTGAACAAAAATAGAGCACAGCCACCACACCCATTCATTTCTGTGTTCTTTATGGCTGCTGGTGCACAATGGCAGTTGAGTAGTTTCAACAGAGCCTACTTGGCCTGCAAAGCCTAAAGTATTTAATTTTCTGGCTCTTTACAAAAAATGTCTGCCAACTTCTGATATAGAAGAAAGACAAGGAGAAAAGGAAAAGGAAGAAGAGAAGTTGGAGAAGGAAGAGGACGAGGAGGAGGAAGAAAATAAGAAAAAAATAAAACCTTCTGAAAATAAATTTTCTTGACATAAACCGTGCAGAGAAAATATATTCATTAGGAGAAAAAAATCAATCTGAAATCGTGGGCTTATCTCCCTCTTTTATAGTCTTGGTAGAAGCTGAGGAGCTTTATTTTGGTTTTACAGTAATACCTTGGCTTGTGAGCGTAATTCGTTTTGGAAACAAGCTACTCGTATTGCAAGACATCACTCATTTATCACGTTAAAATGTATTTGAAATATTTGCTCCTCTTGTGGAACACTCACAAACCAATTTACTCGCAATCCAAGGTTTTACTGTATATTATACTGTGCTCCACTTCACAAAAACACACAAATCTCTCATCATTTTTTCTACCAAGCAAAGCTAGAAGTCTCTACAGAGGCTCCAAGTCTCATGCTTGTTCATGTATTTAATGAGGTGTGTGGATGGTCTCAGGGGACTCCTTGGAATGTGGAAAGCTGGAGTTCTTTTTTTTAACACACCCCTTTGAGATATTATGTGCTACCGCCTTTCGAATCTCCTTTCTTATAGGACCATCAAGAAACTCTTCTAAACTGGATTTGATTATTATTTTGTAAATGTGTTATACAGGACCCAATGGATTTTTTCCCCAGAAAGTATAGTGTTTCTTCCTCCTAAATATTAAACAAAGGAGTTTACACTCCAGTGTCTCAGTGGGTTACACTGGCTTTTTAATGCCCCAGCTGTTTCCCTTTCTTTTCTCAGACACTGCAATTTTCTACAAGTTACTCGCTAATCTCATTAGACCCTTTCCAGTCATCTTGAGCACACTCCACCCTATTCTGAGGTAATTATGAGGCATCAACTATTAGAAGGCAAACTTATACTGACCTGCATGAAGAGAGAAAGTACAATAGAAAGCATTGAATAAAGTTCTTTTTATATAATAGCTATAGTACAATGATAAACACTAAAATGCTTCACAAATATTTAATTTACTTTATATTATCATTATTTCAGTATTATGTCCAGTTCTACACTTCAAAATTTCAGAAGCACATGGAGAACTTAGAGTGTCCACACATTACTGGAATATTAGAAATAAACATGTGAAGAACATTTATATTTTTCAATATAATATAACCTTTATACATCATTCTATTTAAGTCCTAGAATAATCAAATGGGTATGGCTATATCTATTTCACAGATGAGAAAACTGAGTCACAATTATTTCATTTTATTTAAATTTATTTATCCGTTTTTATATGCTTAAAACATTCATATTACTCAAAATTCAAAAGATACATAGAAGTATATAATAAACAATATCCCTCCACCTCTGACCCCCAGCTACCCAGTTTTCCTCCCTGGAAGTAATTGCTATTCCTGCTTCCTATATACCCTCCTGGAGACATTGTATGCATATGTAAACATATATAGCTACACATGGTTTTCTTCTTTTTTTACATAAATATCTTAATATATGCATTGTTCTGAACCTAACTTCTTTTATTTAATGATATATTCTGGAGAGCTTTCATATCAGTACATAGTAAACTTCCTTTATCTAGTATTTAATTGTAAAAATTTATAATATATTTAAATGGCTTTATATTGATTAATTTTTAGGTTGCTTCCAATCTTTGTTTTTAATGAATAACCTTATATATGCGTTGTTTACACATGTGCAAATATATCTGTTAGAAAATTTCTATTTTGGAATTGTTGGGTAAAAAAATACATGCATTTAAAAATTTGAGTATTACAAACTTTTGCTCCATAAAATTGGACAGAGACTTTACATGACTTAGCCAACACTGCAAAGTTAATATTTAATGGATTTAAAGCTGGAACAAATGTTTCCTGACCAGAAAATGAGAGCTATGAAGAAAGGCACTTTTGGGAGACACTAACTCTTTGGGAAATATAATTAACTGGGGCATCTGCCAGAGAAGAGAGAGATGAGCCTACTCCATCCTTCTCCATTGCTCTTTTGTACTTATTCCCTGAACCCAAGGGCCAGGTGATAAACTAACTTCAGCAAGCCTAGATGTGTTTACCTCCTGTCAGCCTGGACCCATCAGTCCCGTAGACTACTGAGATGCGGGCTCCTCTGCCTGTACTGAAAAGTTGAAGAAGTTAAAGTGATTTACCTCAGAAAGGTAAATCACTAGGAAGAGAAGGGGAATGGTTTGATTAAGGCCTTCAAAGATATTGTTCTCCTGGCAAGATGCACCTTCTTTAAAAGGCAAAATGCTGTGTGAGTTACTGTCCGTGGTGCTGACAACATCCCTATAGGCTGAGTCAGGATTTCTTTTCCTATTCCGGGGTCATTAAAGAACCCTATACAAACCCTCCCTGGGAATTCTGAACAGGAGAGAAAAAAGGCAACTGAAGGAAACAAGAGAGATGAAAAGGACAAGGGCCCTACTTACACAGGCAGAAT
This sequence comes from Hipposideros armiger, assembly GCF_001890085.2. Taxonomy (NCBI): domain Eukaryota; kingdom Metazoa; phylum Chordata; class Mammalia; order Chiroptera; family Hipposideridae; genus Hipposideros; species Hipposideros armiger. The sequence goes on along the minus strand of NW_017731806.1, from coordinate 208,953 downwards.
GTTTGTGAGGTGGAATGGAGAAGGAGAAGGGATTGCTATACAATTTAGCATTGTTTATAAGTCATCAGAGACACTAAAAGATAACCATGTTCTCTTTGTGATGGGGGCACAAAAGCAAGTTGTCTTATGCATTCCATTATTGTGTGCATATATTCCCTGAGAACATACAGCATAGTAAGATTATAGAAAGGACTGTGGAAAGAGTTATCATGTAGAATTTCTTGAGTGGGCAATATTAGAAACAAGATAGACTGCCATCTGCCTGAGCTGATTTAACTGTAATCCTGCCAAAGACTGGGAATATTCTGGATAACCACCCGAGACCTCACAATATTTGAAGTGGTGAGTTCAATGAAAACATTCATCCTACTCTTGCTCTTTATCTCTGTTTGAGCTTCAGGGCAGCCTGGATTTAAACTAAAGTAACATCACAGGCTATACTGATTATTTTAGTCTTATCTAAAGTCAGTTACCTTCAAATGTTGTTTTAATACACTTGAGAAGTTACCATATTTTGCTCTGTATAATATGCAATTACATTTTGGGCCCAAACTTTCAGGGAAAAAAATCTTTCATTTTAATTTTTTAATTCAAAGTTTATTTGTTTACATTTAGGCACTTGTTTTTTGTATTATAAAGGATATTTAGCATTTATTTTTTAACATAGTATGGTACAAGAAATTTTATGTAACAAATAATTACAAAACACAAGAACAGATACAAGGTACAAGAAATTTTATGTACCAGTAACAAATTTACGATATTTACGCATCACAGAAGGCCAAGAACTCTTCATCATTGCAAGTTCGTTATAATTCAACAAAACTGATTATCGTATTCCAGGGTATTATTTTGCATATGGATATTGTTATTGATTTCTAGAGTTACACTTTTAACTCATAAGCATAAATAAAAGAATGAAAAACATTTATATAGATACAAAATTAGTACTGCCAATGTATAATGTGCACCCTTATTTTTCCCTCACAAATTTGGGCAAAAAAAGTGTGCATTATACACAGCAAAACACAGGTAATAACTTTCTCAACCTGCCAGTTTTTTTTCCCCTAGCAGTATAAAAGTATAATACAGAACATAAATTCAATAAATTCTATTCATTCCTCAATGCTGTACTGGAATTAAACAATCTTCCATTCACATGATTAATTCTGAAAAGTATTTATGTTTTGGTGCAAAATGAAAAAGTAACCCTTGGATTCATATAAAGTTTGAGTATAAAAATAAAGTTTTTTACATTTCTATACTTGGCTTTGTTTTTAATTTTTTAAATGCTGGATTTTCAAATTGAAGGGAATAAATACATAATATTGGGATTAAGCCAGAGTCTAATAAATGCTAGAATATATTTTCCAATATTTTAATGGCCTCACTGGCAATGCAGTTGGCTTTGTGTTCTTGGCTGTGGTTATAATCATTGCTGCTACAGAGATACACAGGTTTTGAATTCTCTGGATTTGGGCAGCTCTTGCCTAGGAATAGTCAAAGCAACCTCCAGCTGTCAAGTCACTCACTGGACAGAGTCTACTAGTGCATCTGTCTTTACAAAGGGTGAGATTTCCCCACAGCTCCCCGGGAAAGTAACACATTCTCTCCAAGGGTTATCTGATTCTACCTGTGGTCACTGACTCTTCTAAGCCACCTCATATTCTAAGCTTGGAGAGTGTCTTCAAGTTCTACATCAAATTTCTCTATTCCAGGGCTAAGACTCAGCTCCAATCTAAAATCTATTTGAGGAAAGAAAACATTTAACAGAAAGACTATCACCCTTTCTTCTAGGTCGTTGATTCTCAACATTTCCTTTTCCTTACACACAGTTAACAAGTGATCATCTCTCATCACACTGCAGTGATACTCTGCCAAGTGTGGGTGGGAAATGCAGAGGGGGCATGTCCTTTTATTCTCCAACCAGAGACACATCAAAATGGGGCCTGGGGTAGGTGGTAAACTTTATAAAGCTCCCCAAGTTTCTATGTCTTCTTGTCTGGATAGCTTCCAAATGTGCAATCAAGCAAGCCCTATGAAACAACTAAAGGAATATGAACACATAATCTTGGTGGGAGAAGGAGATTCAATGACCATACTAAATTAAGAAAAGCGGTGGCCAACGGGTGGCGCAGTTGGTTAGAGCACCAGCTCTGAGCAACAGGTTCGCTGGTTTGATTCCCACATGGGTCAGTGAGCTGCACCTGAGCTAAGCTGCTGCTGAGCTGCCAACAGGTGGCTGGATGGCTCAGCTGGTGAGAGCGCGTGCTCTTCACAAGGTACTGGTTTGACTTCTGCATGGGATGGTGGGCTGTGCCCCCTGCAACTAGATTGAAAACGGCGACTGGGCTTGGAGCTGAGCTGCACCCTCAGTAACTAGACTGAAGAACAATAACTTGACTTGGATCTGATGGGTCCTGCAAAAACACAATGTTCCCTTCCTCAATTCCCCAACACTGTTTCCTTCTCCAACTCCCCAATAAAATCTTTAAAAAAAGAAAAAAGTGGGAGAATATATTTTGGGAGTTACAAAACTACAACGACTTACAAAACATTGAAATAAGAGTGCTCCATAAAAGCCTTTTTGAAATGAGAGTATAAATTAAGTATCATTTGATGTTTCTTTCCCGTTCCAAAAAAAACCTGCATAAAAATACAGTTTAAAGATAGAAACAGTTTAAAGAATAATAAGATGAACATTCTTTTATCCACCTGGAAAGACTCCTGCATGACTCTTCAATAGCTCGGCCTGCCTTCCAAGGGTTACCACATCTGCATTTGTAATAATAATTCTCCCACTGTTCTTAGTAGATTAATCACATACTTAATCACATACTTACTCACATACCTGCTTATAAAGCTTGTCTGTGACTTCTTTTTTCACCTTACTTTCATATTTATGGGAGTCCTCTCTAGTGTGTGTATAACTGTAGTTCCTGTGTTTCCATTCCTGTGCTAAATTCCAGTGTATGAATAAAACATACATTTGATTCTTTTTCTTCAGGTGTGTAGTGGCTATTTGGGGACATTGGCTATCCCACATCAAATTTAGAATCAGTTGTCAGGTCCCTTTAAAAATAAAACCTATTGGGATTTTGGTTAGAATGGCATTGAATCTTGTATGAATTGACATCTTTACATTATTGAACATTTTTATCTGTGAACATAATATATCTCTCCCTTCATTTAGGCTTTTTTTAATGTCTTTCAGGGAAATTTTATGATGTGGTACATAAAGACTTCAGTGATTATATTTATTCCCCATCCTTTACTTATTATTGCTATGTTAAATGGCTTTTCATGCTGCATTTTCTGTTGCCAGCGGTAATAACTGCAGTAATAATGATGATGATGACAATAACTAACACGTCTTGCGTGCTCCCTATACACCAGATACAGGTCCACATGCACAACACTTACACTATGTGCTCTATGACCCTGCGATGTTAAATAACATGCTCAACAGTAAGTGCACAGCTAGTAACTGGTTAGTCAGAATTGAAGAAGAGAAGTCTGGCTCCACAGCACATGCGCTTAACCACAAGCTCTGTTCTGTGCATTCTTGTGTTTGTTTCCTGAGCCTACTACAACAAATCACCACATACTTGCTGACTTTAAAACAACATGAATTTGATTATATTCCCCACTATAATTTAATATATATGTATAGTCACAGGGTGTGGAGTACAGCATAGGGAATACAGTCAATGGAATTGTAACAGTGATATATGGTATCAGAGGGGTAGTAGATGGGGGGTTACCCCTTTGTGAGGGGTGTAAATATCTATTACGTTGTTTTGTATACCTGAAACTAAAAAACAAACAAAAAACAACAACATGAATTTATTCTCTCATAGCTTGGAAAGCTAAAAATATAAACTCCATTGGGGGCATGCTCTCTTCAGGGCTCTAAGGAAGGATTCTTCTTTGCCTCTTCCAGCTTCTGGTGGCTGCCCCAGCATTTCTGGATGTGTGGCTGCATCACTCTAATCTCTGCCTCCATCTTCACATCACCTTCTACTCTGTGTGTCTAATCTCTCTCTGCCTCCCTTTTGTCATTGGATTTAGGGCTCACCTGAATAATCCAAGATAAGCTTCTCCTCTCAAAATCTCTAACTTAATCGCATCTTTTAACATATAAGACAATATTTAATGTTTCACTATATAAGGTAATGTTTACAGGTTCTGGACATTAGGACATGGACATGTTTTCCTTCTTTTTTTTTTATTTAGCTGAGCCATCCTGCTACCTATTGGCAGCTTAGCGGCAGCTCAGCTCGGGCCGGGCATCGAACTGCTGTTGCTCAGAGCTCACACTCTTGAGCGAGTTCTTAACCAACTGCACCACTCAGCAGGCATAGGACATGGACATGTTTTGGGGGGCTGCCATTCAATGCACTTTGATTCTATGGGAAATCAACTGACTTATATATAAATCCAGCAACGTGGCCATATTTTCTGATCAATTCCAATAAATATCTGTCAACTCCTTTGTAGACAATCATATCATCTGTGAATTATCCAAATCTGCTATTTGTTTTTGAAGTTCCATATTGTGTAGTACATGCTACCCTGTTGTGATTATCATCACAAACAACAACTAACGTTTATTGAGTGTTTACTAGGTAAAAGACAGAGTACTGGGTGATGTGGGGATCAAAAGGATGAGTAAGACATAGCCGTGGCCCTCTCTAAAGCATAATAATTGGGACATGGTTTGTCTAGGTGAAAAACAGAACCATTAAACCAAATGGAACAAGGTCACAATTACCTTTGCTGACTCAAACTTCATTCAACTGCTTTTCTTCTGTCCCTAACTCACCCCAGATGGGCCATTTGGTCACGACTCCCCCCTTTTTTTTTCCCTTGTTTTGGACCAGTCTCTGGTCTGAGTCATAAGCAAAATGATATTAGAAGTAAACGGAAAAGAAAAAGCCACGCAGGAGAAGCTTGCAACGGAACAGCTATCGCTCGCTCTGTTGCTCTCTCATCTGACAGGGCTTCCTGGCTCCTTCATAAACAGAGATTACTGTGCCCACAAAAGGCTCTAAACCTTTCCTAGAAGCTGATTGCCAGACTGAGAACTCTGAAAGAACATAAGACAAATGAATAATGCATTATATTCTTCTCTAAGAGCTAAAGGTTATGAAAATTAATAAAAGAAAATACAAGCATGAAATTTGGATTAAGGAGACATTTTTAGCCTGACCTTTCAATTGTTTACAGACAATTGTTGAGTAGCTTAAATTAAGCTAATCCATAGCATGGATTACTATTAAAATTTTTTAAGTGGTTTACAAAATATAATATATAACAAAATCTATTTTTGTAAGAAAGAAATAAAGGTATATTTATGACTAGGGAAGACTGTCAACTGTGATTATCCCCAAGTACTATGATTTTAGTTCCTCTTTATTTTCTTCTTTTTGCGTAACTGTATTTTCCATAATAAATATATTACTTTTAGTGATAATTTTTAAAATATAATGTTTAGTCAGCTTTAAAAACATATTAACATGGGACCATTCTGTCAATGTCATGGCAATTCACAGAAACCATGTTACCAATTAATGCTAGTCACACCTGTGAAAAAGCAGGAGGGAGACCCAGAATTGAAGGAATGTCAGATAATGTCAATCTCTGAAATTGAAAATAGTAAAATTCTACAAAAATAATGTCATGTACAGAAAGATCACTGGCCAGTGTATTGGTGGTCAGATTGCACTATCTCCCAAGTTGTTTCTCAAATTATCAGAAATTATATCTCAGAAAGACCTGAGCTGATAAAGAGCTCTGACGATGATTAGCACCCCCTTAGCCACGCTCATGCTTTCCTGAGCTTGCATCATCAGCTCTATCTTCAACCACAATTTTTTTGCAGGAATTTTCTTTATCCACTTTTGCCATAGACCAGGTGGACCTTTTAGTTAAATTAGAAAGCATAATCTATAAATCCATGTAAACTCAACAAGTCAAAGTGCACTGGAGGGCAAAAAAAGGATGCCACCACCACCCACTTTCTGAGTTGGGACCCTCCTGATACAGGTGTACTTTCCTGAGGACACCTCATAACAAGGAGCACCATTGCACCAAACTCCACACTAGTGAGAGTGCCAGGAATCAAACCATATTTCAATATCAGCAAGGCATAATTCCTTTATATTTTTAGATAAATATAAACAAATATTTCCTCGTCACCCTCTGAAGGATTGTCTGTCCCCTTCCCCCACACCCCAGTCATCTGAATGGAGCTAAGGCCAAAGACATAAAATGGAAAAGGAAAATGTGAGGAAACTTGAAGAAAGGAGGGAGCTGAAGAGGGCCAACAAAGTTTACATGTCATATAGAAAGCCACCCACTCTTACAGAAAATCCTTGGCTAAACCAAACTCAAAACAAATAGGTCACACATCAACACACACATAATATAACCCCAAATGTATCAGCCACAAAAAAAAATACACAAACATATTAATTTATTAAGTTCCCCTACACAGAATCACATCACTGCTGTGAGTTTTTATTCCATGGTGAAAAACAGAATATTCAGTAGTGAAAGATCACCAGTAGCAAAACAATTACACACAACAACAGCACTAAGTTAAACAAAATCCTACCAAACAATAACTGCATTTGAAACCCTGAACTACGTA
>NW_017731806.1:192331-199923 GCF_001890085.2 Hipposideros armiger | reverse complement strand
CTGATCTGCCTCGCCCCGGAAGAGCGCAATGATGGTGCCAACTTGGGCCAGTGAAGCAACATCCTTCACAACTAGATTGAAGAACAAAATGACAGCAACTTGTCTGTTCCCCTTCCCCCAATTCCCCAGCACTGTTCCCATCCCCGCAATTCCCCAATAAAAATATTTTTTAAAAAATACAATAACTGAAATAAGAAATTCACTAGATTTTAACTGTTGACATAAGAAATATCCAAACCTGTAGAGAATTTTTTTTATATATAAGTTTATTTGAGCCAAACTGACAATGTATGCCAGGTGGCTCCTCCCTTCTCCTTTTTCACTCTCTTCCCTTTGCCCACCTTCTCCTCTCCACCCTAGATGTAACCTCAGGAGAAGTGCCATCCTGGTTCTGAGTATCTGAGGAAGAAATAAACGTGACTGGGAATTGATTGCTGTAACATTAAGTCCTAAATGCTCTAAGGTATCTTCCAGAGACAGAATCTACCTCTACTCTTTGAGTGGTTTGGTTCAACTTCCAGCGATTTGGAGGAGACTTGCCAAACCAGGAAATCTGTGTCATTTATTAGACTGCTTAAAACACATCTATAATTTGTTGGACTTTGTTGAAAATTGTGCCGGTGCTGAAACGTAATTGCTATGTATTTAGATGTTAAATCAATGCTGCTTAACAACAATACAAATACTTGGCTTCCCAAATTATGTTTGATTTGTTGGGATACAAGTGCTGGTCTCTAAAGATCCTAGAGAACAAGATGAGGTATGTTATAAATCAAAATCAACACAGAAAACAATAATAAATATTTTTAATGAATCTTAAAGATTTCTCTTGATATCTAGTTGACCAGGAAGCAGAGATCATAGATTTCAGTTGTTACTTTATAAAGACTTATTATGAACTCACAAGAGACCACTTGTTACCATGGAAAGGGCACTGACCTGGTGTTAGACTAGGTATCAAATCCTGCTTTGTGACATGCTATCTGTGTGACTTTGTACAAGTTACTTAACTTATCTGAACCTATTTCCTCATCTATAGAATGGGTTGATGAAAGGATTAAATAGATAATGTAATTGAGATGCCTAATGACCTCCTCTAATAAGTACTTGCTATGAACTAAATGTCTGTGACTCCCCAAATTCATATGTTGAATCCCTAATCCCTGATGTGATGGTATTTGGAGATAGAGGCCTTTGGAAGTCAATTAGGTCATGAGATTGGAGCCTTCATGAATGGGATTAGTGTTTGTTAGAGGAGAGCTGGATCTAGGCAATCAGAGTTTCCTTACCCTCTCACCTGTCCTTGAAATGTTCACTGTGCCTACTGTCCCCACAGAAGGAGCTGCTCCAAGGATACAGCCTTGAGAGAGTAAGGTGTTGTTGAGACCATCTGGACAGTATACATGACTGAAACTAGTTAAATCTTCTATACAAACTGAGAAGATTTGATGGGCGGGTTCAGAGATCTACTCATCTTGGGATCGCCCAAGACAAGCCTCGTAAGTTCCTTTGTTTGTTAAAACTGCCACTACCAATCTGGAGAGGTCTGCTTCTTTCTTTGGTCTTTCCTTGCCCTCTGTGTATGGAGGTCAGCTCCCTTATAGGAAAGGCAAGAGGTAGATAGATGATCTCTTTCTCTACCATGTGAGGATACAGTGAAAAGGCAGCTGTCTGCAAACTAGGAAGAGGGCTCTAACTAGGAACCAAATTGGCCAGCACCTTGATATTGAACTTCCCAGCTGCCAGCACTATGAGAAATAAATTTCTGTGGTTCAAGCCACCTATTTACGGTATTTTGTTATAGAAGCCCAAGCTGACTAAGACAATACTATATAATAAGAGTGCAGTAGAAGAATATTTTTTGAAATCTTAACATCCTAACTATAAAAGTTATGCAAACATCTTATGTAAAACATTACCAAGTAGAATCCAGCATTAGATTAACAGAATGGTATACAAAACCAAGTAGAGTCCATTTTTAAAATGTAAAGATGGTTCAAAATTTTTAAAGGTGAAAAATCACATAATCTTAAGAGATTCCAAAAAGGCATTTTTTAAAAATTCACAGCAATTGCCAGTTTAAAACCAAGATTTATGAAATAGTGATACAAGAATGTTCTAAACATGACAAATTATGTATTTATAAGAGTGTGACATTTAATAATAAAATATAAGAACCATTTCCATAAAAATAATGAACAAAGCAAGGTAGTCTCTTAATCTTGTAGAAGTGCTATCCAAAACAATTATAAAAAAGAAAAAAGAGGTATAAAATATTGGAAACAAAGAGATAAAATTATTTCCAGAAGCTGTTACTGTATACCTGAAAAATAAGACAGGCTGAAATGCAAAGGTTTTAGAACCATTAAAGAGTTCTATTAGGTGGTCAGATTAACATAAAAACACAAAGCTTTCTCAATTATACCTCAATAAAGCTGAATTTTTTTTAAAAATACAAAACTTTCTTATATGTTGAAAATAACCAAGTTAAATATATATATATATATATATATATATATATATATATATATATATGCTATTCACAGTAGACTAAGAAAACTATATAACACTGAGGCATACTGAAGAAAATATAAATAAAGGAAGAGAAATGCCTGCCCACATGTGTACTGCACATCTAATTTTTTTGTCCTCATTGGCATTGTTATGGTCTTTGTCCTCCCAGCATTCAAGACTTGGTTGGCTTCTGGAACTGCTACTGATTACCTTTCTCTGGGTTCCTTGCCCCACTGTGTGCAAGCTTGTTGGGACTGTCACCCAAAGTGTCCTGTCCTCTTGCAGCCAAGCATTGACAAGCTACCCAAGCAAGGATCATTAAATTCTTTTTCCGAATCTGAAATCTGAGCTAAATGCCTCAAAGATGGAGAGCTAGTGGAGTTGCATTCGGCTGGTTCCAGATCCCGTAGCTGCTTTGGTTATTTTCACCCCCAAATCTAGTCCTTTAGTTGCCTTTCATATCTGTGAGCCACCCCAAATCCTTTCAGAAATTCCTTTTTCTTATTCTTTATGTCAACCAAAGTTTGTTTCTCATTTTTTTCAAAGAATTGGAACTGAATGAATCAAATAGAAAGACATAGTACTATAAAGATGTCAATTACCTCTAAATTAATCTATAATTCAATACAATACAACTCAAAACCTTAACAGAAATGGAACAAAATAGTTTTACAGTTCATCCTGTAAAGTGGTACTCAACTTTGGCTGCACATTAGAATCATCTGGGGAGCTTTTAAAACTCTCTGTTCCCCGGCTGCACCCCAAGGCAATTAATTAAACCAGGACCTCTGGGAGAGAGACGAGGTTATCAATGTTTACTAAACAACTTGAGTGATTATGATGTGCTTCCAAGGTTGAGAACTGCTTCTCTAGAAGAATAAACATGTAAAACTAGCAAGAAATTCCTGAGTAAAAAAAGAAAAATGAGGAAGCTTGACCCTTCAGCAATTAAAATATATTGTAAAGCTATAGTAATTAAAACATTGTAGTGCTAGCACAAGAACTGACAGATAAATCATTGGAACAAAATACATACTCCAAAAAAGAGTAAAGTATGTACAATTTAAAATACAATAAAGGTGACATTTAAAATCAGTGGAGGAAAAATGGACTACTCCATAAATAATGTTTTGACAACTAGCTCACCATTTGGAAAAAAATAAAGCCATTAAAATAAATTCTAGATGAACCAAATGTTAAAATTAAAACTATAAAAATAGTTTGCTTTTTAATCCTTCAGCTGGTAATAGAATCCCAGATTTTTTTTGAGAAACCACTCATCTGAAATTTTCAACCCATTTGATTGGAGGTTGAAGTAAAAAAATGAAAAGATACTAACTTTCACTAAAAACTAAAGACTATAACAAAAACAATGAGATATCATTTGTTGAGCATCATATTGGCAAAATAATCTTTATTGGTAATATTTGATCTTGTTTAGTGTGTGGGGATTAGAAAATCTCAGAGTATAAATGGCAGGAAACATTGCAAATGTATATACCTTTAATCTAGTATTTCAGCTTTTGGTAATAGTATATAATACAAGCTTACAATCAGCCACAATCATAAAGGTGTGCATACATGCAAAGATTTTATTGATCACAGTTTATTTCTACATTGAAAAACTAAAAACAAACTAAATGTCTTTTAAGAGGATAATATATCTATACATGTGTTGACATTAAAGATTTCTATAACTCTACACACTCATTAGAATGGCTATTAAACAAATACACATACACACACTCACACATACCCACACAGAAAGTAAGTGTTAGCAAGAATGTAGAGAAATTAGTACTCTTGTGTCCTGTTGGGGGGAATGTAAAATGATTCAGTCACTATGTAAAACAGTATGGCTATTCCTCAAAAAAATTAAACTTAGAATTACCACATGATCCAGCATTTCCACTTCCACTTTGGGTCTATACCCCAAAGAATCGAAAGCAGGAACGCTAACAGATATCTGTACACTATGTTCTTAGCAGCATTATTTACAATGGTTAAAAGATAGAAATGGCTCAAGTGTCCATCCATAGATAAATAGATAAGCAAAATGTGGTATATACATACATGGAATGTTATTTAGCCTTTCTAAGGAAGAGTATTCTGACACATGTCCAACATGGATGAACCTTGAAGACATTATACTAAATGAAGCAAGCCCTCCACAAAAGGACAAATATCATATGATTCCACTTATATGATGTATCTAGAATAGTTAAATTCATAGAGACAGAAGTAGAATGGTAGTTGCCAGGAGTGGGGGGTGGAGCGGGTGAGGAGTGAGGAGTTACTGTTTAGTGGGTAGAATTTTAGTTTTGCAAGATGGAAAAGTTCTGGAGATAGATGGTGGTGGTTGCAGAACGAAATCAATGTGCTTAATGCCACAGAACCATATTCTTACAAATGGTTACAATGGTAAATTTTCTGTTATACATATTTCACCACAATGAAAAATTTTTCTGAGAAAAAAAAGGTTTTTTTCATTTATTTGTTTATATTGATTTCCTCAAAATTTCTCTTTATCATTGGTGTCTAGGAAATTTGCTTTTATGATGAGTCATTCAAGAATGACTCTGAAACATAAATTTTGGGAACATGCAGCAACTTTCCTAGATGTCATTTTTCATAGTTGCTTTTATAGTTTGTGATTATCAATCATTTTTATTTGTAATCATTGTTTATAAAGTAGGAAGTCTTAAAAAAAAAAAAAAAGAGCAGAGCCCTTAAAAGCATCAAAGAGGATCCTTACACAGGGTCAATCACAAATGCAATTGTGGGAAATCAGGTGGTTACATCATTTCTTAAATTACAAGTCACTTCTTTGTGGGATAATTTTCCATATTGGAACTCTGTTTCACATTTTCTCAGCAGCTCCATTTCATTCCCAAAAGCTAGCTGCTCGTAACGAATCTAGTGGCCCAATGATGCATGCCAGGGACCCAAAATCTGAGAGGATTCACTTGGCTAGCCAAGAAAACCTTAACTAGAGGTGATCTGGTTTCTTTCTCAGGGCTGGAACAAAACAGTAAAAATATTTCCATTCAAAATAGAAACTGCAATCTAAAAGAAATCCTGTTTGTCTTCTTTCAAAGTAAGAACACAAGCAGAAGTATGGAGTAGAACTGTGGGTTGCCTTGCTCTGGGTTTAAGAAAGGAGCTAAAGGATATACAGAACAAAGTCTTAACTGGCAATAGACTGTATGACAAATACTTCATTTAAAAACTGTATATAGTGCAGATGCTTAGTATAGAACATAATCAGGATGGAAAAGAAATAAGGCCAACTTCTTGTCAGAAAATCAAAACACTAAGCCATCTGAAAGCAGATAAATACCTTCCTTAATGTCCACTTAAATATGTACTGAGGTTTATAGACACAAAAGTGCCATTGTGAACACAGGATAGGACCTTATGTAACCTGATCCCAGGAATTGGCTGACTTTGATAAAGGTCCCCATTTGCAAACAAACGCAGCAAAGTTAGAAGCAATACCAAGAGAACAGAGAAATTCTTGGTACTAAAACCAGTTCTGACTGTCTGCTCTCTGACTATAAATTATTCATTCTAGCCATTCCACTGTACATGAGCACGTATTTAGAATTAAAGTAACACACTGACTCTAATAAATGCCAATCCTTGGTTTCTAAACCAACAGTCCATCCAACAACAATGTGGTGATGGCTCAGTGAAGGCAATGCCAATAAATCAGTTAACTAAAATAACCAGTCCCTGCTATCTAGGCCAGCCAAAAATGAGCATACCCCTAACCCAGCAACTCCACGACTAGGAATAAACCCTGAAAAATACACACCAAGAGGAAATTAGATGCAGAAATTATGATGTAATTGTTGAATAAAATACGCATGGACATTAAATGAATAATTNGGAGGCTTCTCTCCAATTCACCACCCTGAAAGCACTCCTAAGGAGGTCTTGGAGGTCTGTCCTTGGGACATCAGGAAATGTGTTGAACTTTTGGAGTTTACTTTTGTTTATTATACTACTGTCAATTGGGGCCAGAATATGCATTGGCGATAACAGCCCTTTACCTGTTATGATGCCTGAAATGCCACCATTTTAGGGTCTCCTTTTGGCTCTGGAGACTTGTTTGTTGTCTTATCCTATATTGAAACATTGCATTTTAATCACATATTGCTTTTCATCTGAACTTGAAGAGAGCAAGATTTGGTGGAAAGAATTTCAAATTTCTATGAGACTTGAACATAAGATAGACACCCAGGAATGGAAAAGAGTAGGGAAATTGAAGGATAAACCCTGAATGGAAAACTGAAGAGTTTCATAGCAGACTCTCCTACATACAATTCTTTTTGGGACTAGATAATGGCTCTTTGGCTAATGGATTCACCTTTGGCTTATACCTAGTGCTAACTACCACTTCTTGGTAGACCACATAGACTTCTTGATAAATGGCACAGATCAGAGAGAGGTAGTAGCAAGGGTAGAGAAGGATAGTAGTTCTTGCAGCAGAGCTGAAATAATGTAGTCTTACCAAGCCAGAAGAGACCCCACAGAGAGCCAACAACATTTGTATTTTCCATGTTAGCTTGTGGCCTCCTCTTTAATGTGATTGATGGGTTAGTCTCTGGGTTCCTTCTCCTTTTTCTTTCTTTCTTTCTTTTTTTTTTTTTTTTACCTTTCTGAGGAGCAACATCATTAACACTGTGGGAGGGAAAATAGACTTCACTAAAACAGTTCACCCAATCACTACACTGATAAATAACAGTAACAAGACCAGAGTGGGGATAGTTCTCTGCATTGCTATAATATGTTACCGAATACATCCAGTTTCCAACCAAAAATTATGAGACATGAAAAGAAACAGGAAAGTATGACCAATACACTGCGGGGAAAGCAGGCAACAGAAACTATGAGAGTGATCAGATGTCAGATTTACCAGAAAAAAAATTCAATGTAGCCATTATAAATGTGGTCACAGAACTAGAGGGAGTCCTGATTAAAGAAGTAAAGGGAGGGCCGGCCGAGTGGCGCGATGGTTAAGAACTGGCTTGGGATGCCAGAGGGCCCCGGTTCGGATCCCACATATGAGGGCC
>NW_017731806.1:180539-185396 GCF_001890085.2 Hipposideros armiger | reverse complement strand
CATAAAAAATCAGTTCTTACTATCAAGTATAGCTGAAAATGAGCATACTCTGTCACCCAAAAAAATTCATGTCTAGCTATAAACCCTGAAAAATAAATGCACAATGGATATGTACTAAGATGTTGCTGTAACGCTGTTTGTAGTAAGATAATTACCAAAAAAAAACCCTAAAAGCTCATCAGCAGGAAATTAGATACATAAATTGTGACATAATTATATAACAGACTACACATAAAAGTTAAATAAATTACGGTATGTACTATCTTAACATGGATCGGGTACATACCAAATTCTTTATAATAATGAAGAATTCTAGGAGCATGTTTCTAGGAGCATGGGAGGAGAATGGGACCACAGAGAGGACCCCAGGGGACTTCAACTGTGTGTGGTATTTTTAAAGGTCAAAAGATAAAAAGAAGGAATCTAAAGAACAAAATAAACAAACAGAAACAAGCTCACAGATACAGAGAACAAACTAAGGGTTGCCAGAGGGGTGGGGGTTGAGGAGCGGGGTGAGAAAAAGGGGAAAGTATTAAGAAATACAAACTGGTAGTTCCAAAATAGTCATAGGGATGTAAAGTAAAGCATAATGAATATAGTCAACAACGTTGCAACAACTATGGATAGTGCCGGGTGGGTACTAGACTAATCTGGGGAATCACTGCATAAATTATATAAATGTCTAACCACTATGCTGTATACCTGAAACTAATATAAAATGATACTGAATGTCAACTGTAACTGAAAAAATAAATAATTAAAAAAAATGTTTTTGAATAAAAAGAAAAATAGTAATATAAAATTTCAAAAAATATTCATCTGAAGCAAATATGACAAAATGTTAACATTTATTTACTCTGTTCCAGGAGATTATAACTGCCCATGTACTTTCCTGTATTTATTTTCTCACTACCACACCACAAATAAATCTAGTATTAAATTTTTAAGGGTTTTTTATTGTTTTCCTCTCTATCGGGAACAAATGCCCTTATTAAAAAGTCCCTCCACAGAGGCGATCCAAGATGGCGGAGTAGATAAACACTGTGCCTGCTTCCTTCCATAAACACTTTAAAATTATAATTAAGTTTCAAAACAATCAGCCTGGAGAACCATCTGAAGTCTAGCTGAACAAAGTTTTATAACTAAGGATATAAAGAAGCCACATCGAGACAGGTAGGAGGGGCAGAGATGCGAAACAGGTCCCAAACCTCTGAGTGGTATTTGAAAATAAGGAGGGATATTTCTGCCGCAGAGATTACCCCCAGAGGAGTGAGGGACTCCACTCTACACCAGGTTGTATTAGTGACAGGAAGAGGAGCCCCCACAACATCTGGCTGTGAAAAACAGCGGGACACAAGGCTGTGGGAAGCCACACGTCCTCTTAAACAGCCCATGCACAGACTCTCAGTCGCTGGCACTCACCTTGGGCTCCAGCAGAGGGTCAGTAACTTGGGGGACATCTGAGGCATACGGAGAGCAGACTAAGGTATGTGACTTCGAGGCCAGGCCTGGGGACAGTCACCATTTTCCCTGTGTGGGGTCATCCTCCTGAGCAGCCCAGCAGGTGGCCGCCATCTTTAATGTGTTGAGCCCGCCCCCTATGCTTCCGGCCAAATCTGAATCTGATTGGTCTGGTGAGCTCCTGGGCTCTGCCCTGCTGACTCACTGGGACTCCACCCCACCTAACTCCTCCAATGCCGGAGGCACTTTCTCAACAAGCAGCCAGCTCTGCCCACATTGCACTCTTTCTTGAAAAATTATCAGAGTCCACGGGCCCCAGGCAAGTGACAACGGGCCTTAGTGTGCTCTGAGACTTTTCCTGAGTAGCTCCAGGTTCAGCACTGTCAGTTGCGCCCTCCTTAAAAAAAAAAAAAAATGACTGAAAACTTTCCTAACCTGGCAAAGGAAATAGACATACAAGATCAGAAAGTGCATAGCGTCCCAAACAAGATGAATCCAAACAGGCCCACACCAAGACACAACATTCAACGTAATGTAAAACAAGGACCTACGACCAAGGGAACTCTACCCAGCAAGGCTATCATTTAAAATTAAAGAACAGATAAAGAGTTTCCCACACAAGAAAAAGCTAAAGGAGTTCATCATCACCAAACCAGTATTATAAGAAATGATAGAGGGACTTCTTTAAAATGGGGGGGAAAAAATCAAAATTATGAATAATAAAATGGCAATAGCTACATATCTATCAACAATTACTTTCAATGTAAATGGATTAAAAGCTCCAATCAAAAGACATAGGAGAGCTGAACGGATAAGAAAACAAGACCCTTACATATGCGGCCTACAAGAGGCTCACTTCAGATTGAAATACACACACAGACAGAAAGCAAAGGGATGGAAAAAGTTACTTCATGAAAATAGAAATGAAAAAAACAAAAAAAGCTGGAGTAGTGATACTTATACCACACAAAATAGACTTCAAAACAAAGGCTATAACAAAAGACAAAGAAGGACCCAGCAGTCCCACTTCTGGGTATTTATCCAAAGAAACCCAAAATGCTACTTCAAGGGGTCATATTCATCCATATGTTCACTGCAGCATTGTTTACAGTGGCCAAGATGTGGGCGGCCTGGGTGTCTGTCGATGGGATGAATGGATAAAGAGGAGGTGATATGTATATACAATGGAATATTGCTCAGCCAGGGAAGGGAATGGGTTCTTGCCATCTGCAGCGGCATAGATGGATCTGGAGGGTACTGTGCTGAGTGGAGTCTGTCAGACAAAGAAAGACAGATGCAATGTGATTTTGCTTATATATGGAATCTAAGGAACAAAACAAACAAACAAACAAACAAAAAACAGAAACAAACTCATAGATACAGAAAACATATTGATGGTTGCCAGAGATGAAAGGGGTGTTGGGGTATGGGTAAAAAAAAGGGGGAAATATTAAAAAGTACAAATTGGTTGTTAAAAAGTAGTTATGGGGATGTAGGGTATACTATAAGGAATATAGTCAATAATATTTTAATAACTATGTACAGTGTCAGATGGGTACTAGATTTGTTGGGGGTGATAGAAGGGAGGGGTTTGGGAGGCAGGGTAAAAAAGGTGAAGGTGTGGGCCGGCCGAGTGGCGCGATGGTTAAGAACTGGCTTGGGATGCCAGAGGGCCCCGGTTCGGATCCCACATATGAGGGCCAGTGACACTGCCCNATAAACCCTGAAAAATACACACCAAGAGGAAATTAGATGCAGAAATTATGATGTAATTGTTGAATAAAATACGCATGGACATTAAATGAATAATTACTATATACAGAGGGTGCCCAAAAAATGTATACACATTTTAAGAAAGGAAAAAACTGTATTAAAATTGTAATACTCAATATATACCAATAACAAAAGATATATACAAGTCACGTTTGACTTCTGCAATTATAAGAGAGGCTCAAAGTGGTAACCATCAGCGTCCAGACACTTCTGATTATGGTGAACTACTGCTTGCACAACGTTGATCAAAGTGTTCATTTGTATACATTTTTTTGTCACACCCTCATTATACTAACTTAGCTCTTGAAAACATAATCTTAGGGGATAAAAGAAAGTTGCAGGCTATTTCATTCAGTATGATACCATTTATGTCAATTCTAAAGACATAGACAAAACAGAAAATTTAAAAATGATCTAAGTGTCCATAAAGAGGAGATTGGATAAATCAAAGAAATATACAATGAAAAATACCATGATTTTTTCAGTGATGGTATAAAGCCCTACTGATTGACACTGAAAAAGGTCAATGAGGGCCAGCTGAGTGGCGCAGTTGGTTAAGAGCTCGCTCAAGAGTGCAAACTCTGAGCAACAGTGGTTCAATTCCTGGCCCTAGCTGAGCTGCCGCTGAGCTGCCAACAGGTGGCAGGATGGCTCAGCTAAAAAAAAAAAAGAAGATTAATGAAATTTTTCTAAATGAAGAAGCAATATGTATATTACGATCTGATTTTTATTTTCAAAAAAGTGTGTATATGCATGAAATGTTAACTCTGGCTGTTTGGGGATGGTAGAATAGTTGAGAGGCTTTATTTTTGTTTTTATACTTTTCTGCATTTTTCTGAAATTTTTTTTCAATGAATAGCATTACTTTTATAATCAGAAAATAAAAGTTACTACAAAAAGAAGAAAGAATACAATCACAATGTGACAGATTTTATTTCCAAAGATGGTTGCACCAATATATACCTCATCACACATCTTTTATTACTGTATGGCATTGACACTTCTCCATGGAGATGTAGAACCTCCATTCCTGTCCTTTGAAGATGGGCCAGTCTTTGTGACTTGTTTCTATGAATAGAATGCAAAGTTACTGCATTTCTTCCAAGGGTGGGTCTTAAAAGATGATACAGCTTCTACCTGGTTTGTTCTCTCTCTTTCTCTATCTCTCTCTCTCTCTCCCCACTCACCCAGCCACCATGTCATGAATTAGCCCAGGCCACATGGAGAGGTTTCATGAAGAAGTTCTGACCAACAGTCCAGCTAAGGCCTCAATCAAGAGCCAACATCAAGCACCACACCGGGGAGTAAACTAGCCTTTGAATGATACCACCTCCAGCCTTTGAGTGTTCCTGCAAAGACCCCAGACACCTCTGTGCCTTGCCCAGAACCTGTGAGCATAATAAATGGTTGTTTTGTGTCACTGTATTTTGAAGTAATTTGCTATGTAGTCCTAGAAACTGGAATACACACAATAAGCAATATTACATAGCATTTTAGGCTACATATGTGGTAACAGTAAATCAATTGGCATAAAAAATCAGTTCTTACTATCAAGTATAGCTGAAAATGAGCATACTCTGTCACCCAAAAAAATTCATGTCTAGCTATAAACCCTGAAAAATA
>NW_017731806.1:163068-177444 GCF_001890085.2 Hipposideros armiger | reverse complement strand
CCCCTTCCCCCAATTCCCCAGCACTGTTCCCATCCCCCCAATTCCCCAATAAAAATCTTAAAAAAAAAAAAAAAGGTGAAGGTGTTAAGAAGTACAAACTGGTAGATACAAAATAGTCATGTGGCTGTAAAGTAAAGAATAGAGAATATAGTTAATGATATGGTAATAACTATGTATATTGCCAGGTGGGTACTAGACTAGTCAGGGGGATCATTTCATAAATTATATAAATGTCTAACCACTATGCTGTACACCTGAAATTAATATAAAATAATATTGAATGTTAATATAATTGAAAATTTTTTAAAGGAGGGGAAGGTAAAGGGGAATAAGAGGTCCAAATTTCCAGGTGTAAAACAAATAAGTCATGGGAAAGTAATGTACTTTGGGGGATACAGTTAATAATATTGTAACAGTGTGATATAGTGTCACATGGTTGCTGGACTTATCATGGTGATCACTTGGGTATATAAATTTGAATAACTATGGTGTACCCTGAAATTAATATAATATTGTATCTTAGCTATATTTTTAATAAAAATCTTTTTTAAAATCCCTGTACACAAAACAAATCATTTAAGGGTCCAAACTAAAATCCTCAACAATTTCTCTTGATAAGTTGAGGGGGTTTTTTTTGCTTGTTTGTTTTTTTAAGAAAGTTATTTTAAGAAGTCAAGGTATAAATTAGTGCAATAATTACTTATGAAGACCTTTCTGGATAATAATAATAAATCAAATTAACTTAAAAGCTTAGATGCTTTTAAGTTAACTAGCTAAAACTCTTCCATGATAATTGAAAGCCTGCTTCTTGGGCTCATATTTTATATGAGGTGCTAGTGAGTTTTAGGACAGGCTATTCCACTGTAGAGCATGGTTTTGTGTATATCGTATTGGGGACAAATCTGCCAGGAATTCCATTAGGTAGTTTGTCACACTCCCAGTCTAATTGTGGTCAAGAACCAGCCACACCAAATCATAGTGGCTCCACACAGGCTACTGAGGTTCCCTGAGAGCCTGTCCCTAAATGTGGCCTCCATTCAGGACCATTGGAGACATCTACAGATCAAGAGAGAGACCAGATATGATGTTGTGAGAGGGTTAACTAGGGTGTCTTAGAGGGTCCCCTACCTTTTATCCTTAACCTCGATATTCGGGATGAGCCGAATGCACAGTTCCTATAGGCAGGGCCCTAAACACGGATGGCACACCTAAAGTGTTTAACTGAGTGAACTGAATGAAGGAATTATTTGCCAACATGTTGGCAGGGTTAAGGGAACCAACACAGGAAGGTGAAGCACACAGTCCAACAATAATGAGGAGCCCTGAGCCCCCTCAGGCTCCATGGTGTTACAGGGGTAGGGGGAGACTGTGCTATGGAAGAGGGGCCTTCCCAAAGGGGCTGCACACACAGAGGGAGGCAGCTACTACCAGACTGACGCCCAGTTGCTGAGGAGGTAAATACCTCAACCCTCTCCTCCCACCCTCTAATCTCCTGCCAGTGCCTCACACTAACTGACCCAACCAGTAGCCAGAGGTCAAGGGCACAGGGGACGCAATCCATAGAGAGCAGCATGTCAGGAGAAAGGCAGAGAATGAACTTTGGGGCAAAACAGAAAACTAACCATCACATTTTCCCCTCAGAGAAATAGAAAGATAAGGTTATCCTATATGCTAATGGCATAGTTTGCCAAAGAGTACAAGTGGCAGAGAAAATGGGTGAAGATAAAATATTCTAAAAACCCAAACTCCATGTTTTGTAGATGTTAATAGATAACCTACAGAACAGTTCATGTCTAGGAATACCTGGTTACTTAGGAAAACATTTGAAATAATTTTTAGAAGTGTACTAAAGAAGTAAACTAAATTACTTAACATTGGGCATTCTATTGATCATGATTGTATTGATTATTCTACATGTTACATAGGTAATAGGTATATACATACATAGAAATATAGGCAGAACATATAGAGAATATAGAATTCTCTATATAGAGAGAAAATATACAGGATTACATATATGTTTTATATATGTATATAGAAAGAACATCATATATGTATATATACAAGTATGTATATTTCGAAAGATAAAAACATTAATGGCTGTAGATGAGTGATTGGTAACTTCTGCTTCACAAAATTTTCAGGCTAAAATTATTGCATGCTGGGAATGGAAACATAGTGGAGCAATACAGTATCAAAAGCCTTAAAAATGTGCACACTAAAATTTTCTAGACTAATAATATCCGATGCAAGCACACTTACAGGCTGTTAAGGGAAGTATAAATTGGCATAGCTTCTTTGGATGTCAATTTGGCAGTACCTACTAAAATTTTCCATGCACATCCACTTTGACCTAGTAATTTCATTCTTAGGGAATTAATATGTGCATACAATACATGTATAAGAAGAATGTTTATTTTATCATCACTTGTAATAGTATTAAATATGTGTGTGTATGTATTGAGATATATATGATATGATTAGATAGATAGATAGATAGATAGATAGATAGATACATTTGAAAATCATTTAAATATCCATTAGTAAGAGAATGGATGAAAAACTGATCTTCAAGGGTCTCCCATTTCAGGGATCACCATCATTCACTTGTGTACACTGAAAACTTAAAAAACAGCCTGCACCCTTCATTGCCTAGAAGAGAGAGTGGCTAGCATAGAGTAAGTATTTAATCAATATTTCATCAATAAATATTTTTTAAGATTCCTTCCCCCTCATCCAGGATATCCAATCCGTTATCAAGAGGTGTTGATATTATTTCCAAAACATATCTCAAATCCACCCACTTCTCCCCTTCTCCACTGCTTGGAGTGGAGCCCATTTATTTATCTCTCACCCAGATTATAAAACAGCCTCCTGTTTGGTGTCTCTACACCTACTCTGGCCACCTTCCAATCAACTCTCAGCTGCAGCCAGGCCATCTTTCCAAAACAGAGATCTGATCCTATCACCACACCCCCAACCCCCCAGTGACTTTCCATCTGTGTTGGTTTGTTGGGTCTACCATAACAAAATACCACAGACTGAGTGGCCTAAACAACAAAAAATGTATTTCCTCACAGTTCTGGAGGCTAGAAGTTCAAAATCAAGGTGTTGGCAGGACTGATTTCTTCTGAGGCCTCTCCTTTCCTTGTAGGTGCTACATTCTCTCTGTCCTTACCTGGTCTTTCTCCTGTGGATGTCTGTGTGTTAACCTCTTCCTATAAGGACACCAGTCATATTGAATGAGGGCCTACCCATATAACTCTGTTCTACCTTAATTACCTCTTTAAAGGCCCTATCTCCAAATACAGTCACATTCTAAGGTATTGCAGGTTAAGACTTCAACACATGAACTTGGGGTGGGGCGGGACACGATTCAGCCTATCACACCATACTTTAAGGATGAAAACCAAAACTGTGTCCATGATGGTTATACTGAAGATCTTTGCTTTGTCCCTCCAAGTTCACTGTTTACTTGGCTTCACCCTGTCTGCTGTGTCCCTGGAGGCTAGCCTGTACGGACAACATCAAGGGTTCCTCTCACACTTGGCTTCCAAGAGGCTTTGGCAAGTGAGAGGTACCAGTAGGAGATATGGAGGGTGGAAGGAGGGTAAAGTTGAGGTGCCCTTACCCAGGCCTCCTCTCTGCCAGGTCACCTCAGATTGTCCCTTTACTGACAGCCACATCTCCCATCAGGTGGCCCTCTCCATAGAGTGACCAACTAGTTTCTAGTAACTGCTCCTTCAAGCTTTGGTTGTTAAAAGCTCCCTGCTGGTGTGAGCCCCAATAAAATGTTTATCCCTATCGGCCTTTACTAAACCCTGCCCACACCTTGGGTAAAGAGTCTCTTCGTTAAACTGTCCTCAAATTACCCAACTAAATGTGTCATTCTGCTTCCTCCGTTGCAAAGTCCTTTATGGTCTGGCCCTTGCGATACTCTCCTTCATCTCACAACTCTCCCCTTCTCACTTTCTCTGCTACACCCACTCTAGCTTTCTTTCAGTTCTTCAGACTGGCCCCTGATTTCAAATATTAACAAGCATACATTCCTGTTATTTTATAACTACATAAAGTTATATAAAAATGTGTGTAACATTTTGTCTTAGGTCCAGTTCCCAGGGAAGCAGCTGCTGAGAGGAGACTTGTGTGCAGGAAGTTAATTGGGGAATCCTCTGGGGAGCAACACCTATGAGCTGGTGAGGGAGGCAGGACTGAGTTGTGATGTACTGAAAATGGAGGCCTCACCTGGTCCCATGGAGTTGGTGACGGATGCCCTTCAGAGCTGGTGGGGATTGAGACAAGGAGACTGGCCTTTTGAACCTCGACAATCGCCAGAAGTGAGCTGGCCTGGGGGGTGAGGCATAGCTCTAGGTGGTTCAGAGAAGGAAAGCAATTGTGAGCTACCAACAGTCAACACTCCCAGAAGTGGGGCAATGAGTCCCTGGGTCCTGAAGGGAGGGTCTAGCTAGCACACAACATCCACCAACAAATCCTACTCTTGAGAAGTAATTAAAAGGAAATGCAGATAAAGGTAAAGAGGTAGGTACAAAGGTGTTTATAAACAATTATTTATTTATAATTGGGAGGACATTCGATGCCATCTAAATAATAAGAAACTGATTAAATTAAGTATAGTACATCTGAAGACTGTAATACCTTACAGCTATTTAAAAACCACTTTGCAAAAAAATAAAAATAAAAAAATAAAAACCATGTTGTAGAAATCAATAATCATGTGCTATATTATTAAACGAAAAAGCAGTTTATAAAAGCATTGTTGAAATATATATGTTTGCATGTACAAGTATCCATAAAAATGCATAGGGAGAAAAAGACTGGAAAAATATACATCAAAATGCAAATTGTGGTCATTGTCAGGTGATAGGATTATAGGTGACTTGTAATTTCTTCTTTGTACTTTTTTTTCCATATTTTTAGGAATGAACATATTGTTTACATAATCAGAAAGAAGCAATAAATTTTGAGATTAAAAAATTATTTGGTTGTGATGGCACAGAACAGTAATTTTCAATTTGTTTTGCCTTGGATTTTTTGTTTAATTAAAATTTACATGTAAGCCCTGAAAGGGAAATAGATTACCATGGCAGTGCTCTACTTAGGTGGAGGTGGGGGATAGGAAGCGGAGAGAGGAGGGGGAAAAGAGGAAAGGGCTATGGGGCACAGTCTGCTCAGTTCTCTCCTTCACTCTCTCCCCCAATCTCTACATGTCCTTGTTGGGTCTCTTCACATACTGCTTGAAAAACATAGACTTCTTGGGATGGGCTGTTAGCTCAGGTGGTTAGAGCACAGGCTCATAACACCAAGGTTGCCAGTTCAATTCCCACATGGGTGAAGGAACTGTGCCCTCCACAACTAGATTGAAGACAACTACTTGGCTAGGAGCTGATGGGTCCTGGAAAAACACACTATTCCTTCCCCCCACCCCCCAAAAAAGAAAAGAAAAAACAGACCTCTGTGACCTGCATCATCAATTTGTTTGACACCCCAGTATGGACATGCCATGGTTGCTATTCAGCCCTGAGCGGGCTCCTTTATTTTCATGACATGATGTCAGCTTTACTGCATGTTTAAGTGTAAAGACTTACGCATTTGTTCTTAAACAGCAAATGAAAAAGCCATACTTCATGATCCTGTCAAAGAAGATAATGCCAGGCTCCCAGAGAGGTGATGGTAGTGCAGGGGCTGAGAGCAAGGAGCCACATGACATGGGTTCAAATATCAGCCTACCAAGGGGTGACCTTGGGCAAGCTACCAAACATCTTTCTGTTTTGGTTTCCTCATCTGTGAAAAGGGGATGATGATGATTGTAGCACTGACCACATAGAAATGTTTCAGGTATTAAATGAGCAAATATATGTAAAAGCATTTAGAGTAGTGACTGTACATGGTGTTTGCCTTTATGTTTACGTTCTGCTTAATCCATATGAAAAAGCTTAGTTACAAGAAATAATATCCATGGAGGATGCTGTCCATATATTGCTCTAAATACCCACATTTTTTCCTATAAATATTCAATTTTGGAACTGCATATTTGGTTAACATTTTTTTAGCTGCTGGTAAAATTACTCCTGCTAAATTATGCTTTGCTATATCACTTGTCTTGGTGAAAATGATAGGAAATAGACAAGAAATCTGCTGTTGCCCTCATGGTAGGGATGGTACCAACGACATTGACCATATTCACCTGGAAGCCCCTTCCTAAGAACCCATACCTAAAATTCTTCCTCAGCCCTCAGTACTTCTAGTTTAGTCATGTGTTTTATTTATTTATTTTTTTATTTATTTAATATACAAGTTTTTCTGGTGTGCTCTTTTTTTTTTTTAAGATTTTTATTGGGGAATTGGGGGGATGGGAACAGTCCTGGGGAATTGGGGGAAGGGGAACAGACAAGTTGCTGTCCTTTTGTTCTTCAGTCTAGTTGTGGAGGACGTTGCTTCACTGGCCCAAGTTGGCACCATCATTGTGCTCTTCCCGGGTAAGGCAGATCAGTCGCCGGCTTCTGGATGGCCGCTCACTGCGGTTGCTGGCCGCTCACGTTGGCTGCTGGCCGCTCACGTTGGCTGGCTACACACGGTAGCCCATGGCAACCCACTGCCACAGGGGCTGCAGCCTACGCCGTCGCCAGCGACTCACAGCAGCCCAGCTCCAGGTTGAGCTGTTGTTCAGCATCTTAGCTGTAGAGGGCAGTGTCACTGGCCCTCATATGTGGGATCCGAACCGGGGCCCTCCGGCGTCCCAAGCCAGTTCTTAACCAACACGACACTCGGCCGGCCCTAGTCATGTGTTTTAAATGTACAGGCAATTTAGCGTCTGTTTCTAATCATGGTCCATTCCTTCCATTGGCTATAGTAGCTACTCAGGACCCCATGACAAACATTCTTGAATCCTCTCCATGAATTCATGGGGTTTTTTCTACCTTTATTTATCCTCTACCTCAAATTCCTTATCCACTTGTAACCTGGTATATAATGCATATTTCTATAAGCTGACTCAAAATCTCTTTTTTTATTGGAATGAAACATAGAATAAATAAATAAACTAGAAATAAGTAAATGCAAAAGCAAATGCATACTGATGAGCACATTGCTAATGAGGAGGCTACAAAGGGGAACTGTTTCCTGATTGCATTCACACCCAAGTCTCAACTAGAGTTGTATTTCACAAGCCCCATCAAACAGTTCAAGGTCATTGCAATCTCACTTAAGATGAACGGCAATACCAATTAGACTGTCCTAATCTATCAGTAAGTGAAACCTTTCCAAGTCTTCATAAAATGCAGTAGGGTGCAAAATGACAACCAAATAGCAGAACAAATGAATATGATGAGTGCCCAGTACCTCCTAGAGAAATAACAATAAATTTGCATTCATTTTTGTAGGCTCATCATGGAATACTGAGTCAAATTTTACATAGGTAGGAGAGCAAGTGCACCAAAATTCACAGAAAAAAATATAAAACATTCTGAGTCACAACATTTTTTTCATTTGGATGGAATCTCAGCATTTAAAACTGGAAAATATCTCCAATAAGTCCAACGCTCTTGAAGCCCAGAGATGCTTACAGGGGCCATGCAGCAAGTTTTCGGGCCCAAGACTGGGATGTGGATCTGCTGATGACAGTGTCTCGGGCACTAGACCCAGCTGACTCTAGCATGAATCCATGTGTCCCTTTTGAGTTGGATAGAAATCCAAACGATGGACTAGAGGAAGGTGACATTACTTTTCTCTGAGCACAGCCCTGATATGAGCACCTCTGCCAGGCACAACGATTTGGAGCCAAGGGCCAGGACTGTGTCTGCCTCTGCAGCCCCTGCCAGCCTAAGGGAGCAGAGCTGCGTGAGCCAGCTCTGAGGCCTGTGCTTCTCAACTTGGCTGCACTTAGAATCATCTGGGGAGTTTTGAAAAAGTCCTAATGACTAAGCTCCACCCAGAGCCATTAACTCAGAATCTTTTAGGTAAGTAGAGGTGGCAAATATCACTACTTTTTAAAAGCTTTCCAAGTTATTCTAATATGCATCAGAGTTGAGACCATTCTTATGGATAGATAAGCAGGTTGCTTATCTGATGAAAACTGAGCAGCCCCAGAGAGACCAGCCTACTTAGAAATAGTCTAACCACATTCTCATGCTTCTCTCCCACCCCATGACCTAATATAGTATCAAAGGTCTGCCCTTCCCCTACCCCAGTTACTCTGGTACTAAGGTATTGCTGCTGGCTCTTCTACTTACTCAACATTAAATGAGCACCTACTCCCAGTCCCACATCAGAAATCCAGAAATGATATGGCACAGTTTCTGCCTTCATGGAGCTCACAGACAGGTCAACACAATGTTCACACATTACCGTATTTCCCCATGTATAAGACACTCCCATGTATAAGATGCACCTTAATTTAGGGGCCCAAAATTTGGGGAAAAAAATGTATTACATAAAGTTATTGAACTCAAGTTTTATTAACTTCTTTTTCATCAGCAATTCTTCTTGCCTCATGCTGAACCATCTTTGTGGACACAGGAATTCCAATTGCCCTTTGCTCTTCAATCCATTATCTTCAATTCCTTCTGTAAATCTGGCCATTTTGCTGACTTCTTCTGCCGTGGCGTTTTCAGTAGGGTTTCTTCTTCCCATAGCCAGTCTTGGATTGTTTTCTCAGTTGGAGGAGGACCAAACTTAGGTTCAGCAGCATGATTTCCATTAACTTTTGCAAACTGGATCACTTTTAACTTGAATTCAGCACTGTACAAAAATCTTTTCTGAGCCATTTCTGGGCAAAACGTGGCACAACATAACCTACCGTAATATACCGGTAACAAGCGCAAAACAATTAGCGTAAAGACAACAAGCACGAAAAAGCGGGAAATGCAAGTAAAAAAATCTACAATGATGAGCGCAAAAACAAGCGCAAAAAAAAGCAGGAAATGCAAGTAAAAAACTCTACAACCACTGTATAAGATGCACCCAGTTTTTAGACCCCAAATTTTTCAAAAAAGGGTGTGTTTTATACATGGGGAAATATGGTAATTGAAAAGCATGCTGGCCAACGTTTATCAAGTACTATCAAGGTCCCACACTCTGTTCTAAAACTTTGTGTATTGACTCACTTAATTCTCCCAACAACCTTATGAGATACCATTACTATCAAGCCCATTTACAGACAAGACTCCTGGGTCACAGAGAATTTACATAACTTCCTAAGCTCCTTTAGCTAGTCATAGCTTGACAGGGAGTCAAACTGAAGCAGCCTGACTCTCAAATCCACACCATTAACCCCTACACTGACTAGAATAAGTAGATGTGTTGAAAGCCATGGACAAGACATTGTTGATTCAGAGGATGGTGAGCAATCCAAGGTGACTGAAAAGGGTGCTGAAAACTTGTATTGGGGCCAGACTGTGACAAGCTTTATAGGCCATAAATGGGGGTTCTGTTTTATCTTCTATAAGCAAAGAGTAGCCAGCCAAACTTTAAAGTGAGGAATAAAATGATCAGATCTACATTTTCAAGAGTAGCTGCAGGGTGGAAAGACTAAAGGCAGAGAGGCAGAGTTTGGAGAGATGATGCAAGTCAGAGGAAGGCACAGGGAAGGGAAGAAAAGCTGGGTGCCTAGACAATTCTGATTTAGAAGTGACAGGTTTTTGTGGCTGATTAGAGATGGGGAGAGAAGAGGAAGGTGGCTCCCAGGTTTGTAATGAGAAACGTGGCAGGTCGATGCTCTGAATAGAGAAGCAGCAGGTCTTTGAAGGGATGGTAATGATTTCAGTTTTAGACATGTTAAGTTTCCCCAAACTTTAGCATCTGCCAGTTGCTAAGGGGCATGACAGTTAAAACACTTTGGACCATTTCGGCTCACAGAAGTAGTTCTTTGCAAAATCATAATTATGGAAACTTCATTAAGTGCCTTACAAACACATGAATTTTAAAATTTAGATGTAATTTAAAGAGAAGCTAAAGTACAAACCATAGGTGATTTGGTTATATCAAAAAGTGCCATTCTACCAAAATTAGAAAAAAATACTTTCTTTATACTAAAGGCTCCAAAAATAATCAAGCCAACCCCAAATGAGCTCTATGAGAAATGAAAAACACATACTTTTTAGCTACCTAAATATTTGAGTTCTATTTTAAGGACAGCAGTGGCATTGGGTGTGTGTGTGTTTAGAATATGTTTAGTTCTAAATAGATTTTTTTCATCTTAACTTTATGTCATAGTGCTTCAACTATCCACTTGTCTCTAAATTGTTTGCTTTTATCTACTAAGGCTAAACTTAGTTCAAGAGACACCCATAAAAAGGATATTCATTACTCAATTTTGCCATAAACTAGGACCAGTATTTAAGTATGAATTTTTTTAAAAGATTTTTATTGGGGAATTGGGGGAAGGGGAACAGACAAGTTGCTGTCGTGTTTTTTGTTTTGTTTTGTTCTTCAGTCTAGTTGTGGAGGGCGTTGCTTCACTGGCCCAAGTTGGCACCATCATTGCGCTCTTCCTGGGCGAGGCAGATCAGTCACCGGCTTCTGGACGGCCGCTCACTGCGGCTGCTGGCTGCTCACGGTGGCTGCTGGCTACATATGGTAGCCCATGACAACCCACTGCCACAGGGGCTGCAGCCTACACCGTCGCCAGCGACTCATGGCAGCCCAGCTCCAGGTTGAGCTGTTGTTCAGCATCTTAGCTGTAGAGGGCAGTGTCACTGGCCCTCATATGTGGGATCTGAAATGGGCCCTCTGGTGTCCCAAGCCAGTTCTTAACCATCACGCCACGCGGCTGGCCCAAGTATGAATATTTAAAGTATAACCCTCAAAATAGAATTTGAGCAGTTTTCTGATAAACCATCCCAGATTCATTTAAAATCATTTTCAAAGAATAGTTGAAAAAGTATTGGGTCTTTGGAAAAGTCATGATGCATGTTTGCAACAGATGACACTAGTTCATTTTTGGAAGCACTAGAGTCATTCATATCTATGTTATTGCTATGTCATTTGACAGATGACAGTTCTAGCTTCATTCTAAAAAAAATTGAGCGATTTGGTTGAGGTTTGGAGATTTTACAAGTTGAAGATGGAAGACCAAACTGCATTTTCGCCATGTTTTACTCTTTTACTTCCATAAAGGGACATACGTGCGTCAAGCCTGTGAAAAGTTGCATAAAGTTTATGGTGACAATGTTCTACAAGAATGTCAGTGCCAACAATGGTTCACGAAATTCCATGATGGTGATTTTGATCTCAACAACACTCCTCGGTCAGGGAGGCCCACCGAGGTTGATGACAACAAAATAAAGGTATTGATCGAGTCAAACCCACTTTACATGACACGAGAGATTGCAGAAACATTGAACACATCCATCTTTCAAGTATTCACGACCACTTGAAGAAGCTGGGATATGTAAGCAAGCTCGATATTTGGGTTCCGGATGAACTCAAAGAAGTTCATTTGATGATGCATATAAACATCTGCAATATGCTCATTAAACGTGAGGAAAACGATCCTTTATGAAGCAACTGATAACTGGTGATGAGAAGTGGATTGTTTACAACAATGTGGTGCACAAATGTTCTTGGTCTCGACATGATGATTCGCCTCAAACAACGTCGAAAGCAGACATTCATCAGAGGAAGGTTATGCTCTCAGTGTGGTGGGATTTTAAAGGTGTCGTGTTTTTTGAGCTCCTACCAAGGAACCAAACAATCAATTTGAATGTGTACTGTCAGCAATTGGACAGTTTGAACGAATCCATCATCCAGAAATGTCCAGAGCTCATTAATAGTAAAGGAGTTGTGTTCCATCGCGACAATGCGAGACCACACACAAGTTTGATCACCTGTCAAAAATTATTGGAGCTTGATGGGATGTCTTGCCACACCCACCATACTCGCCTGACCTTGCGCCATCAGACTTCCACTTGTTTCGCTCTCTTCAAAACTCTTAGCATGGTATAATGTTCAATTCAGATGAGGCTTTAAATCAGCACCTTGTTCAGTTTTTCGCAAATAAAGACAGGTGCTTCTATGAACAAGGAATTACGAAGCTCACTGAAAGATGGCAAAAGGTTATCAAACAAAACGGGCAATATATCATTCATTGATCTTTGTTCTTTATATAAATAAATGACCTTTGAAAAACATAGACAAAATACGTCATGATTTTTTCGAAGACCAATCATTACATTTCATCCTCCATAAGCATTGATGATTACTTCTTAAAAGGTATATCCAAATTTTTGGTTGCTTTTCTGTAAATTGATATTACATCAAGGGTTGTTAGGGTGATGATCTGTTTTAGGGTTTCAGAGCAAAGCCCTGCCAGCCACTGCAGACAACTCTTACTTGAAAAACAGGCTTTGTCTTGTTACTGAGTTTTAGTAAAGACTAAATGCTGAACCAGGGCCCACCATGCAGCCTGAGCTGTCCATCATGAACTGGGTGTGGCCTAACCCACCAAGCCATAAAGTTGGGTGTGCACGGAAGCACTCCATTATCAAATGAAAGTGGTGTTTATGATACTGGACTCGAGCAGGCCCTGAAGATACAAGTAAGTTACATGAGAAGTGGCCCAAATGCCTATGGCCCCTATTCCTGCCACATTACCTACCTTTTCTCTCCCAGCCTGCATCTATGGCTTCATGGGGAGTTCCCTATGATCAGTTGACTGAGTAAATCTTGGGCATGGTTTACAGAAGGTTCTGCACAATATGCAGGTACCACCCCAAAGTTGAAAGCTACAGCTCTACAGCTCCCTTCTGGGGCATCGCTGAAGGACGTTGGTGAAGGGAAATGCTTCCAGTGGGCAGAATTACAAGCAGTACACCTGGTTGTTCACTTTGCTGGGAAGGAAAAATGGCCAGAGGTATGAGTCAACCTAATTCCTGGGCTGTGGCCAACAGTTTGGCTGGATGGACTAGGAAGGAACATGATTGGAAAATTGGTAACAAGCAAGTCTGGGGAAGAGGCATATGGATAGAACTCTTTGAATGGGAAAAGAATGTGAAGGTATTTGTGTCTTATGTGAATGTTCACCAAAAGGTGACCTCAGCAGAGCAGGATTTTAAGAATTAAGTGGATAGCCCATTCTGTGAATACCAGACAGCTTCTTTCCCTGGTCATTCATCATCACCCAAGGGGCTCAAAAATAAAGTGGTCATAGTGGCAGGGATGGAGGTTATCCATGGGCCCGGCAACATGGACATGTACCAAGACTGACCTGGCTATAACCACTGGTGAGTGAGTGCCCAATCTGCTGAAGCGGAGACCAACATTGAGTTCCCTATATGGCACCATTCCTGAGGGTGATTGAGGTGAAATGTTCAGTACTTTGGATCACTTCCATCATGGAAGGGGCAGAATTTTATTCTTACTGTAATAGACACTTCTGGCTATGTACTCGCCTTCCCTGATGCAATGCTTCTGCCAAAACTATCATCTATAAACTTAAATACCTCATCTACCATCATGGTGACCCAGACATTGCTTCTGTATAAACTTAAATACCTCATCTACCATCATGGTGACCCAGACATTGCTTCTGATCAAGGAACAGCCTATGTGTGACAATGGGTCCATGCCCATGGAATTCACTGATCTTATCACATCCCTCCACCATCCTGAAGCACATGGCATGACCTAACAGTGGCCTTCTGAAAAGGCAAGTTACAGCTTCAGCTTGGTGGCAATACCCTGCAGCCCAAAGACATTTAACTCCAGGCTATATATGCTCTAAATATGGTGCTGTTTCTCCTGTAGCCAGGATTCACAGGTCTGGGAATGAAGATGGGACTGGCATCACTATTTCCCCTAAGTTATCCACTAGCAAAAATTTCACTTTCTATCCCTGATACCTTATGTCCTGCTGGTCTAAAGGTCTTAGTTCCAAAAGGAGGAATGCTTCCACCAGAAGACAGCTGTCCCATTGAACCCCAAGTGAAGATTGCCACCCAACCACTTTGAGCTCCTCATGCCTGAATCAACAAAGTAAGGAGTTACCATACCAGCTAGAGTGAATGAACCAGACTACCAAGGGGAAAGGGAAACTGGGTTGCTACTACACAGTGGAGGTAAGGAAGATGTCTGGAATACATGTCTGTTAGGAAGTCTCTTAGCTGTACCATGTCCCGTGATTAAAGTCAGTAAAAAACTACAATGGATTGCTCTTTCAGACACTTTTTATTTACAGTTTGTGTTCAATGCAAATCAATTCCATAACATGGAAAGTTACTATGAATCAAAGCATAAATACACAAACACAATATACAATCCAAAATAGATGTACAGCATTCGGGTATGAAACAAAAGGGAATGTTCATTCACACACACAGTAGCTTGAGATCTGTTGGATATGGTGTTCCTGTGGTTTCTAAA
>NW_017731806.1:158697-162078 GCF_001890085.2 Hipposideros armiger | reverse complement strand
TCTCTCTTCATCTTGTACATGAAACTCCAGCAGATTTAATATTGGCCATCATCTAGTCAAGCCCTGCCCATGCTCTTCAAACCAATGAAACCTGAGGTCCTCAACATTTTCTGTGTCAATAAAACAAGGTGTAGAATTAGCAGATTCAGTGAAGACCTGTTTTTCCTTATCACACTAGATGTCTAGACGCCATTTGGGTTAGGTTTAGAAGATGGGGAAGTACAGATATTTCTTGGTCTCAGTCTCTTAACAGTAGAGATGTAGGAGGGAGAACAAGATCATGAAGAGGCTGGCTGTTGACTGCAGAGCAGCGCCACTTGCTTTGGTGGTGGTATTCACTGGACTCGCGGTACTGGAGGTATTGTGGGTGGGGTTACTTGGAGTTGATACAGCAGCTGTTTGATTTGAATAAATCTAAAATACATAAAAAATTACACCGATAAATTTCCACTTGTCACAGCTGCCTTCCCATGTGCTTAACATGCAATTAAGGTAAGTTCTTAAATTGCTCTTTTCCCATTCCCTCACCCACATCGTTTAATTCTGAATTCTTGCTTTGTCCCACCAAGATCATTTTTAATTTCAAAATAAACTACCTAGAGATGCCAAATGACTAAGTAGCAACAACCAAAAACAAAAATGTTCTTCAATAACTATAACTCCCAAGAGTATGACTTTATTTTTAATTCATTATACAGTAGTAAAGGACCAAGTTAACTAATCCAGTTTCTGTGGCGATACTGATTTATTCCCATTGTAAAAAACATGGAACTCCTGTTTTCCTAGGTAAGGGGAGATTTTAAAGTGTACAAATTTGGATTTTAAAATATTGTAGTTTGAATTATGGTACTAGAATTGAGTCACTGTCCATACTGGATTTGCTAGGTACCTTTCACATACCCATATAATACCACCTTGATTTTAACTTAAGGGATATGGAGTACCTGCTCTCTTGAAATCTTGAAATTATATATAACCCTTCTCAAAAAATGGCCATAATATTTGTTTTAAAGTGAAGTATAATGAGCCCTTGCCTTACAGCAAAATCTCACCCAAAACACCAAGAAGTCAGAATGACTTCCCAGAAGACACCAAGAGGGTTTAGTGTTACATTTTCATCAACAGCAGCCTCCCTGTCTGGTCACTAAGCCCAGTGCTGTGGCCAAACACTAAGGTTCCCCCAGTGTCCCAGTGCCTGAGTGGCATCATTCACCACACTGATTTTTCAAGTCACAAATGCACAGTCCAGTGGGGCACGTGATAATCTCTTTGTCACGGAACAAAGGCAGATGGGAGATTTCAGCTCTCGCTGCAAGGAGGGTTTACAACGGCTTCTAATTACAGGCAGGACGGAGAATGTGGCACCAACCAGGTCTGGGCCACATGTACATTTGGCTGCCTGTTAATCCAATGATAAAACCATTCCACATCAGCACCAGCTCCTTTTGTTTGTAAAACCCATAAGGTCATTAAGCAAACATTGACTAAAGAACTGTACAAATCCAAAATAGACTAATCGGAAAAAAAAAAATCCTGATCAAGTCAAATGTATTTATTGGGCACCTACTGTGTGCAAGATTAAGCTTGTACTACCAGAAAATAGCACTCCCAACTAAAAGGAAAGCATTAATATTATGGGAAATTATTTACAACAGGGCGTTCTGTGTAGGAGCAAGACCTGGCTTGGGATCCCTGAAGGTAATGTTTTATTAATACAAAGTGTTTGAATGTGCAGCAGGTGACTTTAATAATGACCAGTGCATCAATAGGAGAATCTGAGTAAGGGTCTCCTACACCACTACAAATAATATATTACATTGACATTAAACAAAAAATTCCCTATCAAACT
Organism: Hipposideros armiger; assembly: GCF_001890085.2. Classification (NCBI taxonomy): domain Eukaryota; kingdom Metazoa; phylum Chordata; class Mammalia; order Chiroptera; family Hipposideridae; genus Hipposideros; species Hipposideros armiger. The sequence continues at coordinate 160,229 of NW_017731806.1, read as the reverse complement.
AGATGTATTTGCTTAGCTAAAACCTTCCTTTTAAAATTTTTCGGGGAAAAAAATCTGATTGGAAAGGAGATGGGGAGTGGGGAGGGGAATCCACTTGGTTTCCTGAAGCCGTGCCCCTCCCCCACTGAGGAATTGTGAAAGCCTCCAGAGCCCAGCCGACCCGCAAGACAACAATAGGGTACAGTTACCCGCCCGCGGAGGGGAAGCCAGGAGCGCTCCACGCTCAGGCTGCGCTGCCCGGAGGCTGGCTGTCTGAGAACAAGGACCCGAAGCACCCAACTTTTCGGAAAAGCTCAGGAGACACTCTTCAGAAAGCCCCAACTGAAGGCGGTGGAGAGCCATCCCTGCCCTCCATGCCTGAGCTGCTGGAGAGAAATGCCCCCTCTTGCCACTGTACCCCCCAACCCCCGCTCGGGTGTCCCAGGCTCAGCCCCTGGCCTCCCTCGAGGCAGCCGAGCACGCACCCACCCACCGGGCAGCATAGTTCCTAGTAACCACGCTGGAGCAAGGCCGGTTCCTGGGATAAAGGATTGGGGGTGGGGGGGAGACGAGGACAAAGCCTGATGCGGACTTAGGACCGAAACGTCCTAGCCACCGCCTGCCCAGAGCTATCCATCCAATGTGCTCTATCTAACACTGGGCTCCGAGGTGACAGGAGATGGACATGTAGGGTTGCACCCAGAAGAGGGCAGGGTCAGGAGAGGGTCCCCGCCCAGGCTTCAGCCCCGAACCACGCAGGACTGGTGTGGGTTAATAGGGCCAAATAGTCGGGGTTCTGTGAGATCTCCGACCCAGCTGAGTGGAGGATGGTCGCGAACGGCGACCCCCCCAAGGGGGATCGCCCTCTCTTTCTTTGTGTGGTGCGCTGGGGGCGAGAACACTCCTAGAGAGAAGCGGGGAGCTCAGGGTATCCAGGGACGACATCCCCTAAGAATCTGAGGTCTTCGGGCGCTCCAGAGGTGGGGAGTGCATACTCTTCCCGGCTAGTGACACGGACCCCTGGGTGAAAGCGGGTGGTGGGCGCCAGGCTGCCTGGAAAGGAGTGGCGTGAACCTGGGGTGGGGCAGGGTCTTACCAGCCCATTCGTGGACCTGCATTGTTCCCGGGGCCGCGGGAGGAGTAGGGGCAGCCCGCAAGGGATTGTAAAGTGGGCTCCACATTACCCTCCCCCAGGTCAGATTGTGCTAGATTCTCTCCGAGTCCTAGGCGGCCCCAGGGGAGGGCACCGGCCCGTCCCTGGGTGTGTGTGTGGGGGGTCCTCCAACCCCTCGGGCGCAACCTCAGAAACCCGCCAGGCGTCAGCGCCTCACCTGCGTGGGTAGGAGCAGCGCCAGAAGCAGCAGCCCCAGTCCTAGTCTGGCTACCATCGCTCTGCCCATGTCCGCTCCGTCGGTGCGCGGCGCGTCTCACTGGATACGGGTAGAGTAGAGAACTGCTGGCTCCCGGCGGGTGCAGGCAAGGTGGGGAGCACGGCAGGCGGGCGGGACCTTATATACTAGTGCAGCTACAATAGCTGTGACGTGACGCCACCC
>NW_017731806.1:59692-158562 GCF_001890085.2 Hipposideros armiger | reverse complement strand
CTAGCCGGCCCGGAGACCCGCGGGCGGTCGGGCCGCGGCAGGTGGGCGGCCGGGCGCAGCCGGCTCCTGGCAGGGTGCTTTGTGTTGCCCCGAGCGGGCGGTGTGCAGGCTGGCACAGGCTCCCGGCGACTCCCACGCAGGACCCGGGGCGAACTCGCAAACCACACACGCCGCTCTCGGGGCCGGGCCCAAGTTTCCTTTGTTTCCCTGGACCTGCCATCTTACACCCAAAAGAAAAGTCTGAGCCTCCCTCCCGGCAAGCAGCCTCCAGTCCCAGGTCCCTGCTCGGGCTGCAGCGCGAGCGGCGGAGCCGGGGGCAGGGGGATTCCTCCACTTGGGTTTTCGTAGGTCCCCGACGCTGAGAAAGGGGGACTGTGCGGGCTTTGTGGGTACCCTGGGCCTGACGACGGGAACCGGGCGCCGCCACGCGTGTGGCCCGGGCTGGTCGGCGGGGCTCGCAGGCAGCTCCCAGACTCGGAGCAATTTGTGTGCTCGGCTCCGCGCGGGTCGCGCCCGTCCCTTCCCCCAGCCACTCGCTTTGTTTTTTGAGCTCACTTTTGCCAGGAGCTGTGAGATCCATGAGGCATCCCGGATCCACATTTTCCCCAGTTGGGGAGCCGCCCGCTGGGCGCGGAGCCGCTTCCCAGAAACTGCAAACGACTGGGTTTGGGTACCCAGCGCTCCTCTCTGACTGGGCCAGCGGACAAGAGCTGGGAGGCGATACCCACCTGAGTCGCCCCCCCTCCCCTCCCACGCGGCTGTGCTCCCAGGTGCCACCCAGGGAGCAGGAACCTCCCTGACAGTCCCGCTAGAATTCGCTGCCCTTCTGGAATTCCTGGGGACACACTCCTTTAATGTCTGTTGCAACGCACTTGTTCGTCACTCCTTTAAAGAGCAGAAAGCTTTCGGGATAAGGCATTACTTTTCCATAGTTGCCATTAGGCAATTTAATGAACTGGCGCAAATAGAAGATTGGTCGTCATTCTGCAGATTTTAGTGGAATATATTTTCCAACCGTCAATTGTTAAAATTTTCAAGCATCAAAAATAGAAATGATTTTACCGGTGGAATATTTTTGGTTTAATTCTTCTTTGGACTTAATCCTGTTACGTATGATTTTGCCCTAGTGTTTTCCAGTCTTTAAAGAAAATAACAGAGACAGAAACAAATAAGGTGAATTTGTTTAAATTTCATTTTTGCAGAACAACCTTGTAGAAAAAAAAAAAGGTTAGTTTTATGGAAGCAGAGTGGTAATGGAATCCACAGTAGCTGGTCTGTGACTGAAGTGGCCTGTGCCTTAATGGTCAGCCACTTTAACTCAGTAAATTTCCACGTTTAGTGTGTGCTTGGGAACACAGGAATTTCTGTCGTGCATGTGATCACGTTGTATGGAAATAGCCTGTTTGTGTTCAGCTTCTCCACTCCTCTGCCAGGGCACGAGGGGTCTGTGCTCAGAGGTTCCTAGTTCCAAAGCAAGGCCCCACAGCAGGTTCTCCAGAAGCTGCTTGTTGAACTAAATGGTGGTATTCATAGGATCCATTCCTCCTCCTCCTTTTATTAGTTTAAGGAGATGGACTAATGGAGTGGTTAAGAATACAGACTCTAGAGCCAGACCGCCTGGGTCCAAATCCAGGTTGTGCACTTTTACTTGAGGCAAAAAGCCTCCTTTTTTCATCTGTAAAATGTAAATAATAGAACCACTTATGAATTCGTTATTAAAAGAGTTATTATAGGGGCGGCCGGTTAGCTCAGGTGGTTAGAGTGCAGGCTTGTAACATCAAGGTTGCCGGCTCAGTTCCCACATGGGCCAAGAAACTGCGCCCTCCACAACTAGATTGAAACAACTACTTGACTTGGAGGTGATGAGTCCTGGAAAAACACACTGTTCCCCAATTAAAAAAAAAAAAGTTATTATATATAAAATGCTAGTGCCCGCCTCATACTGGGAGCTCTCAAGTGATTTTTGCTCCTGCCTTACTGAAGGCCCCAGGAACCAGAAGGTACTTGCCTTTTTTTGCTGCTGTGTGATTCATGAAATATCAAACACCAAAGAATACCCAAAATTGGTAAGGCCCTTGGGATCTCTGCTTTGTGAGCCACCTCATCACCACCAGCTAATGAGACTGCAATAATTTACAAAGCAAAGCCCTTCACATGTGCCTAAGAGTTCCTTTGGGCATCCTAAAGAGCTGTTGCCTAGGGTTTGGCAATCCTGTATGATGGGTGTGTAGCCCTGATAGGGAAATTTTCTATGCAGGTCCCACCCTATTCTATACCCTATATAGCAAGAAACTCATGAAACCTGCCTGAACCCTTTCCTTGTAGTTCTTTTGTTTATAGTTCCTTCTTCCTGTTCATTCTCCTCTTCACCTGGTTTTCCATAGTTATTTATTTGCTTTTCCCTTAGCCAATAATAGCTCATGCCACTACAGTAGATTAAATAGCGAATCTCACCAGTTATCCTAGAATTTTTCTTAAGACACATGGCCAATTTCCATTTTTAGAGAGATATTATCTCATGAAATAATCTTAAAACTGATTAAGCCCATACATTGATGTATGCGTAGAAAGTGAAGGGGTTCAGAACAGGCCTCCCTGAAAGGTGCCACCCTGGCATGTGGCTTGTTTTGAGCTGAAGACAATCGAGAGCCTGTGGCCCCAGGAGAAACTTTCACCTCTCCTTTAAAAAATTTAAATTGGGGGCCTTTCCCATAATAAGAATTATACTGGAAATATATTTTGCGACCTATCTATAGGGCAGAACAAACTTCTAACTGCTGAACAGCTGAATGACCTTCCTCGCCCCTGAAGCTCCAAGGCATCTTACCTCATCCTTAGCTCAGAATGCCATATGAGAGCTATCATTTGACCTAACTTATTGATTCTAGCTCTTTTATGAGTAAAATTAAGGGAGCAGGACCTACAATTATTAAGTGCAGAAGTCTGAGGATGATAAAGAACCTGACTGACACACCTCGTAGTGGACTCTGGAGTCAGACCTGGACTTGAATCCTGCTCCATCACTTCTAACAGCCTGACTTTGGGCAAGCTTCTAAACCTCCCTCACCTTGATTTCCTCATCTGGAAAATGGGCTAGTGATACCTATCTCACAGGGGTATGATGGTAACTGAGATAATGTATATGTTTAGCAGAGTGCCTGGCACATAGTGAGGACTCACTTAGCTGCTACTTCTATTGGTATAGGATACGTTCATTCTAGCATGGCTTTTTAAATCTTTGTAAAGATAACACTTCTTTTTTTCAAACATCCTTGCATGTGGCATTTTATATGTGCACATATAAATAAGGTCTGTAAGGCAGATGGCATTAGTTCTAGTTTCATTTCTGAGACCCAGAGAAGTTAAACAACTTGCCCAAGGCCACAGAGCCAGTTATGGTACCTCACCTAAAGCTAGAACCAAAGATCCCTGACCCAGGTCCCACGTATTTTCTGCTTTGTCAACTAGAGCAGAGGCCACGTCTTCTCTACCCCATATCCTTTGAACCTAGCACTCAATCAATATTTGCTGGTTGAATTGACTAATAGTAAGAGAGCAGGCTAATTTTCTTTTTAAGGTAAAACAATAAATCCTATTTCTAGGGTAATAGAAGATATTATTTGACATTTTTAGCACTCCTCAGCAAAATGGATATGAAATACCATATTAATCCAATAAAGGATGTTCCTTCTGTGCTTTATAGCAGAAATAGTGGCTGGACTAATCAAATATTTCATTTAAATTCTATTCTACAATATAATGCTATTCATATTTATGTTCACAATATTCTTCCCCCTTATTCCATGTCACCCTAGATTTGGCTGGCATTTAATATTTTCATTTGTGCGGGGTTGTTTTTTTTTTTGGCAGGGGGGGTAGGGTTGTTTGTTTGTTTGTTTGTTTGTTTTAGCTATGCTTTGTTCTGCACGCAAAAACTCCAACCTGCATCCATCTTGAGATGGCAGTGAAGGTAACAAAATGAATTAGCGTTTCTGATTAAATACTAGGTCCTAAGTTCCTGGGCTGGAGCATGAATCGCAGCCTGACTCTCTGTAGGGACGTGCTGCCCCCTGCTGGCCACAGGAACCCCTCAGCTATCACTGTCAAAAATAAAATCTCCTTTGTGCTGACTGTATTCGAAGCCTTATAGAGGTGAAAAACCACAAAGAGAGTTTTTGACTGTTAGTTCCTATTTTCCTTCTAAGAGTCTCTAGAGATTTTCTCAGGTTTTAAGCTTCATGCAAATAAGAAAACAAATGTAAAGTGAACGAATTGTGACTATTTTCAGATGCAAATTGAGTGGTAGGATGCCTACTTCTTAGCATCCTGGGGATTTTTTCTTAAGGAAATGAAAGAAAAAGAAGTAACTCTTAATCTCTTTGACCAGAATTTAAATTTGGCATCTCCATTGTGTTGGCAAGGTTGTGAGAATGGACACCCTCTCCTCGATGCTGAGGGGATTATGGAAAAGAATTTGACATCTATCAATATTAACAAAGCGTCTCAGCAATTCTAATTTTAGGAATTTAGCCTACAGATATACTGCAGAAATGCAAAAGGATATAAAAGTTTGCTGGAGCCCGTTTTAACAGTAAAGGATTGGAAATCACCTAGTTATTCAAAGGTAGAGGCCCAGTTAAAGAAATTATAGCATATCCGTATCATGAAATATGTCATTAAAAGAGGAAAAGAGCATAATCTGTACTACAAAGAAAAATCTCCAAGATAAATTCTTAAAAGCAATAAGGTACAGAACAGTGTGTACAGTATGGCACTGGCTGTATTAAAAAAAAAACAACAACAACAACACCTAGACAGAAAAAGAATATTTCCAAAGGAATCCACAAGAAATTGATAGCTGTGCTTGCCACTGAGGAGGGGAACCAGCTAGCCAGGGCACAGAAGAAGACTCATTTTTCATTACATATTGGTTTGTACTCTTTGAATTCTGTACAGACAGATATAATCATTTAAATAAATTAACAAATCTGTGGCCTTCCTTTCCCGACTCCCATAAAGCAAGTGTGTAGAAAGCCAACTTTCTCCAGCCCCGGGGGGCCTCAGAATCACCCACCCCTACTCAGGAACCCTCCTTGCATCATTCACAGGTTCTGGAACAGAAATTATAGTTTTGCCTCAGTTCGTCCATCCTGTGACAACAATGAGACCAGTTCTCTCGAGTCCAAATGGCACACACAAAAAAAGCTTTTAGGAAAAATGAAGGAAAGTGAAAACTTGAGTTGTAGGAAAAATAATGAGAAATCACGTGGCAAAGCATCCTTTTCCTCATTTGTTTCTCTGCAGCACCACAAGGCTGTGGGGGAGGAGCCTCGGGGTTAGGCAGAGTTGGCCTCAGAGGAAGGCCTGAGCTGGGTGGGCTCATTCTCTTTAAGGGATCTTTTTAAGATTCCTCTTCCACTCCTGGGCAAGAGACAGAATAAAGGCTTAACTGGGGTAATTAAATTGTAGTGTAAATGAAATCCCACTTCCACCTCACAGATACGAATCCCTAGGCCACGCATGTTTTACATCATTTGCCATTTGCATGTGGACCTCCCAAATGATCCTTTGCTTGGGGATAATGAAATTGGAAGAGTGGGAAAGTATGTGTATTTTTTCATAACCCATCTGACTTTTAGTCTTATTTCCACATCCCTTTGTTTCCCCAGATCTTTCACTTTATGTTAAGTTGAAAGCAAGAGGATTCCTTATGCTAGAAGAGATTAGTAACATTTTAAGTAGCCAGGAAAACTGGATTAAATATTTTTATAAACCAAAAGAATTTATAACATATCACACAATGGTAATTTAATGAGATGTTACATGAGCCAGAAACAGGGACCACATTTTCAGACATCATGAAATCCTTTCTAAATCTGTTAACGTGGTTGTTCAAGATTCCACTCAACAATATCTAAAGCAGATGCTGTTTACATCTTATCCAATATAGTTTTAAAATGTTACTCTAAAGAAGCACTCCATAATAGTCAGCCATTAAAACAAGACCAGATATGGGATGGCCGGTTAGCTTGTTTGGTTAGAGCATAGTGCTCATAACCCCAAGGTTGTCAATTCGATACCCACATGGGCCACTGAGTTGCACCCTCCACAACTAGATTGAAACAACTGACTTAGAGCTGATGAGTCCTGGAAAAACACACTGTTCCCCAATAAAATAAAATTTAAAAAAAAAGACCAGATAAATTTAATTAGCTAGATTGAAGAGGATTTCTCTATTGAGAGCCATATATTTGTATGTAGATCTCTGGGTTAAAAAAAAAATTTCCTCTCAATGTTTTTACATATTATATTTAGATTTTAAGAGTAATACGTATCCAATATTAAACAATTTGGAAAATGCCAAAAAACATGATAAAGAATATTCAAATACTCATAGCCCACTAACTAGAAGTAACCAATAATAATAAATTTTTAATATTTTCTTTCTGTTTACCTTTATATTTAGAGTTTGCTTGTTTGTTTTGCTGAATTTGGAACAAATGTACATGAAGTTTCTATCTCGCTTTTTTCGCTCAATAGACAATAGTAAAAAAATTGAATTGCAAAATTTGAGGTCACATTGCTATGAGTTTAATGACATAACTGGGTTGTAACAGAGTGAAATGCTCAGCCTCTCTGACTCCATCTTGTTCAAGCCTGCTTTGTTACCGTGGCCTTCAGGCTAATGGCTTCTGCTTATTCTTGCATGTAGACATGCTAATCATTAGAGGAATTCTACTTGAGGCTTGAGAAGAGAAGGGAAGTATATACTGTTTATCAAAGATTTGCAGGAACCTACTAACCAAATTCACATCAAATAGCACCATTTTCCTCAGACCCCTGCTGGCACCCACACATCTGCAGTGGTCAGTCACCTCTTGCCCCTCCCACTTCCCCTTCCTTTGACATAAAAGAAGCCTGAACTCTGAACTTTCTTAAGACAGATTTGAGGTACCACTGGGGTTCCCATCTTCTCGGTTGGTGCTTTCTCAATCAATAAATCTTGCCTTACTCCAAACTCTGACATTTTAAGTTTTGGCCTTTCGAAGCATAAAGCACATGGACTTTGGACTGGGAACAGGGTGACCTGTACAGGTGGCCAGCCAGGGTTTCTGCAAGATACAAATCTACCCAGGTCATGGCTTCAGTGTGGTGCACCTGGTACTATTTATCTGCTCCAAATCTTGATGGAGAGGATTCTGGGGTCAGGGGTTGGCAGGGCTTCTAGAACATCAGTAGCCATTCCTGGAATCTTTTGGAGCTAGGAGAACACTGGGGCAGAACTCTCCACCTCCCTGCTTTCCAAGAATGGATGTCTATTGTTTCCCTACCTAGCCTGTCCTTCTACACGCCCCACACCCCAGAAAATAGGGCCATAGTGCACCCCTATTAGAAGAGGAAAGCTGATGACAATGGGACCCAACAGCATCATGTCTGAATTTGTGTTATCTCAGGATATGTTTTTGGCAAGCTTTACTGTATTTTTCTTTGTCGTTACATATTCTTCAAAAACATTATTCATAATCACTCTACAATAGTCTTTCTATTTGGGCATTTGTTCTTATTATAGATAACCTTATAAACAGCCTTATACACATGTTTTGTTTTCATTTCTGGCTATTTTCTTATGATACTTGCCTAAAAATTGAAGTTTGGGTCTTGAAATAAGCTGCCAAATTGTCCTTTAGAAATGCACACTCATAACAGTACTGTGTGGGACTGCCAAATTCACAACCCTTTGCTAAATGTGGGAACTATAGTATAAAATTGTTTTTAAATTTCATCAGAGAAAAATATCTCATTTTTATTTGCATTTTCATGATCAATGAGATTAAACTTTTTTTCAGCTATTTACTAGCCATTTGAAATTCTCATTTTATGAATTGTTCCTCGTAAGTTTGGCCTATCTATAGAAACACATGTCAAGAGTGTGTTCAGGGGGCCGGCCAAGTGGCTCAGTTGGTTAAGAGCATGAGCTCTGAGCAACAGGGTTGACAGTTCGATTCCCACATGGGCCAGTGAGCTGCGTTGAAACTCAGCTGCTGCTGAACTGCCAACAGGTGGCAGGATGGCTCAACTAGTGGAGCACATGCTTCTAACAACAAGGTTGCCAGTTTGACTCCTGCATGGGATGGTGGTCTATGCCCACCCACAACTAAGATTGAACATGGCATCTTGAGCTGAGCCACTGACAAGTGGCTGGATGGCTCAGTGGTTAGAGCATGCACTCCTAGCAATAAGGTTTCCGGTTCGATTCCCACATGGGATGGTGTTTCCGGTTCGATTCCCACATGGGATGGTGGGCTGCACCCACCCGCAACTAAGATTGAACACAGCACCTTGAGCTGAACTGCAGCAGCTGCTGACGGGCAGCCAAATGGCAACTGGACTTAGAGCTGAGCTAGCTGTGCCCTCCACAACTAAGATTGAAGGACAACAACTTGGCTGTTCCCCTTCCCCAATTCCCCAATAATATCTTTAAAAAAAAAAAAGTTACAGGTTCCATACACATTCAAAGGGAGAAGACAGTCCATGAAGGTGTGAGGCAAAGATTATTGGGAGCCATCTTAGAATCTGTCCAGCACACTTTGAGAGTCACCTAGTATTTTATACTTAGAATACATCTCAAGTCAGACCAGCTACATTTCAAGTGCTCAATAGCCACTAACTAGTATCTACCTATTGGACAGTGCTATTCTAGAACAACTAAACCCAGTGATCTGGGAATTATAGGGTACCAAACACTGGTGTAAGCAATCATGTATTTGGACAGAGAATTCAAGCTCAAAAGAATTGGAGGCAGAAAGGTATAGAAGATTAAAAACATTTTGTTGTTTTTAAAAGGTAAAGAATTTACTACTGGGCCAGCCGAGTGGCGCGATGGTTAAGAACTGGCTTGGGACGCCAGAGGGCCCCGGTTCGGATCCCACATATGAGGGCCAGTGACGCTGCCCTCTACAGCTAAGATGCTGAACAACAGCTCAACCTGGAGCTGGGCTGCTGTGAGTCGCCGGCGACGGCGGAGGCTGCAGCCCCTGCTGCAGTGGGTTGCCATGGGCTACCGTGTGTAGCCAGCAGCCAGTGTGAGCGGCCATCCAGAAGCCGGCGACTGATCTGCCTCATCCAGCAAGACCACAATGATAATACCAACATGGGCCAGTGGAGCAAAATCCTCCACAACTAGACTGAGGAACAGGGGGACAGCAACTTGTCTGTTCCCCTTCCCCCAATTCCCCAGCACTGTTCCCATCCCCCCAACTCCCCAATAAAAATCTTTAAAAAAAAAAAAGAATTTACTACTGTCATTTAAAGCATCATTTTAAATCTGGATCCTCAAAGCAAGTAGAGGTTGAAAAGTAGTTTTTGCATTTGTTTGTTTGTTTGAATTTTATACTTCATGCTTGCCCTGACTTATTGGGCAAGTCCTATAGGCTGAGAGAGAGTTAAACAAAGGTAATTTACAGAAGGGTTAGGTGACCATAAGAGGGCTCCCAGGAAGATATCTTGGTAAGTAATCTTATACTTTTCCCCTCAATTCCTAGCAGGACCACTTTAGCCAGTCAACACAAAAAAATTGATCCTTTCCTTCCATGACATTTTACCAGAAACAGAAGGCTCAGAGGACGGATGAAGATGGGGGTATTTTGCAAGCAATTCTCCAGTTTCCCACTTGACCGCTATGTGAGGGACCTCTGTGTAAAGAACATCAAATCCCTGTTAAATTAATTAAACAAGGAGGCCATTAAGATTAAGGTGGCTCTCATGCCATGGCAGCTTACATAAGCAAACCAAAACCTAAGCCTGCAAATACCTCAGGGTTATGAAATTGAAACCTAAGAACCACTAATTACAAACAGCCCACTAGGCTTTCCCAAATAAGGCAAATGCTGAAGCTATAGCCCATCAAATAATTTCCTTACTTTGCTCCTGCATCTGTTCTATAAAAGTCTTAACCCTACCTCCTGTCAATGGAGGTCTCCTAACAGCTTCCGGTTTGGAGTTGCCCAATTGGAATGGATGCTTGCTCAAATAAACTCCTTACAATGTTAATGTGCCTCAGTTTATCTTGTAACGTCCTTGAGCATGAGCCAGCAGTCTAAAGGGGAGCCTGCAAATGACAGTTTTTTTACTAAACCTCCGCACCCTACATGCAATCCAATGAGGTCACTCCAGCTCTTCCTGGCCACATGGCACTCAGTTCAAACATTAATTGTATGTGCAATGTGCCCTTGTTTCTGTTCACATGAGATGGTCATGCATGTGTTCTCATGCCTTCCTCTGTCACCTCTCTAAGGACAGCCCCAAACCTATCTTGACTTCTTATTGGAATTTCCAGTCCCACCTCCCCACCTGCCTCCTTGATGTTTCTCTCTGAATATTCTCCTTTTGTCTTCTGCTCAACATAGCTAACAGAGGCGGCCAGATGGCTCAGTTCATTAGAGTGTTCGCTGTGAGCAGCAGTATTACTGGTTCGATTCCCACATGGGCCAGTGGGCTGCACCCTCCACAACTATTGGGTTGTCGGAAAAGTCATGATGTATTTTTCCTACGTTTTTTGTTGCAAAAGTGCATCATGACTTTTCCCACAACCCAATAAATTGAAGATGACTTGAGCTGAGTTGCAGCTGAGCTGAGCTGCAGGTGGGCGGCCGGATGGCTTAGTTGGTTAGAGCTCATGCTCTTAACAAGAAGGTTGCTGGTTTGACTCCCACATGGGATGGTGGGCTGTGCCCCCTGCAACTAGATTGAAGGCAGTGACTGGACTTGGAGCTGAGCTGCCCCCTCCACAAATAAGATTGAAGGACAACAACTTGGCTTGGAGCTGACTGGTCCTGGAAAAAATACATTGTTCACCAATAAAGTTTAAAAAAAAAAACCACACACACAACCTGGGTCGGCCGAGTGGCACATTGGTTAAGAGCTGACTTGGGACGCCAGAGGGCCCCAGTTCGGATCCCACATATGAGGGCCAGTGACACTGCCCTCTACAGCTAGGATGCTGAACAACAGCTCAACCTGGAGCTGGGCTGCCATGAGGCCAGCAATGGTGTAGGCTGCAACCCCTGCTGCAGTGGGTTGCCATGGGCTACCGTGTGTAGCCAGCAGCCCCCAAGAGCGGCCGTCCAGAGGCTGGCGACTGATCTGCCTCGCCCGGGAAGAGCGCAATGATGCCAACTTGGGCCAGTGAAGCAATGTCCTCCACAACTAGACTGAAGAACAAAACAACAGCAACTTGTCTGTTCCCCTTCCCCAATTCCCCAGCACTGTTCCCATCCCCCAATTCCCCAATAAAAATTTTTTTAAAAAAACCTCTCTAATGGAGATGGGCAACGTCTTTAAAAACAAACAAACAAAACAAACAAAAAAAAACATAGCTAACAGAGAGTGTTGAATGTTACACACCCTGCCATGGATTAGTCAGCCTCAGCAGGGTCAAGAGGCATTCTACAGGGCAGAAGGTGAGGGGCGTCAAAGCAATGCAGTGACACTGCCCAAGTCAAGGCTATTTACACACAGTAGGAAGCCATGAATTTGAAAGAGTTGCTTTAATCTCAATGTACATAATCATATAGGTAGGCATGAATTAATCAGCATTATTTTCTCTTTCTGTATCCCGAAACCCCCTTGGCTCTGGGATGGAAAATACTTCCTTAAGTGTGCCTTAGTGTAGCCTCTGTAACCCCTCCCCCCATTTCACACCAAGGCTATAGGGTGTTAAAAAAACAAAATCCAACTGAGTAAATTTATAAGATCTTATTGGCTTTACTGAATGATTCATGAATTGGGCAGTATACCATCTAGCAGATAAAAAGGTGCTTGGAACAGCTGTACAAATGAATATTTTTTATAGGCAGAAGGGGGTGGGAAATGGAAGTTTCTAGCAAAGAGTGGATTGTTTCAGGCAAAGTCACCTACCTCTGAGTGATGGAAGAATCTGTTGGGTAGATTACCTCACTAGTATTGACCAGGTAATTCAAGATTAACTGGTTAAAGTTTACATTCCCGGAAAAGACTGAAACTGCAATTAGGGTAGCTATTAAGTTTTGGTTTGATGATGTGGGCTTAACACAAGTGACTTCATTTTGGGACTACTCTTTCTTTTTTGTTATTGTTAAAGATTTTTTTTTTTTAATCGGGGAATTGGGGAAGGGAAACAGTGTTGGGGAATTGGGGAAGGGGAACAGCCAAGTTGTTGTCCTTCAATCTTAGTTGTGGAGGGTGCAGCTAACTCAGCCCTAAGTCCAGTCACCACCCGGCAGCCCATTGGCGGCTCGCAGCTGCTCAGCCCAAGGTGCCGTATCCAATCTTAGTTGCAGATGGGCGTAGCCCTCCATCCCATGCAGGAGTCGAACTGGCAACCTTGTTGTTAGGAGCACGTGCTCTCACCAGTTGAGCCATCCTGCCACCTGTTGGCAGCTCAGCTCGAGTACAGCTCAGGCACAGCTCACTGGCCCATGTGAGAATCAAACCGGCAACCCTGTTGCTCAGAGCTCACACTCTTAACCAACTGAGCCACTCAGCCAGCCCCTACTGTTTTTTTTCTTAACAAGAGACATTCCAGTCCTGCCAAAATAGAATAAAAAAACTCCTTAGTCATGTTTCCCCCCAGTGACCATAACTGGTAGAATGAAAATTATCTCCTAAATCTTCATCAGTGACTCACAGTCAGATGAAATATAAGATTCATAAAATGTATATTAGAACCAGGGTAGAGAAATGATAGTGCCTAATTTGATTTTATGTGACAAGTAGGTAATGGGAGGGATAGTTAGTGTACTTATAAAAATGTCCTCACTCATTAAATTCTTATAGTAGAAAGAATAACATCATTTCTAAATTTTGTAATACAGAGGGTATCATGATTGTTGACACCATCATTCTACCACACTGATTCACCTTTTGCCAAATAATTCTAACAGGCTAAGATTTCATTTATCATCTAAATCTAAGGTATATTTTTAATAAATAAAATTCCAGACCAGAGTGTTATGGACTGAATGTGTCTCCCCAAACGTTCTTATTGTAGGAGAAGAAAAATATCATTCTAAGTTTTTGGCTAAGGCCCCTGTAACAAAAGACGGATTAACAAGAGAAAAACAAAAAGACTATCTTTTTTTTTTTTTTAAGATTTTTATTGGGGAATTGGGGGGATAGGAACAGTACTGGAGAATTCGGTGAAGGGGAACAGGCAAGTTGCTGACCTTTTGTTCTTCAGTCTAGTTGTGGAGGACGTTGCTTCACTGGCCCAAGTTGGCACCATCATTACGCTCTTCCCGGGCGAGGCAGATCAGTTGCCGGCTTCTGCACGGTGGCCGCTCACTGCGGCTGCAGCCGCTCACACTGGCTGCTGCCTACATACGGTAGCCCATGGCAACCCACTGCCACAGGGGCTGCAGCCTACGCTGTCGCCGGTGACTCACTGCAGCCCAGCTCCAGGTTGAGCTGTTGTTCAGCATCTTAGCTGTGGAGGGCAGTGTCACTGGCCCTCATATGTGGGATCCGAACCGGGGCCCTCTGGCGTCCCAAGCCAGTTCTTAACCATCGCGCCACTTGGCCGGCCCAAGACTATCTTTTTAATATGTATACTTCATGTATACATGGGAGATACTCAGGTAAAAATCAGTAACTCTCAAGGAAGTGGCTTAGAATTCAGGTTTAAATACCATCTTCAGGGCCAGCCGAGTGGCGCATTGGTTAGGAGCTGGCTTGAGACACCAGAGGGCCCCGGTTCAGATCCCACATATGAGGACCAGTGACACTGCCCTCCACAGCTAAGACGCTGAACAGCAGCTCAACCTGGAGCTGGGCTGCCATGGGTTGCCAGCGACAGTGTAGGCTGCAGCCCCTGCTACAGTGGGTTGCCATGGGCTACCGTGTGTGGCCGGCAGCCAGCGTGAGCGGCCAGCAGCCGCAGTGAGTGGCCGTCCAGAAGCCAGCGACTGATCTGCAGCACCCGGGAAGAGTGCAATTATGGTGCCAACTTGGGCCAGTGAAGCAACGTCCTCCACAACTAGACTGAAGAACAAAATGATAGCAACTTCTCTGTTCCCCTTCCCCCAATTCCCCAGCACTGTTCCCATCCCCCATAAAAATCTTAACAAATAAATAAAAAAAAATTAAAAAAACAAATACCATCTTCAGCTAAATAAATAAATAAATAAGGAAGGGTATGGGGTGGGGGCAGTTCTGGTTAGGTGCCTTGATAAGAGTCTCTTGCAATTTAGAGTCAACCTTCCCTTCCTGGTACAGACAGGGAGACACCTTTACAAATGAAGTTTTTCTTTACCTAATAAATGTAAATTTCTCTTACAGAAAACTAACTTCTGCTCTGTTTTCCAGTTTCTCCTGTGTCTGCTGTTTCTTAAAATAATCCTCATGCCAAAGAGTCATATTTTGGGGTGGCAAATCTTGCCATTCTTTACTATCCTAATCCCAACGTGAAAGTATTTGAAGGTGAGGCTTTGGGGAATATTTAGGTGATTAAGGGTTCGTTTCCTTATAAAACAGACCCCACAAAATTCCCTCACCTCTTCTGCCATGTGAGGACACAGTGAAAACAGGGCTGTCTATGACCCAGGAAGCAGGCCTCACCACACACAGAATCTGGGGGCACCTCGATCTTGGACGTCCCAGCCAACAAAACTGCAAGAAATAAATTTGTTGCTTATAAGCCATGCAGACTAGTATTGTGTTACAGAAGACAGAATGGACTAAGACACAGCTATGGGCATATCCAGGCCTGCCCACAGAATGAGGTTAGGGGGGCCTGGCCTGTGCCTCTACAATACATCTCCAGGGAAACACTTCTCCACCTCTCTTGCCCTTTGTCCTCAAAACAAAACAAAAGTCACCTTAGTACAAAAGGGATGGAGGGGGTGAGGGGGTTGGTAGGTTGTGCCACTGCCAAAGTCAGAGATGGACATTGCTTTGGGTTTTGGGAAGGATGTGAATGACACAGACACTTAGGTAAGAGAAAAACAGAATGAATTAGTTTGTCAATCCTTCTGAGATATCATGAATGAAGGAGCTTCTTGCATGACAGATTATAATTCCCCAGGGGGCTGAATGCCCATTTTCTTGCCTCTCTTCATGTTCTAATTTGTAGCTCTGTAGGTGCTCCTGTCTTAGGGTGGTATTCAACCCAATTTCCCAGGACCCCTGAGGAACAGCTTGTAATATTACATATAAATTTGCATACTCATGAATTTGTTGTAACAGGTATGACGCATGATACCAATTCTTTTTTTTAGATTTTTTTATTGGGGAATTGGGGGAGGAGAACAGTGTTGGGGAATTGGGGAAGGGGAACAGTGTTGGGGAATTGGGGAAGGGGAACAGTGTTGGGGATTTGGGGAAGGGGAACAGCCAAATTGTTGTCCTTCAATCTTAGTTGTGGAGGGCGCAGCTAGCTCAGCTCCAAGTCCAGTCGCCATCCAGCAGCCTCGTGGCCACTCAGCTCAAGGTGCTGTGTTCAATCTTAGTTGCTGGTAGGCGTAGCCACCATCCCATGTGGGAGTCGAACCAGCAGTCCTGTTGTTAAGAGTGCGTGTTCTATTCACTGAGCCACCCAGGCAGCATCTCAGCTCAAGGTGCCAAGTTCAGTCTTTAGTTGTGGGCGGGCATAGCCCACTAGTCAAACAGGCAACCTTGTTAGGAGCACGTGCTCTCACCAGCTGAGCCATCCTTCCACCTGTTGACAGCTCAGCAGCAGCTCAGCTCAGGCGCAGCTCACTGGCCCATGTAGGAATCGAACTAGCAACCCTGTTGCTCAGAGCTCACACTCTTGAGCAAGCTCTTAACCAACTGAGCCACTGGGCAGGCCCCTGATACCAATTCTTTACTCTGGAAACAAGATGGATGTTGAACAAAAGAATTTAAATTGTTTTGTTTTTACTGAACTATTCAATAGTATTTAATTAAATTTTCAAAAAAATCAATTTAAAATATCAGTTTTATTTAAAGAATTTTTACAAAAATGTTGATATTTGTTACCGTATTTCCCCATGTATAAGACGCACCCTTTTCCGAAAAATTTGGGGTCTAAAAACTGGATGCGTCTTATACAGTGGTTGTAGTGTTTTTTACTTGCATTTCCCACTTTTTTTGCGCTTGTTTTTGTGCTCATACAACCACTGTATAAGACACACCCAGTTTTTAGACCCAAAATTTTTTGGGAAATGGTGCGTCTTATACATGGGGAAATACGGTAATAAGTTGCTATATACTTTTTAATTTTAGATATTTTTGAATATTTTAGAAGAAAAATAACTTTGAAATACACATACTAAATCATTTAAATTTTTCTGTTTATTTTTATTTTAATATACCTTTTAATGAAAACCTATTCAAATAATATTTGAATACAATTATATTTTCTTTTTTAAATCCTTTGGGTCATTGCTACGAATCTTGATGACAACATAATTAGTGATCTTGCTGAAGTGACAGAAAAATCAATTTATAGAAACATTTATGAATTATGTATCTTTTATGTCTCACCCCAAAATCAGTAGCCTATCAACAGAACACTCAGACATATGCAATAATAATTAGATTTAGTTATATTTCACCAACTTTCTGTCATATGGAAACCAGTACTTTAAACATGTTTTATTTTTTGTCATTATGGAGGTATATTTATCAATGTAGGGGGATAAAGCACGTTTTATTTAACAGTTGTTAACTTGATTTATAGCTTTTAAATATTTAGATACTTGGAATGTGCCTCCATTTGTATGCTCACCCTGCATGTTATTGAACTAGAATGAATGAGGCGCCTGTTATCAATCCATCAGAATTAAGAGCAATATCTGCCTGGCACATTTACTCACAACTGGAATCCCTGCAGTCATTCAGAAACAAGAGATGCCCTTTTAAAAACGGAGCTATTCCTGAAAACTGTCCATTTATAATGCTGTCTTACAATAGGATGCTGTGGACAGTAATGGATAGACCAGAGACACCCTTTGTAAAGTTATATGCAGAAAGGTCATACATCACAAAGGAAAGAGAAGAACTCAGCAGGAGAAAAAAAGCAGATAAATTGAAGTAGGCATTTTAACTGTTGTCGAAAGAACCCTATCAATGAGCCCATAATAGATAGGAGGGTGAGATTTTGTCAGACTTAATAGCCAGGGAAATGAGAAGAGAAATCGGTCACTCCTAGAGACTTAGAAACACACTGAAGAGCCAGTAAGAAGCAGCAACTTATGAAGAGAAAAGAGGGACAAACAATGCGCAAGAAACTGGAATCAGGATTTGCAGAGCACCCGCCATGCGCCAGGCCCAGTGCCAAGCACATCACATACCTCAATACCTTTACATGCATGATGGCACAACAGAATTTTTAATAGAATTTAATATATTAAAACTGTATGAGGGAGGCAACTTAAAATAACCCCTAATGCCTATAAGGCAGAGTTCAAACTTGTTAGTAAGGCATTGTATGTACCATCTGGCCCCAGTCTCCCCTCCCCATCCCCCAGCATATTGCTCTTCTCACTATCCCCAGCACAGCAGCCATTTCATACCTCTGCCTTTGTACATACTGTTCATGTGGTTGGGGGTGCCTTAGTCCCCTGGCAAACTCCTACCCATCCTTCAAGCACCAGCTCCAATGTCACCTTTTCTGTGAAGTCTTATCAAATTCTGCCAGGCTCAGCAAGTTTTTCCTCAGTCTGCTTCCATAAAGCTCTCCATATCCTTATACATATTAAAACACGTCATGTTGCATTACAATGATCTGTTCTGGTGTCTATCTCCTCCATTCAGTAGCTCCTCATGGACGGTGCAGTATTCTAGCACCTATACTATGCCTGGAACATAGTAGGTATATGATAAATGCACATAAACTGAAAGAACAATTGAATGAATGAATGACTGTACACAGGCACTATTTACTGAACTTGTAAACACCAGACGTGTAAGCAACCAGCTAGACTACCTCAGCGTATGTTATTAATATTTTCATTTTAGTTCGGTCTGCTGGATGAGATCTGAGCATTACCCTTTTTTCTTGGCAATATTTTTGAGACATAGGAAACAAGTGGATGATTCAAACAACATGGAATGTGTCAACGCATAATATGACTGCAACAGATCACTTGAGAGCTGTGCGTCTAATTGAATGTTCTGCAGTGGTAGAGCTATTCCATATTTGCACTTTCTGATATATTGTAGTAGCCTCTAGCCACATGCCACTGCTACTGAGCACTTGAAATGTCGTACTAAGTGCAAATGAGGAACTGAAATTTTTAACTAATTGATTTAAGGTAACCACATGTGACTAATAGCTACTATACTGGACAGCGCAGCTTTTGACAATCTTTAACCCACAACATAATAGGGAAGTTCTACCTTATTATAACTTTTCTGTACAAAAAACAAAAACTCAGCCACCAACAAGCTGGATAATCTTAAGATCATCCTTAACCTTTCTGTTTCTCATTTTATTCACCTGTAAACCTAGCAAGAGGGACTAGATGATAAAAGAAGACTGACAGCTCAAAGCTCTGTGAATGTCTGCCTTTGGACTCAGCTTTCCTTTTGCAACATTGAGTCCTCTTGAAGGACAGCTAAAGGAAGCACCCCTTTACCACATCCCAAAGTGGGAAGGCAGACAAACAATTACGCACCCATGTGGATTTCAGCGGTTTTCTCCAGAGAGCTACAGATGATAGGTTCATTCCAACCCAAGTTAGAGGACCACGCTGAAAACACCTAAGGTCCCAGGGGAAATCCTGGGTTCTCCATCTTAAAGAAAAACAGGAAAAGGTCTCACTAGTCAAAGCACTACATCCTCAGGCCCTTTCCATTCTTCAGGTTGGAGCAGTCTGGGTCGCTTCCTGTGTTGAGGCTAAGTCACTCAGCTTCTTTCCCTTAGGTTTTTTGTGCCCAGAGAGAATGAGGCTTGTAAAGCCAGGTGGGCTTAGAATCAGGTTTACTAAGCCTAATTATCTAATTTTCACCTGTGGAAAAAAAGCGCTTTGCAATTCCTAAACCTCAAGGAGAGAGAATGCTAAATCCCCTTCCTAGGCTCTCTGAGACAACTGGGCTTATGTGTGCGGAAACAACTTGGAAAGTCCTATCCAGTTCCTTTTTCTTAAAAGGGTAAAACAAAGACAAAGAGAGGGAGAAGGAGGAAGGGAAGAGGGAGAAAGAGAAAAAGGAGAGAAAGAAGGAGGAGACGGGGAGGGAGAGGAAGAGGAATAAAAGGGGGGACAGCTGCTGGAGCCCCACGCCTGTGTTTCTTAAGTGTGCACAGAAATCACCTGGAGGCTTGTTTTGCTGTCCGCCACTCAACAGTTCCTGACTTGGTAGATCTGAAACAGGACCCCAGTTTGTGCATTTCCAAGTCCCCAAGTGATGCTAATGCAGATAATGAACCTAGTATCATACTGTGAGAAACACTGCTCAAAGTCACTGCTTCAGCCTTCAGCTACTTTTCTTACAGTTCCTTACAGGTTTGAGTCGGTTCCTCAAAATGAAAAAAATGCCTGCGTGTGCACTTACAGAGAGGTGGCTTAGTTATATGTGTCCCCATTGTCCTCCCTCAGGCGGTCAGCAAGGCAGGCTGGATGCATGGTGGCTGCTGCCAGTAACATGATCCAGTGGGAATGTCTGGAAGATCTTTCAATTGATTCCAGTCGCCTGGCCAGCACTTGGGCTGGAGAGCATGCTGGCCAAAGGCACACCTGGACTCAGAGGGACAGCTTTTTCCTCAGAGTATCACAGCTCCCTGGCAGGACACTCGGTTTGCCACCATAACTTGTCAAAGGCCATTCAGCTAAATAGCATCATTTCCTGTCAAGAAGAAGAAAATCTATAAATACATAAGGGCTTTTGAGAAAGGTCTGCCTCGGTCATTTACAAGAGAAAGTTTATATTTTCACGGAGCGGCCGTAGATAAGGATGACTGAATTATCCAGTTCATGGAAAGGTGTTAGTATTTAACCTGCCTGTCAAGAAAGATTCAGAGCTCATCTTTTCCTTTTTTTTTTTAGCTAACATTTCTTTATTACATACCACGTGCCATGCACTGTTCTAAGTACTTTACTTATATTAAATTAACTCATTTAATCCTCATCATCCTCTAAGATAAATATATTGTATTATTATCCCTATTTTACAGTTAAGGAAACTGAAGCATAGAGGTTAAATGACATGGGCAAAGTCACACTGCTAATGAGTAGTAGAACCAAGATTCGAACCCAAGATATCTGGCTTCAGAACCCATGTTCATGACCACTCTTAGAACTTCGGTGTTTTCTGTTCATCCATTTACTCTTTTGAGAAAGATTACTGAGAAGAATGGAATGCTCATGTGGATGGGCCAGCATATACACTTCCCGAGAGGAAAGTCTAGTTGAGAAACAGCCTCAAGATGTCAGTTGCTAGGTGAAAAGAGCCTCAGGGTAAAGTGAACTGGAAGATCTCAATGGATCCCGACAGGCAGCCTCATGTCCCCAGCTCCTCTCTAACTGGGGCAGGAAGATTTGTGTTGACCAGCCAGCCAGTGCTGAAGACGTGGCCAACATATCAACCTGGCTCTTACCTGAATTTCTTTCTAATAAGCACTTATCCTGCCACTGGTATATACAGAGCACTATGTAGATAGTAGATAGTCAGGTAAGAAAAAGAGAATAAAACATGGTTTTCTCGCTCTGGGAGCTGACAGTCTAGGAGAGGGAAGAGAGGTAAACACTGTAATAGTATAACACAGTTATAATACACAGCTAATCTTAGTGACAATTTAGTCTGCAGGATGAGACTTGTAAGGTGACTTTCTACTTTGACAATATCCTTGATGGAGACATGGGAAATAGTTATTTATTTGCACCAGACACTACAATAAGCATGTCACACAGGTAGGGTTGCCAGATAAACTAGAAACCACTCAGTTAAATTTGAATGCACATGTCCATTGTAATATTTGGACATACTTATATTAAAAAAGTATTTCTTCATCTGAAATTCAAATTTAACTGGGCATGCTATATTTTTATTTGCTAAATCTTGCAGCCCTGAACACAGATTGTCTTTAATCCTCACAATAATCCTTTGAGGTAGGTATTATTATTGTCTCCATTTCACAGATCCAGAAATGGAGACATAGTCAACTTGTCCAAAGTCATACATCTATCTGTTAACACACACTTAAGGGCCGGCCAAGTGGCTCAGTTGGTTAAGAGCTCGCTCAAGAGTGTGAGCTCTGAGCATCAGCGTGTTCGATGCCCAGCCCGAGCTGAACTGCTGCTGAGCTGCCAACAGGTGGCAGGATGGCTCAGCTAAAAAACAAACAAACAAACAAACAAACAAAAAACCACACATTTAAAAACCAAGTTCTTAGGCTGCTTTGTTTCCACCAATAGCCAACTTTGTGCATTTTATGTTGAAAACTACCATCACCTGTCTTGGTAAATCTCATTTTCTGAACTCGTTCTCAAATTATCAGAGTATATCCCACTCAAAGACCAACATGAAAAGCTCTGGGTCCTAATTTTCAGAGTTAAAAAAGAGATTTAAGTATTATATAAATGAAGGATAGTAATAGCATTTACTCATTATGGCAAAAATCAGATCTGTAATTTCTAAAAATGCATGTTTTATGGTGATACACTCACAAACCACATACAAAGAAAATACACAGAAAGACCAGATGCTGGAACCCCATAGCGCCAGAGGACAAGAGGACTGCAGCTCAACAATAGAACTGCTTTAGGGGACAGATGGCATTAAGGGCATTTATACGTTTGTACACTGGAACATCTGAGATTACTCAAACAGCAAAAGTCTTGGGTCTTCATATGGCAATTAAAACTGCCTGACAGGGCAGCCAGTTAGCTCAGTTCTTTAGAGAGCAGGCTCTTAACACCAAGGTTGCCGGTTTGATTCCCACATGGGCCAGTGAGCTGCGCCCTCCACAACTATAGATTGAAAACAATGACTTGACTTGGAGCTCAGCTGCACCCTCCGCAACTAGACTGAAAACAATTATTTGACTTGGAGCTGATGGGTCCTGGAAAAAACACACTGTTCCCCCAATAAAATTTAAAAAACAAAAAAACGAAAAAACTGCCTGACGGTGAGTAGGAGAGTTAAACTTGGTTCTGTGTGATAGTGATTCATTCTGCACCACCCCTCCCCAAGTCAGTCATTTTTCTCCAGCTGTTTAAAAAAACAAAGCCCATTTAATAGTGTGCCAAGCACTTGAAACGCCACCCATCTTCCCCTTTAGACTCAAAGCAAAGACTTATTTCCTGATCAGACTTAAAGGCTTACCAAAAGGTGAATATTAAGTTAGTTAGTAGCCTTGAATTTTAGGATTTACCAACACATGATACAATTACTTATGGTGGCTCTTTAATTTTATCCAATTTTTTTTCCTTTTGCAAAACAAGGATTTTCATGATCATGCCATAGGATTTGTTTCTATTCAAGCTCTGAATATACAGGGTTGAGCCTATCTTTGTAAGTTAAAAATAGTCTTTGTAGGTTAAAAATAGTCAAATATCCGAAATCTCATATGGTTCAACCTAATATAAATACACATGATATATCTGCCATTTGTAACAACATGGATGAAACTGGAGGACATTATACTAAGTGAAATAAATCAGATACAGAAAAAAAAATGCATGGTCTCATTTATATGTGGACTCTGAAAAGTCAAATACATAGAAATAGAGACTAGATCATTGGTTACCAGGGGTGGGGAGGTGGGGGAAGTTGGGAGATGTTGGTCAAAGGGTATAAAGTTGCAGTTATATAGGATGAATAAGCCTAGAGATTTAAGGTATGGCATGATGACTGTAGTTAGTAATACAGTACTGAATACTGGAAACTTACTGGGAGAGTAGAGTTCAGCTGTTTTCATTACACACATAAAAATAGTAACTATGGGGGGAGATGATATGTTATTTAACTTTATATACAAAATTTCACTATGTATATAAAATCATCATGTTACACCTTAAACACATGCAATTTTTATTAAAACTAAAATTTAAATTTAAAAAATACACAGGGTATATAAATCAATGCTACTTTATTCTTCCTGGTCATTATAATAATAACAACAAAAAATCTCTCGAAGCTCCTAGTTACCTGTACAGTATTCACCCAAAGACAGCTCTTGGAAATTGTGGGATAGCAGAATATGAATGGTGGCAAGGGGAGTGTTCATGGAAAATTAGAACAAATTACAGATTCAGAGCTTAAACATAATTGCACAAAACATGAAAAGCTGCCCTTGAGAATATTCCAAACCACATGGTTAGAAGAACTGAGGATACTTCTTAGCCAAAGAAGTTTTCCTTTTCATTTTACTTGTAAGATATAATTTTTGGTTTGTTCTTCAGGCTAGAGTAAAGAACAAATTTAAAAAAAAAACTTTTTTTTTTTACATGCCATTTTCCCCAAAATAATCCTTGATATTTAAGTATATATTTCAGGGCTGAGACTGTTTCTCTTCATTGTTTCATGTTTTAGGTCACTTGCTTCCTTAGTTATTGGCATTGTCTTACCATCCCTATTGACTCTAAGATTCTTATAACAGGGAACATTTCTAGGTTTGCACAACTTTGAGGGAATGAGTCATAACTTAAATGTGCAATATATTCACTTTGCATTATGGGTAGAAGAAAGGAAGTGAACAGTATCTTTTACAGGTTTTTCATATACTAAGGTGACTGCCATAGTGACCTATATTTAGTAAGTGCTCAACAAGTTTAATTTACTTGCCGTAAATCAATCGATACCAGTAATCTCAACTGTGGTATAAAGAATGGTATTGAAAATACTTGTGGGATGAAGTTAAAACAATCCTTAGAGGGAAAAACATAACCTTAAATGCTTATATTAGAAAATAAGAGAGACTAAAAGTTATCAAGTTAAGCATCTAGCTAAAGAAATTAGAAAAAAAGACAACAAAATAAACCTAAAGAAAGTAAAAGGAAGGAAATGATAAAGAAAAAATATATAATAAAAAAAACAAAGACATAATCAGGATTTTTTTGAAAGCCAAAAGTTGGGTATTTTAAAACACCATAAAAAGTGGCAACCTCTGGGGTCAGCTGAGTGGCTCAGTTGGTTAAGAGCAGCGAGTTCTGAGCAACAGGGTTGCCAGTTCGATTCCCACATGGGCCAGTGAGCTAAGCCCGAGCTGAGCTGACACCGAGCTGCCAACAGGTGGCAGGAGGGCTCAGCTGGTGCGAGCACGTGTTCCTAACAACAAGGTTGCCGGTTGGACTCCCGCATGGGATGGTGGGCTATTCCCACCCGCAACTAAGATTGAACATAGCACCTTGAGCTGAGCTGCCCTGAGCTGCTGATGGGTGGCCAGATGGCAACTGGACTTGGAGCTGAGCTAGCTGCTCCCTCCACAACTAAGACTGAAGGACAACAACTTGACTGTTCCCCTTCCCCAATTCCCCAATAAAATTTTTTTAAAAAGAAAAAAAATGGCAACCTCTGGAAGATGGGTCAAGAAAAAGAAAAACTAAAGAAGGATGTAAACAAATTACATTAGAAATTGAAAAGATAAGAAAATATTACAAACACTTTTATGTCACTGAATTGGGAAACACACACAATGAAATAATTCATGGAAAGTTTAACTTAAAATTAATTCAAGAAGAAATAAAAATCTAAGATAGTTCTATATTATTTTTTTAAATTATTGAATCAGTAGATAAAAATCTTCACACACACACACACACACACACACACACACACACTAACACATATGCTAACATATAGTCATCCAGACTTTAAAGAATCAAAGTTATTGAAATTTTATATAAATTCTTCCAGAGTATAGAAAAAAAGGCAAAATTCCTTTATCCACTCAAAGAGGCTGATATAACCAAGATTCTAAAGCTATACAAGAAGAGTATAAGAAAGGAAAGATAAGAGGCAAATGTTGCCCCAAAAAATAGAAACAAAAATCCTAAACAAAGTATTAGCAAACAAAATTCATAGGAGTGGACCAAAAAACACAATCCAACGATATTGTCTGCAAAACACCCACTTTAAATATAAATTTAATAAGGGAGTATTTTAAAAATGAGCAAGTTGGGATTATATAAGAATGGTTTACTGTTAGAAAAGTTACATATACACTTTATCACATTAACATATTAAAGGAGAAAAAAATCATATGATCTCAATACATGCAGAAAAGGTCTTTGATAAAGTTCAAAATTCATTAATGATTAAAATCTATAAAATAACCTATAGCAAAATAGGTATAGAAGGGTGCTTCTTAACCTGAAAAAAAAGTATATGCCCCAAACCTTTAGCAAATATTACTTTTAATGGTTAAAAAATAATAGAAGCATTCCTTTGAGAATCAGGAAAGATGATACTACCGGTGCTTTTGTTCAACCTTGTACCAGAACACCTAACCAACAGAGTGAGACAAGAAACAGTTTTAAGAAGTATGAAATTAGAAAGGAAAAAAACAAAACTGTTATCACACATAGATAATATGATTGTTCACAGAGTCCCAAACAGTATGCAGAAAAACAAAAACCAACATGTAATAAATGAGAGCATAGTGAGGTGGCTGAATAAGAGTTCAATATGCCAAACTCAGTCTCATTGTTATACACCAGCAAGAAGCAGTTAGAAGATATAACTTTGTAAAGACAGGCCAACCTAATGCGTAGTAATAGAGGTCAGAATAGTGGTTATCTATGGGGGTTGTTCACTGGGAGAGAGCATGACAGAGCCTTCTGGTGTGTTGGAAATGCTCTGTATGGTGATTATAGGAATAATATTAGGTTGGTGCAAACATAATCGTGGTTTTTGCATTGTTGAAATTTGCCTTTGATATTGGAATACATTCTTAAATATATGTGGTTACGTTATACATCATTTTAATGCACACTTATCACTTTATGTTTTTTTTGCCCCAGGTACTGAACCTAAGAGGGCAAAGCAAAAGGGTTTTTTTCCCCCTCTCCTACAACTACATTAAAAATAAGAAGTTTTGTTTATCAAAAGACACCATTAAAAAAGGTAAAAAGACAGCCACAAACTCAGGGAAGATATTTGCAACATCATGATCAACATAGAATTGTAACACAGAATATGGAATGAATTCCTATAAATTTATTTCTTTTTAAAAAAGAGAAACTGCGTGTTTTCATTTCCTATGGCTGCTATAATAAATTATCACAAATTGGGGCTTAAAACAACAGTTTATTCTGTCCCACTTCAGGAGGCCAAATGTCTGAAATCAAGGTGTCAGCGGAGTTGGTTCCTTCTTGAGGCGCTAAGGGAAAACCTGTTCCGCGCCTTTCTCCTAGCTCCTGACAGTTGCCAGCAATCCTTGCTATTCCTTGGATTGTAGCTGTGTCACTGCAATCTCTGCCTCTATCATCACATGACCTTCTTCCCTGTATGTATCCACTATGTGTCTATATCCAAATTTCCCCCTTGTTTTCTTACAAAGACACCAAATTATTGGATTCAGGGCCTACTCTTACGCTCATCTTAAATTGATTACATCTTGGAAGACCCTATTTCCAGAGGTCTGGGGTTGAGGACTTGAACATATCTTTTAAAGGGACACAACTCAGCCCACTATATAGTCCAATAAAAACAATAAAAATAGGGAGAAATGAGCAAAACAAATGCAGAGAAAACAAAAATTGCTAATAAACAAATAAAAAGATGGCTAACTTTAAAAGCACAATGAGATACCATTCCACACCCAATAGATTGGTAAAAATTAAGAAGTGTGACAATGTAAACTGTACTTGTTAGCAAGGATATGAACCAATGGAAAGTCTCACACACTACTTAATCAGATAATATCTGTTATAATCATTTTGGAAAATAATTTAGCTTATCTTAGAAAACTGGACATACGCATTCTTAAAATTCCACTCCTAAATTAATACCCTATCAAAAATTCTGGCACATGTATACTAGATATATACAAAAGACTATTTTGGCTGCATTTTTCATTATAGCAAAATAAAAATTTTAAAAATGTAGAAATAAGTCATAGTCCATCAACAGAATAAAAAATAAATTATGATATATCACACTATGAAATGTTATAAGCAAAAAAATGGATGAACTACAGCTGCCAGCAACAAATAGGTGAATATTAGAAACCTAATGTTCAATGAAAACATGTCATAAAGATATAGTATGTTGATGACATATAGTCATATGTGTGACCTATAGTCATATGTATGACATCTAGTGTGATACTATTTATGCAAATTTCAAGAACAAAACTCATCAATATATTGTTTAGAGAAACACACATATGTGATTGTTTTTTTAAATAATTTTTTTAAGGAAGCAAGGAAATCAAACCCAAATCAGAAGCATGGGTAGTAGGGTGAAGGCACTGAATGACTTCATGGGTGTGATTAATGTAAGTGATTCTGCAGATGAGTATGCAGTGAGTTCCTAGAGTTGTGCATGCCCATACACGGTGGGACTGGTGTTGACCTTCAGGGGAAAGTCAAATGAATGGAAAAGACAGCTACATAAAAAAGTGGGCAAAGGATATAAACAGGCAAATTAAAGAGAGAAAATCTAAATACAAAAAGATATTCAATCTCATTCCCAATCAGGGAAAGTTTACCAATTAAAACAAGGTACCATTTTTCATCCATGAGATTGGCAATATTTAAAAACCTGATAACATGAACTATTAAGGAGAATAGGGGGAAATGTGACTGTCATGAGCTTGTGCAAGTGTACATTAGTATAATATAATTAGGCCATTTTTAGTAAGATTGAAGAAAAACATTCTTGTGAAACAAAGGGTCCTTATGACTTTGATTAAATTTAAATTTAAATCCTAGCTCTAGAAATCATATCACCCCCCCCACACACACACCGCCCCCTTCCACCACCACCACCACCAAAGACCCAGCCTTTCTCCTGATAATCAGGAACCCTTCAGGCAACAGAAGGTAGGAACCCAGACCTGACTAATAGTCACAAGGTCCAGGCCTCTGGCAGCTAAAGATAACATCTTGACCTCAGGTAAGTTTCAGCTCCTGACCCCTAAGGTAGAATGACATCCTGTGACCCCCTGGTTACTTCCCCCTCAGACTGGACAGAGGGACACCAGAAAAGACTTCAGAACTGTCCTCAAGACCTGAAGAAATAATTTTTTTTCCTTTTACCTCACCTCCAACTGATCAACTCTCAGCACGACCACAAACACTTAACCCAAGGTGCCTTGTGATTTTTTGCCCTATATAACCTGTAACCAATACACCATTGGAGAGTCAGGGGTTTTTTTGTTGGTAGTGGTGGTGGGATTTTTTTAGCACATAGACTCTCCATCTCTGAATTGGCCAATTCAATATTAAACTTTTTTTTTTCTTTCTATATTGCAAATTTCTGCTCGTGCATTTCTTTGAGCCAGTGTGTGCAGGCAGGTGGAATCAAGGAAAAACTGGGGTTTCAGTAACACTTGTTCTAGGACCCAGAGACTCCTATTCTAAGTAAACACCCTAAAGGAACTTTTACACAGTGATACCTGCATAAGTGCTCATTCCTATAATGTTTGAAAGAGACTAATTGTCCTTTAAGAAGGAAACAAACTGGGAATAATTTATATATGAATTGTGTAAAAGAGCTAAAATGTATGTATAGGTATGGAATGAATCTCAAAAATAAAGTGGAGTGAAAAAAGTATCATTACGGGCTGGCCGAGTGTCACGTTGGTTAAGAGCTGGCTTGGGACGCCAGAGGGCCCCGGTTCAGATCCCACATATGAGGGCCAGTGACACTGCCCTCCACAGCTAAGATGCTGAGCAACAGCTCAACCTGGAGCTGGGCTGCAGTGAGTCACCGGCGACAGCATAGGCTGCAGCCCCTGTGGCAGTGGGTTGCCATGGGCTACCGTATGTAGCCAGCAGCCAGCGTGAGCAGCCAGCAGCCACAGTGAGCGGCTGTCCAGAAGCCAGCAACTGATCGGCCTCGCCCAGGAAGAGCGTAATGATGGTGCCAACTTGGGCCAGTGAAGCAACGTCCTCCACAACTAGACTGAACAACAAAACGACAGCAACTTGTCTGTTCCCCTACCCCCAATTCCCCAACGCTGTTCCCATCCCCCAATTCCCCAATAAAAATATATTTTTTAAAAGTATCATTACATTATTGCTATTAAATTTTAAAAATTAAAAAATATCTCATATATCTTAGATATATCTAATATAACTAGAACTTGTTACATGTTTGTGTTTGTGGGCTGGCAGGATTGATTTGGAAGAATGAGAAAATTTCAGGAAAGAGCAGAATCTAACGAGTAAGCTCCTTGAGGTAAAAGGAGATGGTGTTCAGAATGGAGAAATGGGGCTTTTTAATGGATTGCTCTTAAAATATCTTTGGTGATTAGCTGACTTTGAGGTTTGCATAAGATGAGACAGTAGAAAGGAACTTTCCTCTCCAAGTAAGTTAAATAAACAAACAAACAAAAAAACAAACAAAGAAAATAGATTAGTAAATAAATTGTAAGAAAAAATATAAGAAAACAAAACCCAGCCAATAACAAGGCTCAGAGTATCAAAAGTGAGGCTGTTCCTCTTTCATTAAAAAATAACTTTAAACTCATCTACAGGACCCGACCAAAAACAGTGTCTGATTTACTCATCTCTTTATGTTCTTTCAAGTATTTGAGCTAAATTAAAAGCTGGAACCCAGATTTGTATGCTCAACTTCGAGCTCAGGTCTGTGTTCTGTAATCTGAAACCGAGCAGCCCTATTGACTGAAATGGGAACTTAGTCCACTAGAGGGTCTAAACCTGTGAAAACTACAAGCCCCATCATGCACTATCGCAGGGGCTCCTGTCCAATGTGGGAAAGGAATGGGAGGTTCTGTGAAAAAAATTGAAAATCATGAATATATGCATAATGACAAATAAAGAAATAAAACTGAGTCACTACATCTAAGCTGCTAAATTATTAAAATCAAGTAGATTGAAGTATGAAAAAACGATTCTATTCTTGTTTTATCTAGGCTGGGAACTTAAACTTTTGAACTTTCCAGTTCTGCATCAATACCTGGATATACGTCAAACTTCCAGATAACTCTCTGATTACCCCCTGAAGGACTAAGGAAAGAATGTTCACGTATCCAAACCACCTGACATCCAATATCCAGACCACTGAGGATTACCATCTCAGGCCAATCCAGGGGCTAAGAATGCAGGACTGGTTCTTCTCAAGGCTGCACTTTTTACCATAAGAACCCTCTGCTTTCTTTCTTCTTTGGAACACTCTGGGTATTGCCTAGTTGTATTTCCGGTTTGCAAACCCTAAGACCCTTAAATAAATCATGGTCAAACGCCAATTTTGTCAGGTTATAATAATACTGATTAATCCCTATTACTGAAAGATTTAACAATATATCTGTAATATTTTACGAACAACTTAAACTAGTAAATGTAACTATCGCCTGTATAAAATGCGAACAGAATAAACTGAATTGATATAATAAAGTTGTATCACTTCAGCACTTGAAAAGATTTGTAACTGCTTTTTCTTATTGCACAAGTGTTATCAAGTAGCCACTGTGTGAAGCCGTGAGGAAGCAGTGAAATGAAAGTGTGGACAGGAAACGGAAGGGAGGACGCTCTGAAAACAAGAAGAAAAATGACTGTTTCTAATTTAACAGAGCATGTGTCCCAATGAACATTAACGTGAACATGTACAAAACTTCATTAAACAGGTTGTCCCTTGGAAGTTCTTTTAATTTCTGGTTCATCTTTTTACATGTTTTGTTTTATGCTATCTAACACCTACTGTCTGACCCGTAACCTGGACAAATATGACTCAGTTGATGTTTTTTTTTTCCCCCAGTTGATCTTTTAATCGCTTTATTCTTGAAAAGATGTTCTGAACTTCCTATATATTGTCAGTCAATTCTGGCGGGTGTGCACACTTTTCTGGAGACAATGTCTATAACTTTCAAAGATGTTAAAAATGGTTGATCGTCCGAGAGAATACAAGGCCCACCGCATTAGCATAAGCTTCCTTCAGACACGTGGAACCACGCTGTGCTGGCTACTGAGCTCGGCTCAGAACCGGGGTGTCCCCTGGGTGGCCCTCCCCGCGTAGTCCTCCTCCGTGTGGTCCTCCTAAGCACGGCTTCCAGCAGGGGTCGCTGCGCCGCCGCCGCTGCTCCCGTGTGCCCCGCCCGGCCCCCTCTGCCCCGCCTGCGCTGACGGAAGGGGCGGGGCATGAGCAGGGCGGGGCCTGGAGGCCGGAGGTCAGCGCGGCTAAGAGGAGGGAGGGGGGAGGAGCGGCCATAACCTACAGGTAACTGTGCTCCTTCCTGGCGCGGGTGCCCCCTCACTCTATTGCTACACCACGCGCGCTTGTGTCATAGGGGTGCGGTGAGCGCTTCTGTCCGCCCGCGCTTCTTGCCAGATCTCCACGAGTGTCTCCCGCATCCTGGCCTGGCCGGGCCAGCCTCGGGACGCCCCCTGGACCCGGGGGCGATAGGGGCCGTGGGAACCCGGAGTGCAGAGGCTGTCGCCCCTGGGCCCGGCACCTACTGCTGGCTCCAGACGCAGACCGCGAGCTCCAGGACGCAGGTGTCCAATTTCCCTTGACCTTGAGAACCTGGGGAGGTGCGCACCCCGCGGGAGTGGGAAGGGAGCGAGGGGAATCCGACCCGGTCTCAGCAGGTAGTTCCCCTCTGAGGTCACCAGGAGAAGGGAGGATTTTTAGTGCCATAGACAAGTAGTTAGACCAGGTTATGCTTACGGAGTAGTGAACAGGCTCAGGAACGTGGACCGATCTCCACAGGTCAAGGACAGCATTGCCTCTTACAGCCTTAGATTAGTTCACAGATTTTGTATCTCTCCTGAATATCTCACCCGAAATTGCCGTCGGGCTTCCTGCCACCCTGCTTACGTCCACGTTGTCGCCAACGAAATCTCTTAAAATGCACTCCTGTGGGATCACTTCCCTACTTAAGATCTATCTGTGGCTCCCCTGCGCTCTGGGTTAAGTCCAGACTTTGCTATGCAAGGCCCTTGGAGATCTAGCCTCTTGCGTATCAACCCATTCCCATCTTTTTTTCTTTTCCGGGTTCATTCTAATGCTACAGTTCTGATCTACTTTCATTCCACAGTAATTAAGCACTTAACTCTGTGCCAGGCACTATTCGGGGCACTTAGGATACAGCAGAGGAAAAAAACACAGGTGAAGGTCCCCACCCTTGTGGAGTTTATCTTCTAGTAGGGGAAACAGGTTAAAAAAAAAAAAACTGGCAAATTATAGACTATGATAGCAGGTAATAATAGTGGGGGAAGGACGCAGAGCATAGTGAGGGGAGATTGGGAGGACACGATGCCTATTAAATAGAGTTGGAGTGAGTAAACCTCATTGAAGTGAAGATGAGCTTTCCATGCAGACATCTGGAGTAAGACCGCTCCAGGTGCAGCTGGAACAGATGTGCCTGTTGTGTATGAGGAGCAGCAGGAAGGCCAGTGTGGCTGGAGCTGAGAGGAAGGGTGAGAGAGGCAGGAGATAAGGTCAGAGAGGACATGGAGGGGCCAGATCAGAGAGAGCCTGTAAGCCACGGTAGGGATTTTGCTTTTCTCCGTGCTTTTGTAGGGTTTTGAGGAAAGGAGTGACGTGGTGTAAATTACTTTTGAAAAGAACCACTCTGACCACCCAATGGAGAACAGACTCTAGCAGTGGTAGATGATGGTGGCCTGAATCTGTGGTGGCAGTGGCAGTGGCAGGCTACTGGTCATGTTTTGAAGATAAGCCAATGTGATTTCCTGACATAATGCATATGGGTATGAGGGAAAGGGCAGAGTCAAGAATGACTGGAAGCTTTTGTTCTCAGCAACTAGAAGGGTGGAGTTACCATTAACGGAGGTGGGGAAGGCTGCAGGTAAAGCAGATTTGGGACTGGGGATATATCATGAGTTTGTTTGTGGACCAGTTTTGGAGGTGCCTGTTATACACTCAAATAGAGATATTGAATAGGCCGTTAGATATCATGTCAGGGGTCCCCAAGGCTACCTCCAAGTTCACTGATTCACTAGGAAGACTCAGCAGGACCCAGCTGGGGTGCACGGCTATGATTTAATACAGCAAAAGGATAGAAAGCACAATCAGCAAGAGAGAAGACGCATGGGACAAAGTCTAGAGGAAACCAGGAGCCAGCCTCCCAAACCAAGAGTCCTTTGCCAGTGGAGTCACACAGGACATACTTAATTCCTCCAGCAACAAATTGTGACAATATATGCGAAATGTCTATCAGGAAAGCTCATTAGAGACTCGGCCCAGAGTTTTTACTAGGACTTGGTCACAGAGGCACCCTCTACCGAGAATGTACAAAAGTTCCAGCCTCCGAGAAGGAAAGCAGGTATTCAGCATAAATCAAACTATACAAACAGTTTAGGCACAGTGAGCTACTCCTGTCCGTTTTGGAAATGGTGAGAACCCTCCTGAAATTCAAGTTCCCAGACATCAGCCAAAGGCTACCTTGCAAGCTGACCTTTCTAAGGATAGCAGTCTCAGGCCTCCTATATTAACTCTTTTCTGCACAGATATACAAGTATGGAAACTAGAAGAAAGGTCTGGAATGGGGATATAGATTACAGAATAGTTGGTATATAGGTGGTATTTAAAGCTATGGAAATGTCCGTTGTCTTCATATGCATTTGTCAAAACTGATGGATAGACTGAGCTGGGTGATCTGAATGTAGAAGAGCAGAGGACCAAAGACTGAGCCCTGGTGTCCTCCAGCATTAAGATGTCAGGGAGAAGAGAAGGAAGCAACAAAGGAGTCTTGAGAAAGCGCAGCGTGTAAGGTAGGAGAATAAGGTGTCCTGGAAGCCAAGTGGATTTAGAAAAGGAGAGGCATTGAAGAGAATATAGACAGCCCTTTTGAGGAGTTTTGTTGTAAAGAGGAGCAAAAAGGAGGTAGTGGCTGGGGGGTAGTGGATAACAGAAGGTTGGTTGGTTTGTGTTTGAATGAGAAGTAACAGCATGCTGATGAGAATGGTCCATTAGAAAGCGAAAAATTACTGTTGTAACTTGTTGTGTCCCCAAAGGTTAGATTCAGGCCACCTTTGCCATCAGAACTCTCCTCAGGCATCCCAGCTCTGGGCTCCAGCCTGTGCAGGGTCCAGCCTCCATCCTCTGGACCACGGTAGTCAGTTTACTGGTCCACATTCCACGTACATGGCAGCTCCTTGAGGACAAGGACTGTGTATTTTATATTTTATACGTAGGCCTCGCTGGCCACTTGGCATATGCAGGCAAACAAGTGAGTGTGGAGGTGGATGGAATAGTAGGTAGAATGCTTATTTCATTTTTTTTTTTTTAAAGATTTTTATTGGGGAATTGGGGGAAGGGGAGCAGACAAGTTGCTGTCCTTTTGTTCTTCAGTCTAGTTGTGGAGGATGTTGCTTCACTGGCCCAAGTTGGCACCATCATTACGCTCTTCCCGGGTGAGGCAGATCAGTCGCCGGCTCCTGGACGGCCGTTCACGGCGGCTTGAGGGCCACTCACGCTGGCTGCTGGCTACACACAGTAGCCCACGGCAACCCACTGCAGCAAGGGCTGCAGCCTACGCCGTCGCCAGCGACTCCCGGCAGCCCAGCTCCAGGTTGAGCTGTTATTCAGCATCTTAGCTGAAGAGGGCAGTGTCACTGGCCCTCATATGTGGGATCTGAACCGGGGCCCTCTGGCGTCCCAAGCCAGCTCTTAACCACCGCGCCACTTGGCCGGCCCCTCATTTCATTCCTTGAAAGTGAATCTTCAAGTATTCACTGGTTTTATATGTGCTGAGCAGATTAGGGATGGGAGTGAGGAATGTGGCACAGTTCTTGCCCTGCCACTACCCTTTAGAGTTTGGGATATAACAATAGTACAAAAGACATATAGCACTGGTACAGCATGAGTTTGGAAAAGTGCATGGTGAGCGGGCAGGGGAGGGTGAAGGAGGACTGTGCATCTTATATGGAGCCATGCTAAAGGGACAGAAACTTTTTTTTTCAGTGGTAGAATCCATTTTTTCAAAGGAAATATATTTGCCAACACCGCTACTCTGGTTGAAGAGGGGTTGGGGCCCAGTTAGCCCTCTCCTCTGGCATTCCCAATCTGCTGACCAGTTTCAAAGCTCTGAGGCAGAACCTGGGCTGTCAGACCCTACCCATGGCCCTGGCTATCCACTGCCAACATCTATAAATGGTTATCTCCAGCAAGAATTAGGGTAATGTGTTTTCTCAATATTATGTTCACAAATTTTATGTAAACTTCGAGCATTTACCAAAGTTTGCCTGCTGGAGAGCGAAGCAGATCAGAAATAGAGGGAGTGAGTAGCTAATATATATATACAGAGGTCATACTTGGCTTGACATTTTGGTTATGTTTGTTGTAATTACATGTGAGTGTGATTTTAAACAGGAATTTTGTGCTAGTTAAGTTTCCTAGTGTAGGTAAATATAACTCTATTTGTGATGTGTGCAGAGAGCACCATCATATCCAGGCATTCCTCACAGGAGACAACAGTGGTGAAAAGGCAGGACTTTGGGGGGTGGGGGTGGGGTGTGGAGGTCCAGGGACTGACAGAGATAGGATCTCCCCCCAGGATTTCTTCTAAGTGGGGGTGACGCTTCCTCGCTGTCCTCTACTCCTGAAACTTTCCACTCTCTCTGGTATTACAGTCAGTGAAGGTTAGCTTTTTGTTTAAAAGAAAATGAGAAAATGTCATGGGGTAGCAGAAAGAGCCATGCGCTTGGAGACAGAAGAATGGTGGGTAGTTCCGCATGGTGGTAAAGAGCTTCGACTTAGGAGCCAGGGAGCCTGGGTGTGAATCCACTTAGTATCTGTGTGACCCTGTAACTGAGATGGGCTTGTTGGAAGGAATAAATGAGTTAATATGTAGAGCAGTGTCTGACCCATAGTAATCAATGAGGGTTAAGAAGACAGCATTGGAACCCTGGCTGTACCACCCACCTACTAGCTGTATGACTTAGCAACTTGTTCAGTTGCTCCAAGTCTCATTTGTACTCATCTGTAAAATAAGGGTCCTGCACAGAGTTGTCCCTGAGAGGCTGCCCTTGTCATCTCTGCAAACACATACAGCTCTGCGACTACTGTTAATTGGAATAGAACATGCTGCCAGGTCCTCAGCTCCCAGGCATACATATGGCCTGTGGCATTATACCTGATATTAAAAAATAATTTGCTGTAGTCACCTAGACCAGAGTTTTCAAACTTTTTTCTTTTATTGTGTTCCACAGTAAATACATTTTACAGGATGACCGTGTGTGTGTGTAATCGTAACAAAACTTTCATGAATCAGTAGTTACTCTTACTACATGCGGTGCACTGTAATACTTTGTATACCCTTCAATTTTAGTTCTTAAAAAGTAAAAATTTTAATAATGGCTCATGACCCACAGTTTGAAAAACACTGACCTAAAGATAGGCAAATCATTATTAAAGTCAGTCTTCATCTCCATTACATGAGCATCTTATACTCCACTCTGGTCTAGGCCCAACAGCAGATGGCAATTTCCACCAGGGCTGTCTTGGCCCATAACTTAGACACCACCTGGATAAATTTCAGTGAGCCTAGAGCTTAGGCCCAACACAGAATTCCTGAGGCTGATGACAGAGAGCTCTGGCCACTTATGGTTCAACTTCCTGTGTGTTTGGGTGGGTGGGAAGGGATGACAGGCTCTGCTTGTGAGTGAATTACTTTTCTTAAAATTTTACACTGTGAAGAATATATGCCAAAAACATTAACAGTGGTTAGTTATCACTGAGTGGATTACGGGTGGTTTGAATTTTCCTTATTTCTTTCAAATATTCTACCTTATATGAAAATATTTTTCATATGTAAACATTGAAATCTCGTTTCTCTTAAAAATTATATTATTACTAAAAAATCCTTACCTGACAAAATAAAGGATAAAAAAAAAATCTTTATTTGGCAAAATAAAAAGTAGTCTAGGGCCAGCCGAGTGGCTCAGTTGGTTAAGAGCTTGCTCAAGAGTTTGAGCTCTGAGCAACAGCGGTTCGATTCCCGGCCCGAGCTGAGCAGCCACTGAGCTGCCAACCGGTAGCAGGATGGCTCAGCTTTAAAAAAAAAAAAAAGTAGTCCACCATTAGGTAAATTTCTAAAAAAAATGTTTTGATTGTAGTGATCCATGGGAACTACTGAAATAAACTGTTTTCTTCCTTTATCCCTGCTTATATAAAATTTAAGGTTCTTTATAAATGATTATTATTTGTTCTGTATTAGTTAGAATATATACACAAATAATACCAATATTTCTCCTTAAGGTGCTTAAAGTAGTTTCTCGTCAGTATTTTAGAGTACTCCATGGATTTCATAGCATTTAAAAATTGTTTCAAATTATAGTGGTGTTGAAAAACAGCCCTTAAATTGAGCCTGCTTTATTTCTCATTTAAGACTCACATTGGGGTCCCAAGAGCAATGAGATAATAGAGTTGAGCCTGTGTCGTCTGCCTCATTCATGCCAACAAAAATAAGGGCCAAAATGTTAACAAATGTAACTTGGAAGTAGCTCGCTATGTACTCTTGAGTGGGCTTACAGGTAATTGCTGTTGTCAGCTTTATGATGAATGGAAAGTAGGAAGGAAAACTCATGCGAATCATTATCAAATCAGTCTGAAAGTACAGCCATGGTACAAAGGAAACCCTTCTCACATTACTAAATCATGGTCATAAAACCATCTTGATGTACTTGAGAAGGTCTGCCACCATCATAAGAAGATGGTTTCTGCTGCCTTTGAGGTAATGTAGGAATTGATTGCTCTCTGGCATGTCAGCACCTTAGTGCCTCAGGAAACAATTAACCTCGTTTGTGGGTCTCTACGCCTCTTCCTTCTCTGCTAGCTAATGCGTCTGTTAAACAGTGGCAAGAAGGTGTAAAAGGAGGTAAAATGAAGACCTGTCCAATCTGTTCATTCCTGGCTCCGATGTGCTGGGACTGGACGTTGAAATAAAGTTTAGAGATTCACTCTGGGTTTTATGAGGTCATGATCTGTTGTCCTTCCTGGGCAAATTGTACGAATGTAACATATG
This sequence comes from Hipposideros armiger, assembly GCF_001890085.2. Taxonomy (NCBI): domain Eukaryota; kingdom Metazoa; phylum Chordata; class Mammalia; order Chiroptera; family Hipposideridae; genus Hipposideros; species Hipposideros armiger. The sequence goes on along the minus strand of NW_017731806.1, from coordinate 120,491 downwards.
TCAGTAAATAGTCTTTCTCTCCCTGAGATTTTTTTTTTTTAAACAAATCATCAAGAACTATTGTTAATATTTTTCAGTAGCAATCAGTACCCAAGTTAATTTGGGGTTTAGAAAGTGTAGAACCAGTGCCCTCACACATATTAGTATCTAGTTCCATCCTCATGACCACCCTGTGAGGTGAGCACATTAATTACAGCCTGAAGATTCATCACGTACAGGGCATGGCCCTCAGTAGATGCAGACCAATATGGCCTATTGTAGGGGAACTTAAGTACAGTACTAGATATTAAGTGTTCATGGTGTGAATGGTTTCTGTTGTAAGAATGCCAGAACAATGCACTTGTGAAATAAAACGGAATTATTGTGTTTCAGGTTATAAGCACAATGGCTATGATGAGTGTCAGATTGCCTTCCAGTGTTCTAAGAAAGGATGCCTGGATTGGACTCTGGGGAGTGCTGCGAGGGACACCTTCATATAAACTCTGTGCTTCTTGGAATCGATACTTATATTTTTCTAGTACCAAATTAAATGCATCAAGTTATAAAACACTTTTCCATAACGTTGTCTCACTGAGACTCCCAGGGCTTTTAATATCTCCAGAATATATTTTCCCTTTTTCCATAAGACTCAAAAGTAATCTCAGTTCTAAAAAATCCACTAAAAAGACTCTGCAGAAAGTCGATGATGAAGAGGACTCTGATGAAGAGAGGGATCACGGTGAGATGACGGAGCAGGAAGAGGAGCTTGAGGGTGACCCCGGTGTGGTCAAAGACTACAAAGACCTGGAAAAAGTAGTGCAGTCTTTCCGGTATGACATCATCCTGAAGACAGGCCTCGATGTTGGAAGAAAGTAAGTATGCTGCACATTTTATTGCAAAATCACTTGTCGTCTTGGTGGTTATTTTAACGCAGCATTACCAGTCACTACAACCCATATGGTGGTGAAGAGTAACCATAGATATGAAAGAGCCTTATAGGAAGCCTGTTTCAATTATTTCATTCTATAGATGAGAAAAATAATTCCCTAAGAAGTCAGGTGACTGCCTGCAAACTCCATGTGCCATATGTCCTTGATTCTAAAACTCAAAAGTAAGACTGTAAGATGAACCACTGATTTAATAACAGCTTTGAGGAGAAAAGGAACTGCCATGTTAGATGTATGTAGCAAACATGAAATGCACCTGGGTTTTACAAATGCTACAGCGTGAAAAGATCCCTCTTAGAATCAATGGACGCAGTATAACATGGTGGTTAAGAATGCAGGCTCTGCAGCCAGACCACTGGGGTTTCAATCCTGGTTTGTGTATGACCTTGGGCAAGTTACTTAAATTCTCTGTGCTTCATTTCCTTATCTGTCAAATGGAGATAATAGAACCTACTCTAGGAGGTAGTTGATAGGATTAAATGAGTTTTTCTCTATTTAAAGCATTTATAGCAGTGCCTGGCACATAGTAGGTACTCAGTATATGTTAGCTATATGTGTTCATACATGGCGCCTAGGGATATTAAGTGTAACTTTCAAGATTTCTTTAATATTCTCAATTTCTGCTAGACTAGCTACATAAGACTAGTGACTCATTGTTCATTCATTCCTTTGGCAATCATTGTGTGCATACTGCATGCAATGTAAGAATTATGGTATGAATGATAAATTCAGAAAGATTTCTTTCTGCAACTTGTACCTTTATGACCTAATTTAATGGCATAGTTTAATTTTTTAATCTGTGAAGCTTAAGGACTCAGAGAGGCGCCTCTGAGCCTGCAGGCACCCTGATGGGGATTTGTTAAGTATTCTCTGATATTTGGAAAACTTGTAAAGGGGCTTCTCCTGCTCCCAGAGTAGTAGCTGCTGCTGTAATTATTAAGCAGAACCCCAGATGTCAATCACCTGGAGTCAGAACATCAAGAGGAAAAGGCACTGATTTTTGTCTGCATCCTCCCCTGGTCTAGTTGCCCCAGTGATTAAATTCAGAGAGCTTAGCAGCTGCTGGATTGGAGCTCCCCCAACCTCCATGCAGACTAGTAGAGGATTTCTTAATGGCCTCAGCATAGATGTGGTGCCTGGTTTTCCTCTCAGAGCACAGAACAGGTATGTGAGGGGGAAGGGAGTGCCCACTTGTCTGTCGTGAATCGCAGGAGCTCCTGCCTTGCAGGCAGCTACTGCACACAGTCAGGTGGAGAACCCCAGGCCCTGTCCCCATTGGGGCTGACGGCGTGCCCTGAGCCCTCTGGGAAAGCCCCGTCAGTACTCATCACCTGCCCTATAGCAGTAGCACACCTTTACAGCAGGTCAGCATCTTTTCAGAAGTGCCCTTTCGTCTCCCTGTTTTAGAGACATGTGGGAGCAGTTGACTTTCACTTCCCCAGCACCCAGAATGGTGATTTTGTGGGGAGGTCAGTCACTCACTGTCAGAGTAAGCATTAATCGCAGGTGTTTTACTCAGACTTGTATAATTGTTTTGAATGCATTTCTATTTTAAAGCACCTTGACCTTTTTCTTTTCTTTTTCTTCTTGTTTTAAAGCAAAGTGGAAGATGCATTCTACAAAGGTGAACTCAGGCTGAATGGGGAAAAATTATGGAAGAAAAGCAGAACGGTGAGATGTTAAGACAGCCAGATATTTCTGTCTGTTGCTCTGCCAGTACTCAGTTAATGCCACCCCCAATTTCCGCTTGGGCTTCTTCCATGGGACGTGCTTGTATCTGTCTTACCCTCTCTGAGCTCTCCCTAGGGCCTGGTCTTGCTAGTGAGAATCACCAGCCAGCTCCAGTCACACAGGCCACCAGCCATAATGACTTTGAGATGAAGTTTCCTCTTTTTCTTTAAAATTTTAAGACAAGCCACTATCAGAATTGGAAGGCATATCCACTAATTAAACTTCCAAGTCATTAACGTTAGCCCCTATGAAATCATAATAACCAGGCTAAAAAGAAACATTTGATCCACATAGAGATTTCTTTGACCTGCTGTTACCTGAACAGATGTGTAATTCTCTCCAGCTCAGCAGTATACCCCTCCCCTGAGCACCTGCTGGATATACTGCTCTGTGTACAAGGCAGCTAACAAAAAGGTTTCATGTTTTTTGACAGCTCCGTATCAATACTATTGTTAAGTCACTTATAAGTGTTAAAAGAAAATGTATTTCCGGTATCCATTGTTGTTACAATAAATCATATAAAAGTCCTGTTAAATATATGTATTTTTGTAAAAATTAATTATATAAATACATCTAGAATTAAAATATTAATATTTTTAGTACTTTTAAGTGGAGCATTCTGGATAGTTCCTTCATGCTTTTTATTTTCTGAAGTTTTTTTTTTAAAGATTTTATTGGGGAATTGGGGGGATGGAACAGTGCTGGGGAATTGGGGGAAGGGGAACAGACAAGTTGCTGACCTTTTGTTCTTCAGTCTAGTTGTAGAGGACATTGCTTCACTGGCCCAAGTTGGCACCATCATTGCGCTCTTCCCGAGCGAGGCAGATCAGTTGCCAGCTTCTGGATGGCCGCTCACTGCGGCTGCTAGCCGCTCATGCTGGCTGCTGGCTACACACGGTAGCCCATGGCAACCCACTGCCACAGGGGCTGCAGCCTACACTGTCGCCAGCGACTCACGGCAGCCCAGCTCCAGGTTGAGCTGTTGTTCAGCATCTTAGCTGTGGAGGGCAGTGTCAGTGGCCCTCACATGTGGGATCCGAACCGGTTCCCTCTGGCATCCCAAGCCAGCTCTTAACCAACGCGCCACTTGGCTGGCCCTATTTTCTGAAGTTTTTACAAGTATGTATCACTCTCATAATTGGAAAAAACAATAATGATAGTAAAAGTTAAGAAACCAATAAAAAAAGTGTATGACACAGACCCTTTGAAAAGTGTGGAAAACACAGCCATACGAGGCATTGGCAGATATGACCTCCTAGTCAGTGTCCCGGAAACAAATATCTCAGGGAAATTAAACACACATTTGGAGGTTGTATTTATCTGAGCTTCTCTCATTTGAAAACACCCATGGGTTTGGAGCACCTGAGCTGTATCCTGTTGCCCTGGGACATAGGAGGAGGTAAGCCACCGGTCATGGACCTGGGGGAGCACTGAGGCTTTCTTCAGGGCCCTTTCTCCCGGGATCAGGCAGGTTCTTGTAGCAAAGTGGACAGGAGGAGGAACTCCCCAGTGCCTGTCTCAGCCATGAAGCCACAAGGCCCACAATCACTCTGATGGCACCTAACCCGGCAGGCTCGGACAGCGAGTGTCAGTCATTGCTCAGTGCGCAGCAGGAAATCGGCTCTCTGGACATGCATCTGGAGAGCACTCCCTTCTTGTCCTTTAATTGCCTTTTCCTGGTTAGCCCAGCCCCCTTCTTGCCAGCCACAGTCTTCCACAGGCAACACCTGCTCTTGCTGCGGGATGCCTCCGTGCCAGGGCCTCATTTACAAACACCACAGTCTATTTTTCTCCCTGTGCTTTGAGGTATTGTTAACTACAGCCTAATTGCTGCTGCTTCATTCTGCCTTGGGTTGTCTCGGCTGCCTTCCAGATTTCTCCTGAGGGTCAGCATGGGAAGGGGCCAGTGTTAACACTCTGGCTGCCTTGTTACTAGGAGGCCTGGTAGCCATAGTAACTGCAGCTATGGGGAGATTTGAAATGTAGATATTTGGAACAGTCCCTAATCCCAGCCAGTTTTGCTTTGTGTCTGCTGTGCCTTCTCCCACATTAGGAAGGACAGGGCCTTGCAGGGATAAAAAACACCTCCCCTTCCATGGCCTGCCCTGGAGGGCCTGCGCCTGGCTACTGGCCCTGAATGGTCAGGTGCTTGTCTGATGCTGCAGCTCTAACACTGGCTCCCTGCAACTGGGCAAAGCTTTTCTGTGAGCTGCAAACCAGGTGGGGCCCGGAGTGCTGTAGGTGCTGGGTAACTGTTGACTCAGACGGAGAGTGTGTGGAGCCCAGGTATGGGGACTGAAACCTTCCTAAATTTACCGTCCCTGAGACTGGCCCCAGGGTAGAGGAGAAAACTCCCTTCCCTGTTCTCCGCCCTAGAAGTAAGCCACCAAAGGGACCCACTCTTCAGGTACACGTTAGTCTGCTCTTCTCTTAAGGGCAGACATCGCGTCACGCACAGTATGTGTATGAAAGGATACACAAGAAAGTTTGCCTTTTCTCTGTATAGCCTTTTCTACCTTTTAAATTTTGTATCACGTGCATATATTTTAAAAATGAATTTTAATGAAACAAAATTATGCCAAAAAAGGCAAAGCAGAGTTCCCAAACCTTATATTTTTGGACATTGATTTTTCAATGTTCACACTGTTGGAGCTGCGTGGTCATTTTTTTAAATTGAGCCCAGCAGAACAACAGGAGGACAGAGCCGCCAGAGGAGGCCGAGGTCAGTCCATCCTTCAAACCCAGGGGGAGAAGCAGTCTTCATGCCTGGCTATGGCGTGCGCCTTTCTGCTTCACAGCCCAAAGGGGAGAAAGTTACTGGTTCAAAACCGGCCCCTGTGTGAGTTTTGCATCCCGGCACTCTGGGCTGCCCTGGACTGACCAGGGTGGCATTGTGGCAAGCAGCGGTGCAGGCCCATGTTGGAGGCTGAGTGTTGGGCCTGCAGAGGCCTTGCATGGGTGGGAGAACAGACATGGGCTTGCCATGGTGAGGTACAGATATCTTGACAACATGAAGTTGTGACTGCCTCAGAAAGCACCCACAGGAAAATAAGGTAAAAGTCAGCATTTGGCACCATGCTGCTTCAACAGAAGCTCTCCCGTGGGCTTCTAAGTGCTTACATGTGCCCACTTGGGAGTCCATGGCCCACACATGGGGTTCCCCCTTCCCCTTGGAAGAATGGTGAGCAGGATGAGATGGCCACTGGTCATCCCTGGCTTGTGTTCTAATAGAAGAAGCATATGACATCTGGGTCGGCGTAGCCCCTTCCTGAGTTGCTGGGCAGATCGCCTGGGACCCTGAATCGCCAAAACTGGGTATCAGTGATGGGCTGTCAGCACCCTGGCAACAATGACATGACTACCCCAGGGCATGCCCTGCACTAGCTTAACCCAAAGCTCCCATCTGGGCAAGAGTGGCTTTGATCTCAGCCCTCTGAACCCACTGAGTCAGCATCCAACTTGGCCCTCTTTTCTGTGACATTTCCATCTTTGTGAATTGAGTCCTGTCTCTCTCCTTTTGTTCAATTTAAATATGTTGGTATATAATATATTAGTTATATTAGTTTCAATTGTACAGTATAGTGATTCTACATTTTTATACTTTACAATATGATCACCCCACTAATTCTAACAGTTATTATCTGTCACGGTGCAAATTCATCACAATATTGACTCTACTCGCCTTCCCCTGTCTCACTCATCCACCCCCCTCTCTGTGGCATGCATCCCTTTGGTCTCTGTTTCCTGTTTTTCTTCTTGATGATGTGGCATCTCTGGGGCCAGCCAGGGCTAGAAAAGCAGTTTCTTTACTTCCATTTCTCTAAGAGATACAGCTGACCACTGCTCCACGGTGACTAATTTCCAACCAGCTGCCTGGTGCCCAATTATGGGTTGAAATCAATGAAAGTGTTACACTGGAAATTCTCTTCTCAGTGCATGTAGTCATTACTGGGTACATAGTCTCTAAGATTGTGCCCCACTTTCTTTGTCCTTTGCCATTGTTACCAGAATAAATGGCTCTGTACCCGAGTTTCCCTAACTCATCCACTAGAGGCGAGTATTTGAGCCCCACTACACAGGGACTGTCCACAAGCGGCCAGTCGTCTAGGTCTGAAGAAAGGACACTGGCTGGCATTACGCCACGTGTGTTTGAAGCACATCCGAGTGAGGCCCTAGGGACTTACAGAGGAACCGGGACCTTTTCTCACTGCCCCCTGGGTGAGGATCACCTGGTAAAAACGCAAAGTAGGGGGGATGTCTGTGGTGGCCCGCATTTCCCAAGATGGAATGAAGGCTCAGCTCTCTTTTACTTTTCAGGTGAAAGTAGGCGATACATTGGATCTTCTAATTGGAGAAGATAAAGAAGCAGAAACTGAAACGGTGATGCGGATTCTCCTGAAAAAAGTGTTTGAAGAGAAGACTGAAAGTGAAAAATACAGAGTGGTCTTACGACGGTGGAAACAGTTAAAATTGCCTAAAAAGAGTACACTTAAATAAATGGATTGCTTTTTAGCGATAAAGCTGCGTTCTAGTGGTGGGGGAAAGAGCTACCTTAAAAATCAGACATTTTCATTAAAATAAAGTTCTACCGTTTGGAATCTGCCGCGCCATTTTGTGGAAATCAGGATCCATATCTTGGAGACACTACCAGTGGCCTGGATTCCCCCCTGGGATTGACTGAGGTGTGTGCTGAATAAACTAAGCCTAGAGAGCGTTTTAACGATTAGCCTACCGTTTCCCACATGAATTACCTCAGGAGGCAGTGTAAAATAAACGGGCCTTGTTGTTCGTGTTTTTCTCTCACTTTCATCCCTGTCAGCCAGCTTCCCTGGGTTCAGGCTTTTTAAGGCAAAACTAAGCAAAGTGGAGGTTCCACTTCATATCCTTAAGGGAGAAGCGTTAGGAGACCCTCTCCCCACTGGCCTTTCTGAATTACCAGCAAGTTGGCCTTGGTTCTCTTGTTTGTCTTCAAAAGTCTGAATGTGTAAACTTCCAACTAATTCCAAATGGGCTACTTAAAGGCCCATTTAAAATGAATTATTTAGGGCAGGGGGTTGATAAACTAAGATAGCCAGAGACTTTTTGTATGATACTCAAGAATGGTTTTTACATTTTTTTAATGTTTAGAAAAAAGAAAGGAATATATGACAGAGACCTTATGTGGCCCACAAAGCCTAAAACATTTACTATCTGGACCTTTACAAAAAGAATGTAATGACCCCCCTGGTTTAGAGTAATAAGCTGAGGCTTTAATTTTCAGGTGAAAAAATACATAGATTTTATCAATGAAGAGGATAAATCAGAGACCAATTATTTTAATTCTCAAGAAAGTGTTAAAAAGGGGACAAAGCCTAAAAAAGAGTAGTAGTAGAAGGGACAGACAAACATACATCATCTAAGAAAAGGGCATCTGCATATATAAATTAATTTGTAGATTCCTAGGAGCTATTTCCTAGCACTAGAAGGGTCAACTCAAATAGGAGGAGACATTTGGGTTGTGTCATGTCAAAAAGACTGGCTATGTCTGGGTCCTTTTATTTGCCATCCAGGAGTGCCCGAGAATTCAGGTTAACTGACAGTAAAGAAACCTGTAGCCTGAAGTACTGGGATGTTTGGAACCGTGAGTCTGGAAGTCTTTTTCCAGCTCAGATTTCAGAAAACTCAGGAAAATCAATTTTCATTTGCAAGCTTCAAGCTCTCAGGAAGAAATATATACTGTGCACTGTTACAGAATTTTTCTATTTTACTACTTATTAAACAGGCTTTACTAAGTCATCAGTAAAAATAATACATTCAATTTCAGCATAAGTTAGTTATGAATTATAACAGGAGATTACATTGATTTCCACACTTTTCCTCATTTCCCTCATCTCTCTGTCCCTTTCTCACTCTCCGTCTTTCTCCCTCTCCTTCCCTCCTGTCTTCTCTTTCTCCCTCTCTTCAGAAAATAATAGCCTGAGAGGTCTTGGGTGGTAGGGAGCAGCACGATCTCGTGACATGCCAGGGTTCCCGGATTTTAGGTTCGGTCTTGCCATTAGCAAGTTGCGTTACTTTGGTCATAGTTTGACCTTAACTTCCGAGCTTCAGCTTCCTCATTGGTCAGATGAGGATACGAACTGCCTTGCCTTGTCATATCTTTGAAAGTTAAAACGTGTTGTATGAGGCAAGGTGAATTTACGGTAGCAAGAGAGCAGGAAGGGCTATTTGAAAGGCTTTTTGAAACTTGGTAATTAATACCTAATTTAGCTGCTTGGCAGGGTTTGACCCATCAAAGACAACTCTGTTTTTAAAAATCAAACTAAGAAAAAAGACATCCGATGATGGAGAATTCTGTTTTGGTCATAGCACATGGCAAAAACTAATCTTTCACATAGTTTGTCTACAGTGCAAGGAATTTGGAACATATTTATGAAACAGTAACAGAAACAAAAGCAATTTATAAAGATTTATGGACCTCTTGCAGCTCACTCATTACTCGACTCAAATGATAGCTGCTTTATAATGCCTTCCTAGCAAGGCCTGCTAAGGGAAAATGTGACCGATGTGATGAAAAGATTAAAGATTTGGATGTTTCTAATGCAGTGGTTCTCAACTGGGGTGATTTTGCTGCCCAGGGATGGCAAATGGTAATGGTCCTGAGCTATATTTAGTTGTCACAGCTAAGGGGGTGGTATGCGCACTGTGGGTAGAGACCGGTGATGTTGCCAAACTCCCTACGGTGTACAGATAGCCCCCACAACAAAGACTTATCTGACCTAAAAAGTCAATAGTGCTGAGGTTGAGACACCCTGCTCTAATGGGATGACAGGGAAGAATCTTTTTTTTTTTTTTTTTAAGATTTTTATTGGGGAATTGGGGGATGGGAACAGCGCTGGGGAATTGGGGGAAGGGGAACCAGACAAGTTGCTGTCCTTTTTGTTTTTCAGTGTAGTTATGGAGGACATTGCTTCACTGGCCCAAGCTGGCACCATCATTGCGCTCTTCCCGGACAAGGCAGATCAGTCCCCCACCTCTGGACGGCCGCTCTCGGGGGCTGCTGGCTACACACGGTAGCCCATGGCAACCCACTGCAGCAGGGGCTGCAGCCTACACTGTCGCCGGCGACTCAGCATCTTAGCTGTAGGGGGCAGTGTCACTGGCCCTCATATGTGGGATCCGAACCGGGGTCCTCTGGCATCCCAAGCCAGCTCTTAACCAATGCGCCACTCTGTTGGTCCTTTCTTTCTTTTCTTTTTTTTTTTTTAATTGGGGAACAGTGTGTTTTTCCAGGACCCATCAGCTCCAAGTCAAGTAGTTGTTTCTATCTAGTAGTGGAGGGCACAGCTCAGTGGCCCGTGCGGGGATTGAACAGCAACCTTGGTGTTATGATCACTGTGCTCTTAACCACCTGAGCTAACTGGCCGCCCCCCAATTTTTTTTAATAGTACTTGTCTGCTCAGGAAAATCTGAAAATGCTTCCAGTGTGTGTGCAGTTTTTAAAGGATGAACAATTTAAAGTTTTGACTGTATGTTGGTAGAGGCCTATCTAGCCCTTTTACCAGTAATGGTTGATCCTTTCAAAAAACAGCTCTCTTCTAGGAAATATGATGCTAATTGCATATCTCTGCCAAATAGCATTTACTATCTTTCCTATAAAATTATATTGATGGCTAGGCAACAGTTTATCTTTTTAGCATTTTGGGGAGAAAAACAGACATTTGGGGGATAATTCTTAAGTCATGGTTTATTTGGCCAATAATGATTGGGGAGACTAAAACATAACTACCGTTTTTCAAGAAATTAAAAAGAAAACACTTCATTTGGCATGGTGGTACATGTTCCATGAATCTTTTTAAAGGGTGTGCAGTGTGTATCAGACAAGTAAAATGGCACTCCACTAAAGCTGTGCCTTATTTTGGTCCTATAAATATTTTGCCTTTCAAGGTTACCGTCACAATTATCAGTCAACTTACTGACAATCTCAGGGGGTAGTGAAGGAAATGATAAACTCCATCGAGCAGACTCAACAGTGTGTGCATCTCCCAAGCTGCTTTCAGTGAGTCACATCGGCAGCTTAAAATCAGCTGTGGTAGGAGTGTTTTCACCTTGGAAGTCAGCAAACACCATGAACCAGGGTTTATTTTTCCCTTGGAGAGCCCATTGTTAAACATTTACCAACAAGCCATTGGAGGAATGGGGACACACACCCACAAGGTTTTCCATTAGGAAATGCCTGAGCACCAGTATCCACCCTTCAGGTTCTTTCAAGTTCTATTTTTCTCCTCTCTCGTTTTCATTATTTCCACAGGACCTCCTCCCGTACTTCAGTCAACTATTCTGACGTGTTTAATGTGTATCTTTTTGTTTGTATGCATTCTTGTAAAATGTGTTTTGCTGTTCTGTGCACATATATTTAAATTTCACAGTTGGCATTATTATATATTTCATTTGTATCTTTTTCACTCAGAATGGTTTTTAAGATCCATCCATGGCACTAGAGGTACAGCTAATCCATTGCTTCCTTGCTGCATAAACTCCAATGCATGTACCACATTTTGCCTCCCCACTCTCCCAGCGACATTCTCCCAGACTCCGCCAACTTCTCTCACCACATATAACACAGTGCTTGCTCACTCTCCACAATGGCGGCACCAGCCTGCCCTCCCACCAGCAACACACAACATGCCTGTACCTACACAGCCTCACCCAGCCCCTGGCACGATCCAGCTTTCTGACTTCTGCCAGTCTAATATAAGTGTAAAGAGGTACAGTTACTTGTAGCATGTGCTCTTCATAAGTTCTCCTCTCTTACACACACAAGCTCCCACAGCCAGCTGCTTCTGTGTTTTGGTAGCTGCCACTCCCCAATCTATTGCTTGGAATTTCTCTGAGGCCTCTGAAATCAGATGCAGCCTTCTGAGATGGTGGTTTTCCTCTCCTCTCAAAGATGTGCTTATTGGCCCTTTTAAAAGTTTTTTTGATCATCGTTATTGGTCAACCCGGTCTATCAGAAGCAGGATGGTGAAGATTTCCAGTACAGATGGCGGGGTAGGTAAACACTGTGCTCACCTCCTCTCAGGACCACATCAATTACTAAACCACAGAACAACCATTATTGAGAATCGCCTGAAGTCTAGCTGAACTGAAGCCATACAACTACATACAGGAGAAGCCACCTTGAGGCTGGTAGGAGGGACAGAGATGCGGAGCAAGCTGGTTCCACACCCACATTTGACCAAAAAAGTCGGGAGGGATATCTCAGCTGCAGAGATCCCCCACCCTGAGGAGCAGCCCCTCCCCAGCTGGGCAGAAAAGTCTCCTTAACTTCTGCTTGTGAAAACCAGTGGAGACTGTGGCTGATTCAGATGGAGGGCGGCTCGATTCCCAGGTGCTTCTCTTAAGAGGCCCGCGCACAGACTTACTTGTTGGATTCACTCTCTCTGAGCTCCAGCGCTGGGGCAGCAGCTTGAAAAATGCCAGGGACATACACGGAGGAACGGAATTGCCTGGCATCAGAGTGAGGGCGGGAGGGGCAGCTTTCTCCTGGATGGAGGAGCTGGCGGAAGCCATTTTGTTTCTTTCCTGAGCCCGCCCCCTTCCTTACTGCAGATGCAAGCAGACGCCATTACCTGAGTCTCCATCAAACTGGCTATTACCTTTCGTCTGCCCCACCCTAGTGATTCTGAGACCACACCCAAGCCCCTTCCAGTGGCTTTTCTGTATAAATGGTCTGTCTGCCTTGGTTCATGCTGCAGACTTTCCTAAACTCTCTCAAAGGTTCACAAAACCCAAACAAGCAGCGTCTGGCTTTGGCATGTCCTATACCTCTGGCTGAGCAGCCTTAAGTCCGGCACTAGCAACAGCTGGCTTTGGTTCGAAGTTTGGCCAAGGCACCACCAAGCACAGTGTGGGTGGTGGCTACCTCTGGATTTTCTTTGTGGCTCATGCCAGATGGCCCTGGGAAGGACACAGGCTGCTGCTGAACTTTGCCTGCAGCGGGTCCCCTCTTAAGAGGCCCCAGGGCTGGCAGGCCCAGTGGTCTACTTCAGGCTGGGCCAGAACATCACCTGGCCACCTCCAAGGACGACACGCCCAAGGGGCAGACTAGTCAGACACCAGACCCCTCCTAAAGTGAACCCTGCTCTTAGGGTCAGCTCCTGTATAACAGCTCCCCCACTGTAGTCACAGCCAATCCTCACAACCAATCAGCCTGAGGTTCAGTCACTCCCATTGATGTGCAACAGCAATCAAGTTTCAAATACAACAGGAGGGTACTCACAACCCATACAAGGGACACACCTGGAGCACCCAGCTGTGGTAACCAGGGAGACTGCACCACTAGGTCCCACAGGACACCTCCTACATAAGGCCACTCACTAAGACCAGAAGGCATAGCAGCCCTACCTAATACACAGAAACAAACACAGGGAGGCAGCCAAAATGGGGAGACAAAGAAACATGTCCCAAATAAAAGAACAAAACAAAGGTCCAGAAAAAGAACTAAACAAGAGACAGACAAGCAATCTACCAGACACAGAATTCCAAACACTGGTATAAGAATGTTCAATGATCTCAGTGAAAACTTCAACAAAGAGATAGGAACATAAAAACAGAGATAGAAAACATGAAAAAAAAAACCATCAAAAAGAATCAGTCAAAAAATAAAGAATACAATAACAGAAATGAAGAATACAGGGAATCAACAATAGATTAGATGAAGCAGAAGATTGAATCAGCGATTTAGAAGATAAGGTAGCAGAAAACATACCATCAGAACAGCAAAAAGAATAAAAAAAAATGAGGCTAGTTTAAGGGGCCTCTGGGACAACATCAAGCGTACCAACATTTGCATCATAGGAGTTCCAGAAGGCAAAGAGAGAGGGCAAGGAATTGAAAGCCTATTTGAAGAAATAATGACTGAAAACTTCCTTAACCTAGCAAAGAAAATAGACATACAAGCTCAGGAAGTGCAGGGAGTCCCAAACAAGTTGAACCCAAAGAGGCCCACACCAAGATACATCATAATTAAAATGGCAAAGGTTAAAGACAAAGAGAGAATCCTAGAAGCAGCAAGAGAAAAGTAATTACCTACCTACCTACCGACAAGGAAGCTCCCATAAGACTATCAACTGATTTCTCAACAGAAGCTTTGCAGGCCAGAAGGGATTGGCAAGAATTATTCAAAGTGATGAAAAGCAAGGACCTGTAACCAAGATTACTACCCAGCAGAGCTATCATGTAGAATTGAGGGCCAGATAAAGAGCTTCCAGACAAGAAAAAACTAAAGGAGTTCATCACCACCAAACCAGTATTACAAGGAATGTTAGAGGGACTTCTTTAAGACAAAATAAATAAATAAATAAATAAATAAATAAATAAATAAATAAATAAATTACAGTAATACCTTGGTTTGTGAGCCTAATTCATTCCGGAAACAAACTACTCGTATTGCAAGACATCACTCGTTTACCACATTAAAATATATTAGAGCTGTTTGCTTGTCTTGTGGAACACTCGCAAACCAAGTTACTCACAATCCAAGGTTTTACTGTATAAATAATAAAATGGTTAGGGAGACCACTCCATGGACTGTGTAGATGCCTTACCACTGTACTGTACACCTGAATACTATTGAATGTCAACTATAATTAAATGTATATTTAAATATATGTTTATATATATTTAAATATTCCATTAAATATATATATGTATATATATACACATATATATATATGTATATATATGTATATATATTTAATTCACAGGATGTGGAGTACAGCATAGAGAATAGAGTTAATGGAATTGTAACAGCTATATATGATGTCAGAGGGGTAGTAGATTGGGGGAGAGGGGTTATCCCTTTGTGAGGGGTGTAAATGTCTAACTATTACATTGTTTTGTACACCTGAAACTAATAAAACATAATAAAATGGCAAAAACTACATCTCTATCAAGAATTACTTTAAATGTAAATGCATTAAATGCTCCAATCAAAAGATAGGGTGGCTGAAAGGAGAAGAAAACAAGACCCTTACATATGCTACCTACAAGGGACGCACTTCAGATCAAAAGACACACACAGACTGAAAGTAAAGAGGTAGGGAAAAGATATTTCATGAAAATGAAAACAAACAAAAAAAGCTGTGGTAGCAATACTTACACCAGACAAAATAGACTTTAAAACAAAGGCTGTAACAAGTGACAAAGAAGGACCCAATAAACCCACTTCAGGGTATTTATCTGAAGAAACCAAAACGCTACTTCGAGGGGACATATATATCCATATGTTCATTGCAGCATTGTTTTCAATGGCCAAGATGTGGAGGCAGCCTGGGTGTCCCTCGATCGAAGAATGGACAAAGAGGGGGTGGCACATATATACAATGGAGTATTGCTTGGCCATGGATGGGAATGTGTTGTTGCCATCTGAGGCTGCATAGATGGACCTGGAGGGTATTGTGCTGAGTAAAGTATGTCAGATAGAGAAAGACAGATGCAATGTGATTTTGCTTAAATGTGGAATCTAAAGAACAAAATAAACCAACAAAACAGAAACAAACTCATAGATACAGAGAATATTTTGATGACTGTCAGACAGGAGGGGAGTTGGGAATGGGTGAAAAAGGAAAAAGGATTAAGAAGTACAAATTGGTAGTGACAAAATAGTCATTTGGATGTAAAGAATAGGGAATATAGTCAATAATATGGTAATAACTATGTATAGTGCCAGGTGGGTACTAGTCTAGTCAGGGGTATCACTTCTTAAATTATATAAATGTCTAACCACTATGCTGTATGCCTGAAATTAATATAAAATAATATTGAATGTCAACTGTAATTGAAAATTTTTAAAAGGGGGGAAGGTGAAAGGGACTAAGAGGTTTAAATTTCCAGGTATAAAACAAGTAACTCATGGGGATGTAATGTAGAGCATGGGGAATATAGTCAATAATATTGTGATAGCATGGTTCAGTGTCAAGTAGTTGCTGGACTTATCATGGTGATCACTTCTTTAGGTCTATAAATGTTGAATAACTATTGTGTACACCTGAAACTAGTATAATATTGTATATTAGCTATATTTTAATGAAAATCTTTTTTTTTTTTAAAGGCATGGTGAAAGTCTACAATTTTGCTAGGTCCTGAGGACATGGATCACTCATGATGTACTTCTTGATTCCTTCGCAGAGATGTCAACTGCACCCAGTGGGCCTTCCATTCCAGGATTTTATTCTTAAAGGTGGAAAGACCTTCCCCAAGTCAGACAAGTGAAGCCCCAAAGACTGCATGCAGTCAGGGTAGAACAGCAAGCGTCTAAAATAGGCAATTTCTGTTGAGAGGTCTGGAATGGTGATAGCCATTTCTGGAGCCCGACTCAGAGGGATTAGATACCCCACAACATGTGTAGAAAATTGTCTTTAGGATTGTAAGGGAAATCCCTTAACTCTTGATTTTGAGACAGATGACGTCGAGGCTAAAATGATAGCAGCCAATTCCGGATCTAAGCAACACAGTCAGTATTGATAACCTGAAGAGAAGGCACCCATCCATCGCCATGGGCCTAACACATGCTGAAGTATGTCTCCTCACGCTTGGAACTGTGCTTATGCTAGGATTTTGGCTTGTCAAACCCAAGAAGGAGATGGGATTCAAACCTTGGATCAGAAATAGCAGGAACTGAACCCCAGAAAGACCAGGGCAATTGAGTTCTGCAGCCAGCACTCACAGCATATTTAGCAACTGTGTTTCAGTCTGAAGCAGGAGAGGAACTGTGCAGTAACCTCCTGCAGGTGTGCGGCAGGCCCCAGTGCTGCCGTCACATCTGGGATGGCTTCAGCGGTCTGTACTGAGGGGAGGAGCCATGGGTCTGCTTATATCCACATGCATCTTGAAAATCAGTTTCAGGCAATTGTCAGGTTCTGTGCTGTTTACCATCAGAACCTTCTCCCCAAGCTAAAACAGGCTTCTTCACTACCAACTAATGAGGTTGAGACTAGTTAGAATCAAGGAATGGTGCTCAGGAGATAGCAGGTGTTACAAATATTTTTGCTGAACGAATTTCCTTTAGAGGCGGAGATGATGCTTTCTGCATTCCTTGTTCTATTTCCTGAGGCACTGAAAGATTTCCTGAGTCAAACACTCTCACCTGGACGGATCCAGAAGCTCGGACTGTGGACAGTCAGCAAAACCCCAAGTTACATGGCGGGGGACCACTAGGTAGAGACGAAGAAATTTACTAAGCACAACTACACAAGTGGCAGCATGGAAATCAGCAGCACAGACTTTGGAGTTGCCTGGCATCAATACAGGCCCCCAGCACGGCTAGCTGTATGACCTTGGCCAAATTCCTTAACCTCCAGAAACATCCCCTTCTGTAAAATGGGGGATAAAAATATCCACCCCACAGGATGTCTGCGAGGGTTAAATGAAGTAATGCTTTGTCAGGTCCCTAGTACATTCCTGACTCATGACAGGAGTTCAGAAAATGGGAGCTTTTATGAAAAACAGCATTCCATGTAATTTAGGGACCCACTGTCACTTCTGAATACACAACCGTCACACTGCTGGAGCTTCTGGAAGGAGGGGCGATGGCATTACATGCTTTCAACATCTGCCAGGGACACAGTTCACCATCTGGACTACAAACTCTAGAAGAACAAATGAATTCTCACTCTTGAAACTAAAATCAACAGACATGCTTTCCTCCATGCAGAACTGTTCTGGCAAAAGCCATCACATTTGGCCGGTGCCCCTAAGCTGTGATGCTGAAGCCTATGTAAACCTGCCTCTTCCCTCTGACCTAAACGCTAAGATTTAGTTTACCACTAGTTAAGAAGTAGTCAGTTTTATTTGAACACAACAGGAAACCACTTATGTAAGCTCAGATCTATTTCTAAAAATCAGGAAAGAGCTAAGCCTTTAGTTTCCGTATGTACGCAGACGTTCATGGCAAATTTTGTGAAGTTAGTGTAGTTCAGTGGTTCTGAGTGCGGCCCCTGACATCAACACCAGCATCAATGGGGAATGCAAATTTTTAGGCCCCACCCCAGTCCTGCTGAATCAGAGCCTCTGGGGAATGGGACCCAGCCATCTCGGTTTTTTTTTGTTTGTTTTCTTTTTTCTTTTTTATCTGAGCCATCCTGCCACCTGTTGGCAGCTCAGCTCGGGCTGTGAATCGAACCAGCGACCCTGTTGCTCAGAGCTCGCACTCTTGAGCGAGCTCTTAACCACTGAGCCACACGGCTGGCCCCAGCCATCTCCTTTTAACTTGCCGTCTGGTGGTTCTGGCCCTAGTTGGTTGCAGATAAGAGTCCCACCCAGATCCCCATCGCCAGGGCACCCATCCTCTAGCTGTTTGGAGCCAGCTACCCATACACGGTGGTCCTTCTGGAGCACTTACCTTGGCCAAAGGGAGCCACTCTGACAGGCGAGTTGCCCTCTTCCCCTGGGCTACACCCCACACAATGATCAACGGGCCCCTCTGCCTCAACTGGGGCCAATTCTGCCCAATGGTTCATATTCTAGGAGTTCAGTGGAAGGGACTGAAGCTCGGCTGCAGGAGACCACCCCGCTGCTGTGGCCTTCCCCGACCCCGTCCTGCCTTCCTCACACGCCTCCTGACATCATGCCCTCCATCAATTGCACAAGAACCTGAGTCTCAGGCTCTGCTCTGGGGAATGTGATCCACACAGTTACTTTCACAATCTCAAAAATGTTACTATTACCAGAACACGTCTGTCCACAATTGCCACAATTATTTCACCCAGGGCAACTCCAAAACCAGCACACCCATATCTAAGATCAGACAAACTGAGGCTTAGAGGAAGTAAGGGAAAGGACATCACACGTTGAGATCTGAATCTTTGTGCATGGTGGTTCAGGGGGTGGTTAGCTCCGGAGGCGGTATGGCATAGTAGACAAACTTGGGTTCAAATCCTGACACTGCCATTCGCCAGTTGTGTGAACTTGGGCAGTAAAACTACTCCTCTCCCCCTCCTTCCCGCAAAACAGAGAACAGCTTTATAAAAATTGAGATGGCATAACTCCCTTCAGGACCTTAGCTTTCTTGTCTTAATAGGTATAATTATGGAACTTAGCTCACAGGCCTTTTGAAAGGATTACGAGATGGCCCAGGTACAGCTCTTAGCAGTGTGTCTGGCACATGGCATATATTCAACCAATGTTAGGTGCATTGTAAGGAACAGGAGCTCAGAGTTCACTCCTTTCCCAGCACTGGCCATGGGATATTAGATTTATCTGGAAGCTCCCTTGGAGTCCACTGCATCTCACCATTCCAGTGACCATGGAAAGGAATGTGGTGTGGTGTTCTTATCCCTGAGAGCTAGATTTTATAAGTAAACTCACAAATATTGAAATTCTCTGTGAATTTTCTTTTTGGTAGAAAACAAAGATACAGCCAAAAGGGGCTTAAAGAATTTAGCTTTCCTTCAAGTCTTGATTAAACTCGCTCATGGATTTAGCACTTGGGGCTCCAGCCCCAAACCAGCCCTAACCGGCAGGAGGTTCAGAGCAGAGGTGTCGGGGCTCACAGCTGAGCTGGCACCCACTGCAGGAAAAGTGTTCCCATCACAAACCACCGCTTACTTTATATATTGTGACACTTGGGCCCCCCCCAAAAAAGTTTCTCTGACAGCTTGAGACATTATTTTTACTATACAATATTATTTCAAGTTAATGATTTATAATTAGCCAAAGAGAAGAGGCGAGAAAGCACATGCATCCTTTTGTTGTCAGTTCGTATTAGCTTTAATCCAAAGGGGAGGAGTGAAACGAGCTCTGCCAGCTCGGAGCAGGGAGGAAGGGCCTGGCACCAAGGAAGAGGAAACACAACAAAAGGTCAAACGCACCTCCCACTGTGTGGCCAGGAAGCGGTTGGGGTAGAAATGGGTTAGGATTTATTTGGCGACTTCTCAGTCATTCAGCTGTAACAAACTGAAATCCTGTGAGCAGCGGCCCTGACACCTTGAGTGTGGAAGCCTGAGGGTTTGGGGTGCCCTCGAGTGTTCATGTCCTCCCCTGGGAATGGGTGAGGAGGCCACACGGAAAAACCAATAAACCAAGACATGTTCTGAAAGACCTCCCTGCCTTAGGAAAATAAGATGTTACGAGACATTTTTTTTTCTATTTTTATAACATTTTATATAACTCGTAAAACAGTGCTTGTATAAAAATTCACACAAACTTGCTGTAGAGCATACAATTTCCGAAAATGTCCTGGGTTTTTGTTACATTCAGTTTTCTAAGGATGCACTCAAATCAATGGTAAAATGCAAACATCACGTGATAGTTCATTATCTTTGGTAAAACTATTCTCATTATTTTGTCTTCTCACAGTATTAACTCTGATATCCACTTTGTGCAGGATCTGCTATCACTAGGATGTCAGAAAAACATTAAGGCTGGATCTACACGAGGCAAGTATTTCCAAATGGCAGTGGCAGCCCCTTGGCCTCTAACCCAGATTCATATGATCTATCTAAACAGGCAGGGTGAGAGCTCAATGACCTCCAATCAGAGGTCTTGAGATCCCCCTCTCAAATCAGGCAAGAAGCAAATATTTGGGAGGAAAGGCAGAAACTGAGGCCATCTCTACAGGACTCCCAGTGGCCATGCTGTGGTGGTCAGGCCAGTAACTCTTACCATTTAAACAGCTAATCCATTCACCACTAGTAGATCCCATTGGTTGGTTGATGATTGCTGTTGATATGGTACCCCTCCCCCCTTAAAAGAAGGTTCAGGGTCAACACTGAATGAGGAGGGGCATGCTAACACCCATGACACTAGACACAAAGACTTGACTCCCTGTCGAATGTTTGTTATGTAGACACAGCCAAAGAGAAATGAAGCAGGATTAGAACACAGTACATTCATGACTATCTTATACATTCTTTTAAAACTCACTAACACAGAAAATGAGGGACACTACCACCTATTGTGACTTGCTATTTTACTTCACATCAGATTGTGTCTGTGCTATTCTTTAGTCCTCCAGATACAAGGCCAAAAAAGAAAAAAAACCAACAAAGCCAGTGAAAACCAAAGAATTTAGATGGGGGCGGGGAAGGGATTTGCCAACAGATTTTAATAGAAATTTGATGGATTTTATTGAATTTTGAAAAAAAAAAAGTATTTTGTACTTCTATTGCTTCATGTAAAAAACTGCCCCTGGAGCCCACCTGTATGGCTGGGGAACTGAGGATGCCATACAGACAGACGCAGGACCTGCAGGCGTTTCCTGATGAGACAGTCTAGAGGGCCAGAAAACAGCTCCCAGAGTGTGTCCACCTGTCTTCATTGAAAGAGACTCTAAGATTTGGGGGGAAGAAGCCCTACACAAGACAAGTATTAAGGAAACCACCAAAATAAGGTTTCCAAAAATTGAGCACACTCTAGGTTATAGAGACATATTTCATTCCTAGAACCGGATTTCTTTAACGTGGGTAGATAGAATTTTTTAAAAAAATTATTAATAAATGATTGTGCTTCTAACGTTGCAGGGTCACATTCCACCGTCTAGAAAGCAGGGCAATTTTCACATGGCTTGGAATCCTCTTGGATACATCCTAGAGACCAGAACAAATTCCACGGCCCCCTCCAACCAACAGGGCCAACAGGCGAGTACCGCTGCCATCTTTGGGTAGGGCGTGTGTGTGCATTATTAGTGTGTTTGACAGGCTAAGGCATAGAGAAAGACCCAGGTAGGGGGAGGAAAAGTGAGCCTCCTGGCTGCTCCAGTCCCTTCTTTCCAGGCACAAAGAGGTTGAACTGATTCATGTAGGTCCCCTTCATCTCACTTCAGTTTTTAATAAGAAATGTGTGTGCGCGTGTGGGTGGGTGAGAGAGTCATTAAGTCCCTGTGCATTTCTAGATTTCAATAATTTAGGTCTGTAGTTTCAACAGAAATAATCTGTAAATGACATTTAAAAGCAAATTTACTAAAGTTAGACCAACAAGTTTACATTGCTCAAAATCCTGTCTCAGATATATATATAAAAAGCCTGCTAGGTGCAGGCAAAATTATGTCATACAGCCACCAGAACCGAAGTCCTTATCAGCTGTATAAAGATAATTCACAGGTTATTTCTATTATTTCTGCATGTTAAGGTAGCAACACATTAAGCCACAAGGGTTTTATGACTACCCTGTGTGATTCATTCATTTTCCAGGTTTCTGGTATGATGTGTTCAGTTTGAGTTAGACTTTCCTTTCCCTCCCAAGCATTTGGCCCCCAAAGTCAGGTAGGTAAAAGCCAGGTAGGTAAAGTTTTTAAGGACTTTAACTGTTAGGAAATTTCCTGGAGGGAACTCCTGGAGAATATACCACTGGCCTGAAGCAGTTTGACTTTCCCAACCAGTCAGTGGGGAGAGAAGAGACATCTCACCCCGAGGCCAAGGGACCAGCCAGATGGACAGCAGGACCTTGGTTACAACACAGTACATTCATGACGAACCAAATGTACTTCTAGAGGGTCTGAGGGGAAAGCTCTGATGGGACCCTGGAAAGGGACATGGAAGCCCCGTTTGAGATGACCTGTGTCCTTCCAATACCAGGTATCCTCAAGAGGGCCTGAGGGTCTGAGCTGGCTGTGAGGAACAAGGATGCATACTGACTGGAGGAGCTAACACTGAGGTGTGGTAAGTCACCATACAGCTCCCAGAACCTGGGTTTTGTACAAATACACACACAGAAAGTAAACAGTTCTTGGTGAGCCCAAAGGGACCCAACCTTAAATCAAACGTGAGACCGATTATCCACACAGACTGTTTACCAAGGAAATGTGTCTGTCTGCCCCTCCAACCAGCATCCTCATGTGGAGAGGGAATGGGGCAGTGGAAGGACACAGCTCAAATGACATTGTGAACGTGTTTCCACGTCTATCTACATTCATATCATCATCATCATCATCATCATCATCATCATCATCATCATCCAGTGTTCTTGTCTACAGAGAGTGAGCACAACAT
Organism: Hipposideros armiger; assembly: GCF_001890085.2. NCBI lineage: Eukaryota > Metazoa > Chordata > Mammalia > Chiroptera > Hipposideridae > Hipposideros > Hipposideros armiger. Next base: position 97,870 of record NW_017731806.1, on the reverse strand, counting down.
TCTACCGACAGCACAAAGCAACGATGAACAGGCCAGGCTGTGAAAGCCCCTTCCTCAGCATGACAGTAGAAGGGAGAACGCGACCATGGTCAGAACGTCCCACTATTCCATCCCCTCGACTGCCATCCAAGGGACATCCTGACTCTTTCAAAATCAGATTTAAAAGACAAGGTCAGTAAAATCAGTCTATGCTACCTGAAGCTATTATTATCCGCTATCATGCATGAACATGGCACTTCTAAAAATTTCATAAATCTGAAACCATCTTAAAAAGGAATCCCAGCAACTGAAGTCATTTTACAGTACTTCAACTCGAATACTCGAATAGTAAAAGAATTTTTTCTAAGCAAAATGGCCCCCAAAGAGCCCAATGATCTGTTTAAAAAGGGTTTCTTTTTAATTAGAAAAAATTGATAAAAATGTTAGATGTAAAATGTGGGAAGAGGAACAAGAGAGTTGCTGAATCTGCGTTTCAAATTGAGGCGAAGGGGAGGACACAGCCAAGGGTAGAGAACCCTTCACCCCAAGGCCTCTCTGCTCTCACATCTCGGCCCGCCCCAAACTGGCTGCATCACCGGGAACTCAGCACGGAAGTCGGAAGTAGGAGAGGCCAAAGGCAAGGCATCTTCCTTGTGGTTGGGTGGGTGACTACGTGTGCAAAAGTAGTAAGCCACTTCCCACTGACATAAGGTGCCTGTCTGTGGATACCATACACATGCTCCAAAAGGCTCAGGCCCCAGGGTGCCCATTACTTCTCCACTTTCTTGGCTTTCTTCAGGATGTCGCATTTTTTCCTGTTGGGGCGGCGGCACCGTTCATCGATGCTGGGGATACATTCGTAGTGCCACACCTCCTCCATCTTCTCCACGGGGTAGACCGCCTCCACATAGTGGCGGATAAGCCTGAGCCGCGTGGGGTCCAGCTGCTTCTTGTTGCAGGCCCCGGAGTGGTTGTACTGCAACCGGAGGTTCTCGGCCGTGAAGAGTTCGGGAAAGAGCCTGACCAGGAGCCGGGCGGCGAAGTTGCCCACCGAGAGGCTCTGCTGCACGATCTCGCGCACCTCCTTGTCTGATAGCAGGTACGGCGAAGGCACCGGGAAATCGGGCGAGGGAACCACCAGCTCATCCAGAGGGATCTTGCAGAAGTCCTTGCTGCTTCTCTCGGGGGGCAGTGGGGGCCCCTCAAATTCCTCTCGGAACCTCTCAGGGTTGATTGCATAGTTTGCCAGGTCTCTGCACTCGGGGCCCGGCACGTGGACCTTGCGCTGCTGCTGGTAGGAGCGCCTCTGCTCCGTGTCCCGGCGCCGGCAGCGTTCGTCCAATTTGCCCACAAACTCCAGCGTCCAGACGCGGTCGTTCTTGGCCCGGGGGTAGAGCAGCTGCACGTAGTGGCGAATAAGCTTGATGCGGGACGGATCCAGCTGCTTCTTACCCAGGGAGCCGCTGCAGTTGTACTGCTTGCGCAGGTTCTCATGGGTGAAGAGCTCGGGGAAGAGGTGCACCAGCAGGCGCGAGGCGAAGTTGCCGATAGACAGGCTGCTCTCGTAGATGCTGCGCAGCTGCTCCTTGCTGAGCAGGCAGTCGGCGCCTGGCACCTCGAAGTCGGGCTGTGGGATGTCCAGCTTGTCAAAGTCGATGGGCACCAGCCAGATCTTCTTGGACCGCCGGCCGGGCCGCTCGCCCTCGAAGCTGTCTTCCACCTTGACCACGGAGATGTCGTCGGGCAGGCTGGAGGAGTCGTAACAGTCGTCCCGTGGGGGCTCGCCTTCGCTGCCCCCGTCCGGGCCCAGGCCCTCAAGCTCATCGTTGATGCGCTGGGCGCACTGCTGCAGCCAGGCCTCCTCCTCCTGCATGTCGGGGAAGTAGATCTCCGTGTAGTTGCGGATGATCTGCAGCCTCTGCGGGTCCAGCTCCTGCTTGCCGCCATCCCCATAGCAGCTGTGCTGCTCACCCAGCTTCCGGTGGTCAAAGAGCTCCGGGAAGAGCCGGTGCAGAAGGAAGACGGCAAACTCGCCGGGCGACGAGGCTTCGTCCAGGAACTCGGTGAGGTCCTGGGTGTCTACCACATGGTCCGAGGCGATGGTGCTGCTCCGGTCGAGAGACAGGGCCTCCTCCTGGTCTTTGTTGTCCAGGAAGTGGCCAGGGTCCACCTGCTCGGTCTCAAAGAAGCTGGCGACTTGGCCCCCCGGCTGGCTGTCCTCCATTTCCCGCTGGGCCCAGAAGCGGCTGAAGAAGTCGTTCAGCTGGGGCAGGCACTCAGCCTGCCACACAGCCGTGTCCTTCACCGAGGGGTAGTACACCTCCACGTAGTTGCGGATGAGCTGCAGATGCAGAGACTCCAGCTTCCGCTTGGCCGCAAAGCCGCAGGCACTGCAGCCGCGGGAGAAGTCCACGTCGCTAAAGAGCTCGGGGAAGAGCTGCACCAGCAGGCGGCAGGCCAGGTCCCCGCCCGACAGGCTCTGGTCCACGATCTGCTTGAGCTCGGCTGCCGTGAGCTGGTACTCGGGGGGCGGCTGGAACTTAGCCACCATCTCGCTGGGGCTCACCTGCTTCTTGATGCGGCTCACTTCCAGGGACAGCAGGTCTACCTTGCTGTGCAGCTGCGACATGTTGGAGGACAGTGTGTTGAGCATGTAAAACATCTTCTGGATCAGGAAGTAGATGTTGGGGTCGCCTTCGGTGGCTGTGGCCGCACTGCCACACTCCCGTTTCTGTGGCTCGTTTAGGAGCCGAAGCGGTGAGGGGCTGTTGCTGGAGTTTGCCTTCTCCAAGAGCTCGTATGTGCTGAGCACGTCCCCCGCGGGGGGGTTCTTCTTCTCCATGATCTTGTGCGAGATGCCATACAGAGGCTTCTTGTAGGAGGGGGTGGTCACGTCATTGCAGGGCTCCTCCTCACCGGGCCACATGTTGACCAAGTTCTTGCCCCTGCTGGCCTGCTCCCCGTTGCCCTGGCAGGGCGAGCTGTTCTCCCGGTTCCGCATGCCTGCTAGGAGCGCCTGGAAAACAAAAAGTCTGTTAGGGGAGTGTTCTGATTTGCCGACGTGGGTCTGTGTCACACACACAGAGGGATCAAGGTCAAAAGTGAAAGCATGTGAGGAACTGCTTCCTGTGCCCCGGAGTCACTCTGCCCCTCCAGGAACGCACCATGAATACAAACCTGCATCCCAGAGCCAAACCTGCTTGCTCTACTTCCTGACTCAGGCTAGACCCAAAGACTTCAAAGTCCAGTAGGACACCAGCGCTGGATTTCCTGCCCAGAGGGCCCGACAGGAGTCCAAGCACAGAGGCTGGCAAGGCTGGGTGAGAACCGATAGGGACGGGAGAGAGACCACAGGAACAAAAGGAGCTCCTGTGAGGGCCCTGCCATGGGCAGCTCACCCCACTGACCCAGGCCTCAACTGCTCTCGGACTCTTGCCTCCAGCAGTTCCGGAAGGTAGCAGCACGTCCTCCAGTCTGCAGCCTCTAGGAGAACAGGTGTCTCCACGTGGGACAGCTGAGATGCACAGTGGTGAGCAGAGAACAGGGTCTCAACAGTGGCAATGTGTGGCCAGCTCCACCACTGCCTAGAATCATGTCTTATCTCAGATTGGGAAGGGGCTAGCCCAGAACTTTCCAGATCCTGTGCAACTGTGAAATTCCGTGAAGCGATGAGGCCTCCCAGCTTTCTAAATCTTGGTCTCCTTGTCGGTCCAGCAGCCCTTCTCAACCAGAATTCTAGGAGAGAATTAAGCCACACTGTCTTAAGGCACCCACTGTACGTAATGAATTAACGTGTCTCCTATGCGTCTAGGAAGGGTACTAGATCAACAGAGGTCTGTGAGAGAACTTAGCCCCACCAAAAATAATTTGAGGGACAGGTTCCTCAACTTGCCCAAGGATGGTACACTCTGCAAGTACACTGTTGCTGGACTCCCGAGGAAGCTCAAGACACCATTTAAGGGCCCCAATGCTTGACTCCAAGCTCCATGAGCAGCAATCGCTCTGACCCTTGGGAACCCAGAGTTCTCACTGCTTTCATCAGTAGTTTTCCCTATAGCCAGGCCCTGGACATTTTAAGAGGCTTATTTACATATATACGGACAGGTGATTTTCCACAAAGATTCAAAGGCAATTAACTCAGAGGAGAAAGGATAATCTTTTCCACAAACGATGCTGGTTTATCGTACCATGTTCCATATACAAAAATGAACTCAAACTGGATTATGGACCTAAACATAAAACCTAACTTAAAATCCTAACCCTTGTATAAAAAAATCTAAGAAAAATCCTTTGTGACCTTAGTTTAGGCAAATATTTCTTAGATACAACACTACAAGTACAATCCATAAGAGAACAAACTGATAAATTAAACTTCATCAAAATTAAAAATTACTGCTCTTTGAAGGACACTATTAAAAGAAGGAAAAACAAGCCCAGACTGGAAGAAAATACTGGCAAATCACTTATCTGATAAAGAACTTGAACCCAGAATGCTTAAAGAACTCTTAAACACAATAACATACAACCCAATTAATTATTTCAACTGCCACTTGAAAAGATGCTTATTAATAACATGCAAATTAAAACCACAATGAGGGCCGGCCGAGTGGTGCGTTGGTTAAAAGCTGGCTTGGGATGCCAGAGGGCCCCGGTTTGGATCACACATATGAGGGCCAGTGACACGGCCCTCTACAGCTAAAATGCTGAACAACAGCTCAACCTGGAGCTGGGTTACCGTGAGTTGCCAGCGACGGCATAGGCTGTAGACCCTGCTGCAGTGGGTTGCCATGGGCTACCGTGTGTAGCCAGCAGCCAGCGTGAGCGGCCGTCCAGAAGCCGGCGACTGATCTGCCGTGCACAGGAGGAGCCCAATGATGGTGCCAACTTGGGCCAGTGAAGCAATGTCCTCCACAACTAGACTGAAGAAGAACAACAACAAAGAAAAACAGCAACTTGTCTGTTCCCCTGCCCCCAATTCCCCAGCGCTGTTCCCATTCCCCAATTCCCCAATAAAAATCTTAAAACAAACAAACAAACAAACAAACAAACAAAATACCACAATGACAATGAGGGCTGCCTGAATGGCACGTTGGTTAGGAGTTAGCTTAGGACGCCAGCTCTGAGCAGCAGGACCCCAGTTGGGATCCCACATGAAGGCCAGTGACGCTGCACCCTCTACAGCTAAGATGGTGAACAACAGCTTGACCTGGAGCTGGGCTGCTGTGAGTTGCCAGTGATGGCGTAGGCTGCAGTGGGGCTGACCGGCAGCTGGCCGGCAGCTGGTGTGCACTTTCATAAGCTGCTGTGAGCTGCCGTGAACCGCCATGAGCAGCCGTCCAATGGCTGACAAGTGACTGCCTCACCTGGGAAGAGCGCAATGGTAATACCAACATGGGCCAGTGAAGTGACGTCCTCCACAACTAGACTGAAGAGCAAAAGGACAGCAACTTGTCTGTTCCCCTTCCCTGATTCCCCAACGCTGTTCCCCTCCTCCAATTCCTCAATAAAATCTTTAAAAAAAAAAAAAAGCAACGAGATTTGGTTATATCAACTCCACTAGAGTGGGTGTAATAAAAAATACACATAATACCGAGTGTTAGAGATGATGTAAAAGAACTGGAATTCTTATACACTGTGATGATGTAAAGGAACTGGAATTCTTATATACTGCTGGTGGGGATATAAAATGGTATAATCACTTTGGAAAATTGTTGGTACTTTCTAAAAAAGTTAAACCTACGTGGACCATATGATCCAGGTATTCCATTCCTAGGTATTTATTTTCCAATCAAAATGAAAGCATGGGCTCATATAAAGACTTCTAAGCAAATGTTCATGGCAGACCTATTTGTAAATAGCCCAAAACTGGAAACCCCAAATTTTTATTAACAAGTATATAAATAAACTATTATATGCATACAACGAAATACTACTCAGAAATAGAGATGATACATGGTATTCATGATGAATCTCAAAGTAATTGTGCTGAAAGAAGCCAGACAAACAAGAGGCCACGCTGTATGATTCCACTCACATAAAGTTCTAGAAAATGCAAATTTACCTAGTGGTTACTTGGGGGTATAGGGAGGATGGGAAGAGGCACAAGGAAACTTTAGCGGTAGTGGGTGATGGGTATGTTTATTATCTTGGTCATGGTGATGGCTTCATTGATATACACATGTCAAAACTTAGCAAATGGCACAAACTTTAAATATGTGCCATTCATTGTATTTAAGTCCTAACTTTATAAAAGCTGTTTTGACACATGCTGAATTTGACCCCAAAACTTAATGAAATATATTTCTGAGGGTTTAATTAAGCAGAAAAGCTAACTGGCAAGCACTGGTGGGTGTCAGGAGAGTAGGCAGGGTGAAGCACAAAGCGTTTGCTTCCACTGACAGGCGTGTGCCCCAGGCAACTGCAGAATGGACCAGAACAAAGTGCATCCTTAGGCGGCTCTACACCTGGGAAAAATACGGTTGGCTTAGTCTGGCTTGGGCCAGTGCTGCTGAAACTAATATACATATGAATCACCTGGGGTCTTGTTAGAATGCAGATTCTGATCGCTGGGTCTGCACACCTCTAACAAGCTCCTGGGTGCCAATGGTCCTCTCTGCGTTACCAGGGCCTGGAAGAGGGTCTGCTCTCAGTTTATCTCGTCCAGACAGAGTCAGTGTTATTTGTCATTCTTCAGATAACTAATGCCAGCACAAAACAGTACAGGAAGTGTTTTTCTCTTGTAAGTAAGGCAGAGACAATCTCAAGAGGCTAACTATACAATGGCAGGTGAGATAAGTAGGCCCAGGGTGAAAATAGACCATGAGGCCCTATATACTTACAACTCTGATCCTTCTGAACTTCCCACATGTTCTAGTTTATTTAAATTAATGAGTTGCTTCCTGGACCCTCTCTTTTAGATAATAGAATAATCTGACTCATGTTAGAGAAAGGTTAATTTTTCTCTTACATCTCTGTTGATAACCATGCAAAAGAAAAGTTAATTTACTCTCCTAGGAACCGGAAGATAAGGGAGGTCTTATGTTTTAACTATCCCACAGAGCTAGCCAATACTTTCTCAAGATTTTTCGGTCTAAGCTTGATGAAGGGTCAGAGGCACCTGGCCCTCCCACACCTCCCTCTCCCAAAACACACACATACTTCCCAAGAGCCCAGGACCAGAGGTATGCTGGGGTGAGGGAAAGCCTGCCACCTGCCCACTTCCTCCTGGGATCTCCTCACCAAGCTGTCCCCATCCTCCTCCCATTGCATGTGACAGGACCAACTCATTCCTGAGTCTATCCCCAGTGCCTAGCAAAGTCCCCAGGACACAGAAAAGCTCAACGGATGTTAGTTAACCACATGCATGGATATTTAACCCTACCAGACCGCTGTACCAATTTTTCGGTAATTTCTAATCATATCTTATCTAATCATATCTGTGTTGTGTGCATGGAAAAAGCACTCCAGGTACAACAAGCAAAATCCTGGAGTGTCTTACAAAGACAATCCATGCAAGAAGGTGAAGAGCAACATCTGGTGCTCACTTTGCAAGAGGTACCTCTGTGTGAAACAAGGCTCATCCTGCTGGGTGGATTGGCACACAAAGGTGGAATACTGGCGCTAGATGAAAGGTAGACCTATTTTCTACAATGTCTCCAAGTTCCATCTTATTCTAACCACTTGTTTGAATGTAACTAACATTTTTCTATATCATGTTGGTTTTTTCTCTTTAATGCTCAGGAGCCCAGGTATAGGGGACAGTTAGGTTCAGGGCCTCAGGTCTGGTAGGGTTAAAACAGGGCAAGGGGTTCTACCACGCTCAAATACATGCTGAAGAAAGAGCGGTGCAGACAGGCCACTTGCTTCATGAATAACATGATGGCAGAGAGCTGAAAAGGAGTGGGAAGAGCTCAGCTCAACCATCAGGTTGTCGTCTGCATGACCTTGGTCGCGTTATGTGACCTTTCAGGTCTCAGCTTTCTGTGTGTAACTCAAGAGATAAATAATGGTACCTGTCTCACGGGGGTTTTGAGAACTTAAAAGAAATAATGTACATAAAGCACTGAGCTGTGTCTGATCATAGTTAAGTGCTTAATATTTATTATTACAATATGATTATTATTAAACAATGTTATTCCCAAGCCAGAGCAGATGTAATACTTTGGGCCTTTTATAAAACTAGTTGTAATTACTCTCAACCAGAAAACGAGAGGAAGACTTTCCTACAGCACTGGCAGCAGGTAAGTCACTCGTGGTAGGCACGTCTTAGACGTCTGTTTGCCCTAAAGGCTGGAGGCAGCGGAGGAGTACAGGAGGACTGAGCTGAAGGTGAGGGTTTAGGCTCCTTACCAGTTCTTTTGTCCTGCTATCTGACAGAAAGCAGAGGATTAGGAAGGAAGGGAGGAAGGGAAGAAGGAAAGAAGGAAGGAAGTGGGGTTGGGGGGGCGGTGAGGGATGAAACCCCTCCACCCCAACACACGCGCACACACACACATCAGAAACTTGGAGAAAAGAATAAAGATAGTTGAAAATTTACCCCTAATGCAGTGTGTTTAAGATTGTGGGTCAACAATAGTAAATGGTGAAACTGATTTGATTACCATGACTAGCATAAGAAGAGGGAGGGAAGGAGGAAGTATGAAAGAAAAAAAGAGACAGGAAGGAAGACAAAAAAAGAAAATAGAATAGAAAATACCTGAGTGCACTGCACAGTTTTGTTTCATTTCTCTGTGTGTATCTACATATTTATAAATGCATATATGTGAGCTGTATTTCTCTATAAGGTAGATCTGACTCTGGGTCTCCGTTGAAAAGCGCTGCCAAAATAAATTCAAAATGCCTTGCTTGCTAATTCCTATAGACTGTAAATTAGATTTTTGGTAACTTATTCGCTATTAAATTCTATTACATCAAAACAATTCTGGGATCATGAAATTACCATGAGGTTTTACCAATACAGAGAAATTTTCATTTGTAATGCCAATCATTAAAGAAATCATAACTGCATTAGTAGTGATTTTTGAAAAGGGGCCTTTGCTTTACAAGTGATCCCACTAACATTTTAAAGAGAATTCTGTGCAAAGAGATCACCAGAAACTCACATGCCATGCAGCAAGGGTACATGCTATAGAGGGAGATCTGCCCTAATTAATCCCCAGCGTAGAAAATAAAGTACAAGGAAAAGTTTCTGGGTGAATAGTCTGAATACCAACAACAAATAGAAGTCCTTTGACTCCCCCACATTCCCACAGCAGGCAGAAGGCCAGACTGTATGAGAACTGGAAATCCCCTCTATAACTCTCAATATTCAGCCTCATTAATAAAAATGTCAGTTTCTACCAAGCATGTTAGAAACACTGCCATCAATAGAAACATTTCTGGCTAACATGCTTGAATAGAAAAAATGAAGTTAAAGTCCCAGTAGAGGGCAACATTCCTCACTCCCAGAGACCTTGGATACACAATTCAACACACAAAACACAACACCAGCACCAAAGAGAAGAGTTCTTAGATATCCCCACACTGGTGTCCTGTCAACTCAGTGCTCCAATTAAATCCACACATGCTGCCAAGCCGACGATGAGCTGGCTTCATTTGCTGCTGCTGATAAAATCTCTGCTCAGCTGTCTAAGAGTATCAAGAAATCTTTAAATCTGTGCTATTTGGCACTGGTTGTCTGGCTGACACCATTCCGACTCTCTGAGGCTCATCTTCCAACCATATGGGAACTCTGCTGTGCCAGCATCTATCCTGGATTTGATCAGGGCATTTCATTCTCCCACCAGCACCCTTAGGCTCAAGAGGGAATGCCCAAATCTGTCAGCTGGAGAACTTGAACAAAAAGAGGTGGATGTTAGGTTCCAGGTGAGGAGCAAGCAGACTATCTAGGAGAGATTCCACGTGTCTGTGCCCAGCAACATCCCAGAGATTGGGTCACCGTGGAGATACTCCAAGGGTTAAACATCTTCCTCAGGACTCGAAATCCAAGCGCAATCACTGAATTCAATTCAACGAATGATGAGTAGCTAAACGGTGCCCAGAGAGTCAGCAAACTGGAACACCAAGAAAGCAGCATGTCTTCGAGAGTAGGGAGTTGAGAATTAATATGCCGTCAATGGCAGACCACGTGAAAGGCTACCTCCTCCAAATAACCGAGGCAGAGGTGATGCTTACCTTTTTCATTTTCTTCTTTCTTTCACCACTTTAAAAAAAAAATTTTTTTTTTATTGGGAAACAGTGTGTTTTTCGAAGATCCATCAGCTCTAAGTCAAGTAGTTGTTTCAATCTAGTTGTGGAGGGCGCATCTCAGTGACCATGTGAGGATCGAACCTGTAACCTTGGTGTTACGAGCACCGCCCTCTAACCAACTGAGCTAACTGGCCACCCCACCTTTTTCATTTTCAACAAAAATGTTTTCTTCATCTTCTTAATCATCATCATCAAATGACCAGAGGTAGTTAGCAAGAAGGTTTGGAAGAGCTCGCTACCACTCAGAGCCAGTCAACAAATATTACTGCGTGCCCAGCATCTGGCAGGCACTGTGCAAGGTCATGGGCACACAAGGAAGAAGCCAGACAGTCTCTGCCCTCATGGTTTTTACCCTCTAGGTCATCCTTATACTGCCAACAGCGTATGGTGAGGATGAAGAATGTGCTATCATGTCTGAAAAAATAAGAATCTGGGGGAGACACAACAACGATAATGGAAGGGAGAAGAAAAAGATAAGGAGAGATAGCAAAACATCAGGGCAGGATATCGCAAAGGCTCCTCACAGCATCTTACACATACCCCACCCCCACCCCCACCCCAGCCCTTAGGGCCACCATGGTGTTTAAGTGCACAGTTCTGAGTGGAGCAGGCTTGGTAGCACTGACTTCCCGAGCCTCCTGAAAATGGGAATGGCCATGGTACCTATCCGCTAGGGTTATTGTGGAAACTATTATGAATCTCCATCTGGTATCACAGTAACTGACACTTAGGAGGTGTTCAGCACATTTGCACTGAATGAACAAGATGGCATTTCTGTTCTCTAATTGAAAAACAAACCACAATGATACTTTAGGATTAAAAATAAACAAAGAAACAAAACCTCCCAGGAGAGCACAGCTAACTTCTGCCTGGCATACAGCTCCTGAATATCACCCTCACTTCCGAGAACAAAAAGATGATTACCAATAAAAATGTTGGCTGCTCACCTTCCACATCTGCTGTGTTTGGCTCTGAAGCCTTTTCCAGTGGAGGCGCCAAGCAAGTCTTTATACAGCCTTTTGTTAGATTTTTTGAGGGAGGTTTTATTTTTCCTCTTAGTACTGTCCTAGATGTCACTCATAAATAAGTTGTCAGCACTGATACAAGGCTGAACCGTTAGCACCAGGGCTCCCACTCAAATCCTAGCCACCCCCCGCCGCCTTGGGGCTGGGAAAAGACAATGAAAGGTGGTCTATGTTTTGACTTCAATGGTGTTCAAAATCAAAGGTGCTCAGGCCTGGAGAGTCCTAGAGGGCGTCAGATGGCTTCCCTTGGTAATTCCATGTCATTTTCATTCTGATACATGTGGAGGGAGGCAGATACTGACTACTGACCACAGTGGGTGTGAGATGCAGATGAGGGTTGGGGGCAATAAGTTAACATTTCTGAAGGCTGATGTGAGGCAGACCGTGTGCTGGGCACCTTTCATGGGCATCTCAGTGATCCGCACAGGAAATCAGTCAGGTGAGCAGTACCATCCCGCCTCACCAGCGAGGCATGTGAGAGTCTGAGAGGTCACATAGGTGGCCAAAAGCCCCATGGGGAACTGCCCCCTTATCTGGCTCAAGTCTTGGCTCATCCTGGTATTTACTAGTCCTAAGGGCTGGATCAGAGTAGGTGAGGCTCACCTCCCTGGACGGGGGGCAGGAACTGAGTGCTCCAATCCTTCCTGATACCTCATACCCAGAACAGGGCTGCCCCACTGGAATCCTGGTAGATTTTAAAACTTATATGCATAAGTTCACTTGTCTGTCTGGTGAAGATATTAATTCTCTCATCATTGGTTTCTTATGTGGATTAAATGAAATAAGGAATGGTGCTATTTGTTGAGCAGGCATTCAATAACTGTGAACACACTTCCTTTCCACCTTTTTTGATTATTGCTCGTTTCAGCCTCCCAGTTCCTCCAGTCTCACCCTGTGATGAAAATGCTTTAAAAAGCTGCATATACTCTCCATCTCCGCCTACACCCCTGCCACCACATATACGTAAGAAGGATCACAGAAAATTCAGAGGGATAATAAAGGACTATTCATTCTGAATTAGGACCAGTACAATTTTGAAAAATCAACATATACTATAATTTCATAAAACTGATGGATTGTTCTGAAGTCCCCAGGGTTCTGATGCTATTGATTTACTGACACATCAACTTATGCGAACTATAAAAGGAAATGCTGCTTTGAAATCACATGACTCCATTCTACAAGGAGCTCAAGAATTTCAAAAGGATTATACTTACATATATTGTTTTTACAGAACAGGAAGGGGTGCAGGGATATCAACCTCACTTTATATACACTAAGGAAAATGAACAAAGCCAATAAAACACCCAAAATAAAAACCAGGACTAACCATGTCTTTTCCTCTCCAAAATCTAATGGGTTAGAACCGTATCCAGTCCACTGAAAAGTAAACATGTGAACAATTAGAATATGTAAATTACACCAGTCATCTCAGAAATATTTAAATACATTTTGGTTCCCTTTTCTCCGAACATGTCAGAATTCCTGGATGTCGCCAGAAGCTCCGGCCTCACCAGATCAAAGGAAGCACTGAAAACCATCACATCATTCATGTGACGTGGGGCAATCCCCTCCACAAACCTCCGGCGGCGTTCCAGCCCAGGGCCAGATCCTTGCTGGCCTGCTTCATATACTGAAGGATTCAACTAAAACACAAATCACGAGAACCTTCTTCCCTTTCTGCCCCCAAGAATATGAAGGTGCTCTCTTCTCTGTGATGCTGGGACAACAAAAATGTAGTGACTAAAGGGATAAGTGACACCATTTGTGCAATGAGGCAGCAGGGACACCTCGGGCTGTCCACAATGACCACAATCCAGGCTTCATGTGGTCAGAATTCCTTCCTGATGCAAGAGCTTATAGTTTCTTACTGTGGTGAATTATTAAAAACAGCCACACTAGTTCCCCATCCTGCATGCAAGCCTCTGTGCAATGTGACTTTGTTGCTCTTACCATCGGCGGTGGAGTCTTATCTTTCCAACCCTTGGGTCTAGGTTTGGCCATATGACTTGCTTTGACCATTGGGCCATTAGCAAATGTGATGTAAGCAGAGGCCTGAGAAGAGTTTGCACTCCAGAGCTTGCCTTCTTGCTCCCAGGAACTCTTCCATGTCACATGAACAAGCCCTGACTAGCCCCCTAGAGAATGGGAAAATGCACAAAGGGAAGCAGCAGTCTCCCCAACAGCCCAATGGAGACCTCAGAAATGGGAATGAGGTCATCCCAGACCTCCTAGCCCCAACCATGTCAGACCAAATCAGAACTACCACCAGCTGGCCCACAAAACAGTGAATACATAAAACAGTGGTTGTTTGAAGTTGCTAAGTTGTTTTTGTTTTTTTAAGGGGAGGGGAGTTTATCAATAACAAAACTGCATCAATACACTCAACTTCGTGTTCCACTTCTTGAACTCTGGCTTTACTTGCACACTGGAAGGAGTTTGTGGGATTGATCATAAGCAGATGACACACAGAAGAAAATACTTTCAAGAGTTCCTTTAGGAGCTTAACATAGTGCCTCTCCAACTTCTCAACACTTTTAGACTAACCTCGAGGAATCTAATCCATAAAACCACTCACAGACAGGCACTAGGTTTATGTATATGGATGGTCTCTGTGGCATTATTTGTAATAATACAAAAGTGGACACATCTAAATATCAATCATTAGAGAAAAGGGTAATAAATTATAGTTCAAAGTAAAACACAAAAAAAGCGCGAATGGTTAAATGCTTTTCAAAGAAGCTATTCTAACCAATGGGTAGCTTTCATTTACCACAGCAGGTATCTCAACAGTCAGGAATCTGAGATTTAACCTGCGGATACTACTTATTGCACTGGAAACCACCATACACAAATTAAACTTTCCCCCGAGTCACAAGGTATGTAACAAGTGGCTGGTGTAGACTGCCAGGGTCATGGGTGGGATATTTCTACTCAATCCTTTATAAAAAAATGTACATATAGATATAACAAAATTCAACTTTTTCCCTGGGCATTATAGATTTTTTTAAATGTATGGCTCTACTATTATTCATGATAATCAAAAAGTGGAAGCAACCCAAAAGTCCATCAACTGATGAATGGATAAACAAAATATGGTATAGTCACACAATGGAGTATTATTTGGCCATAAAAAGGAACAGAAAGATTGATGCATGCTATAGCATGGATGAACCTTGAAAACATTATGCTAAGTGAAAGAAGCAGACACAAAAGGTCACGTATTGTATGATTCCAATTATAAAAAATGTTCAGAATAGGCAAATCCATAGACAGAAAGTGGATTAGTGGCTGCCAGGAGCTAGAGGAGGGGTGAATGGGGAGTGACTGCTACCGGGTTTAGAGTTTCTTTGTGGGGTGATGAAGGTGTTCTAAAATTTATTGTGGTGATGGCTGAACAATTCTGTGAATATATGAAAAACCACTGAACTGTACAATGTAAATTGGTGAATTGCATAGTATGTGAATTATATGTCAATAAAGCTGTTTGAGGGGGGAAAAAAACCCCCCAAATAAATAGATAAGTGTAACACTCAATGTTTCATGATGTGGAATGCAGGTCAGTTCTCATTATAATGTAATGTAAACAAGTATATTTAAATCCTGGTGAAAATCTCAACTTTATCATTTTGCTAATTAAAGGACAGTTTTTACTTACTGAAGACTCACTAAGTCTCTAAAACCCATAAATTCCCAATTTATTTAGATCTGCCCTAGCATCTAATAGAGGAGAATTAACACGAACCAGTAACAACTGAAAGAGTCTCAGGCTGATACCCCTCGATGTTCTAGGTTAGTGATTATGAGCCTGGGAAAACGGAGGCTCTTTTGAACAGACATGTAGAAGCTGGGGCCCAGAGAGAGGGGTAGGGTGGGGGGCTGAGTTGGAGAGCTTGGGAAAATGTTCTAAGCGTTTTCAAAGTTTAACGTGTAAGGCTCGCTGACGAGGCATCCCAGGCCTGACATCTCCTTGTCTCCCAAAGCCACCTCTCTCTCCTCAGCCTTCACTGTTTGTGTACATGTCTGATCTCCCATCTGGACTATACAGGCTCCTAGAGGGGGCCGCCATGTCAGTTCCATTTTCCATCTCTCTCAGAATTCGGCGAAGTTCAGTATAACCAGCAGGTAACTAAGAAATAAGTCAAATTCATACAATAGATAACTTAGGGGTAACAGGTATGATACAGAAAAATTCTCCACTTTACAAAAAGACTCAATGAAGAGTTTCTTTAGGGAAAAAGCTCCCCTCATCGATATAAAAGGAGGGTTTGATTTAGGAAAAGACCTGCTAACCCTCCCCTTTTCCAGGAATCTACATTAAGCGTGTACTGCGTAGAATCTAGATTAGCCATGAACAAGCTCTTTCTCTCCCTGTAGAGCACAGCAAAGCGAAGAACTCAAAAGCTGATGCTTGTAAAGACTCCTCCCTGCATCATGAATACAGACACAGATAAGGTTCCAATTCAGGACACTTCTTAGACACTCAAGCCAGGGATGGGACAGCTGAAACGAAAGCTTTCTCATTCCCAGGGATTTGAGTTGCCCAGATC
The DNA here is from genome assembly GCF_001890085.2 of Hipposideros armiger. Lineage (NCBI taxonomy): Eukaryota > Metazoa > Chordata > Mammalia > Chiroptera > Hipposideridae > Hipposideros > Hipposideros armiger. Next base: position 82,068 of record NW_017731806.1, on the reverse strand, counting down.
CCACAAGCAGAGAGATTCAGCGTCTCATCAGAGGGTTAGCACCCAAGCAGACACGGGAGGGGCTGGGACCTCACCTCAGGGATCAGCCGCCGCCTCTTCACGCTGGGGGCAGAGTCTGGCTGGCCCTCACTGCTGCTCGGCTGCTTTCGCTTGCTGGAGTCCTGGAGGGTGATGAAGACACTGTCCAGAGGGTGTTTCTCTGAAGACCTGGAATTCACCGAGCAGTCCAGCGCAGCATCTTCAGCCTCTGTCTCCACCTTCACAGTGCTGTTTTTTAGAACTGTGGCAGAGAAGAGAGAGGGCTCAGCGGGAGAGGCCACTGGGCTGCTCAGAGATCAGCGGGGTACCCTGAGAGACAGGTTGTTTGTGGACCGCCCTTTGACACTACCGCTCAGATAATAAAGCCTAGTCACAATAAAACTGCGCCTTCCAAGCAAGCGATTTTTATCTTACCACACTAGGGCCATACAATAAAACCAAGTTCCAAGAACATTTGGGGGGGGGGGGGGGGGGAAGGGAGAGAGAAACAAATACTATCTTTTTAAAGATGCTTTTAGAAAAGTAACTCTGGAAAGGTACATAAGATACTTATAACAGGTGTGTGGGTGCAGGGGGATGAGAACCACGGGTGGGAGACTTTTCATTGATTTTTCATTTTGTATCTTTTCATATATTTGAACCATGGGAATGTATGACCTGATAAAAATATTAAATTAAAAATAATTTTTAATTGGTTCACAGTAAATATCAAAATATAATGGGCTCTAACTTAAAATATTTAATAAGTATAGATTTTAATTGAGAATTATCTTTGAGTAGATGTAGTCACAAAGTGCATTAATATTCTTAATGGGATATTTGGTGGCTATTCCAAAGCATAGAGTGCCTAAATTTTATGTTGAAAGTGTCTTTCATGACTGGTATTAACTTTTCTGAAATTACACATGGCTTTTCAAATTTCTAATGTATCCAAGATATGCTGTACTGTTAGGATCTCGTCTTTCAATGCATGGAAGCTATCAACCTCAGAACATTCTATGTAAATTATATCTGCAAGAAAACCTCAGGCAGCCAAGAAGAAATGAAGCCCAAATTAAACTTGAAAATGCACCTTAAAATAATATACATATACATATATATATATATATACACACACATATACACATACATATAATACTTTTGAAATATGATCCTGCTTGATTTGGATGGGATGGCCATTAAATACACATTTTGACCTAAAAAGTAATAATTTTTAATAAGGTTTGGTTTTTTTACCTTCTTCTACATCTTCACTGAATTCAGTTGAGTTCATCTTCTATTCCACTAAATGAAAAGACAAAGACAAAGTCTTGATTTATTGCTTGATTCATTAATTAATGTTCCCTACCCATGAGAAATCCCCTTCCCCTTCCTACCCTGGCTCCTGGGAACGAAAGGTTAAGCCGACACTGCTCTGCTCTGCAGCATCGTGGAAAATCGCATCCTCTTATTCTTGCTTGCAGTTGCTCAAAGCAGCCAGGCCTTCTGTGTGCCTGCTGGGAGCACTTCTCCCAGACTTTATGTGGGCAGAACATGTCTTAAAGCTTCAACTGAGAGACACTTACAGAGCTAGGGGAACGTTATTTGAGAAGATAATCTTTGGTAAAGACCCCAGAGTTTGAATGATCTGTTCGTCTCTGCTTTATAAATCTCAGCCACAGGAATGAAAAGGCTGACCAAGGACGGAAGCTATGGATCCTGTAGACCGGAGCTGAGGTCTTAGGACTCCAGGTGGTCTGATGGGACCTGTGCTGCCCACGACGGTAGCCACTAGTCATATAGCTACTGAGGTCTGGAAATGTGACTAGTTCAAATGAAGACATGCTCTAAGTGTAAAATATACACTCTGGATTTCAAAGACTTAGCATAGCAAAAAAGAATGTAAAATATCTCATTAATAATTTTTATATTGATTACATGTTGAAATGTTAATATTTTGGATTTATTGAGCTAAATACATTACTTTATTAAAATTAATTTCACCTCTTTTAATGTGGTTATTAGAAAACTTAAAATAACATATGTGGCTTGCATTATATTTTTATTGGATGGTGCTGGTCTAGCCCTTCCTTCAGAAACAACTTTCTCTTTTAGAGAAAGAGGCACTGTGGGTTTTTAAAGCTCTCAAGCTCCACACGATTCAGTCCAAACCCCTTTTTATTGACGAAGGAATGAGGCGATGGGGGTGGAAGGTGTCCTGAATGGGTTTCAGGGTCCGGTGCAAAGCTGGCCCTTGACTCCCCATTGTCCCAACTGGAATGCAATGGTCACCATGATTAAAATCACCATTAAGTCTTTGAGATTCCCCAAATTATAGAACAGCATGTCTGTAAATAGTATAAGGTATAAATGAGGTAGTAACATTAGAAAAGTATATACGTGACAGCCCTTCATAATGTCACTGAGGAGTTGTGATTAAGAGGACTGCAAATACCAAGTCCCATTTTGGTTAAGGATCAGAGGAGAGCAGGACTAAGCAGAATCTCAAGAGGGATGCCATCTACAAAGTTCAGTAAACCACTGACCGAGTACCTGTGGAATGGTGTGTGGTCCCGTTTTAGGCGGCTGAGTGGAGTGTTAAGGGGCGGGGCAAGCTAGAGGGAGAGTCTAGGTGATCTATGCATAGGAAAATTTCCAAATTCACTAGTAACAGCAACACTCATATAGTGCTTATGATATGATGCACTATTCTTAGTGTGTCACAATAATTAGATGACAGGCCCAATTCTCTTCATCCCTGTATTACAAATTTTCAGAGAAATGGATAAGAAAATGTAAGATTTGAAGATGAAATTACATTAAAAATAATTCCTATTTACCAAATTATACCCTACCTGGAAAACATAATACACAAAGTGATAATGAGATAAAATAAGTTAACTTCAATAGTCCAAGAACTATTTTACTGGAGGTGAATTCTAGCAAATACAAATTCCTCTGTATTCCAGGCAAATAAACCTCATGTTAGATACCATTACCTGACCTGGGTGTCTCTGGGGAGAAGCACAGGCAGGTAGGTGGGAATTTCCCGTTTGCAAGGCCTGAGAAACCCATAACTGCATTTTGGAAAAGAGGGTTGACCAACATCAACAGAAATTCAGGCCTCCCGATTCCCAGCCCAGTCCGGGGGCCCCTCAAGGAGACGCACTTCAGGTTTCACCTGAAGGCCCGAGTGTGGCAACTGCCCTTGGAAACCTGCCACATGGTCACATAATCCATTCACTCAAATCCAGGGCAGAGGCAAGAAGCAGCAGAACAGATGGGGAGAATGAGCAAAGGGCTGGTGGAGAGGGTACAGTGTACGAAAGAAATTACATGCTGGGGAGAAAGGCTGGGCAAGGGAGGAAACGGTGGATGGTTTATTTGGAGGGAAAAAGGGTCATGGTGAAAGAAAAACCACAAAGGCTTTGACTAAGTAGAAAGCATTTCAAGGACAAGTGAATCCTAGAAGAAGGGAAAAACAGGAGTTGATGAAAAAATCTAGCAGACAGAACCACAAGTGTTGAGCAAGGACGGTATGGCATCTAGTATGGCATCCGCCCACCCATATTTCTCTCAGGAGCAGTGGGGAGCCCACTGAGGCGGACAGCATGGGGCCTGGAGTCAAGGGCTGGGTGTGGTCTCTGCCGGGATGTGACTCAGTGAGCAGGAAGGGTATTTTCTGAACCACCACCATGTGACACCATAGCAGACAATTTAGCACCTGAATTCTGAGCTCCAGTGAGTCTCATGTCAGAAAATGATGGAGGGGCACACAGCTGAGCCACCTGAAAGGAAAGGCATAGCGGGGGCGGGAAAGGCTCATGGTGGGAGAGAGGTGGGAGGAAGGGGCGGCCGGCTTCCTGGGCATTCAAGATGCTCCGAGTGCATCTGCTTTGGAAAACATCTCTGTGTTCATTTATAGACCAGTGACAGATGCTAGATTAACACAGAAATAACCCAGAACACACTACGGTCGGCCCCTTCCTTCCCAGCCAGCAAAGGAAGCCATGCTCTTTGGGAAGCTGAGGAATTTCCCATTGGCAGGGCCTGGAAAACCCACAACTGCATCTGGCTTGTGTAGAGGGGAGTGAGATGAGGGTTCTCATCAACATCTGCACCCCATGAACTGCATGCCAGGTGCCAGCTGGCCACTTCGTGTGTGCCTTCATCTCACCTTGAGCTATTTTAACCCCAATTTCACCAGTAAGGAAATTGTGGGCGTAACCTTAAATATACACAATTTTTATTTGTCCACTATACCTCAATAAAGGGTGGAAACATATTTTTATATCATTTTGATTATGGAAATAAAATATTTGAATACCGAAAGGGGAAATGGAGGGCAGGTAATTTGCCCAGTGTCACACAGCTGTGAAGCGGCAGAACTAGGGTTCAAACGACATTTGTGTGTATCAGCCACCAGGAGATGAACTACTAAGAGAATCCTCCTTCTTCTGTGCAAGTTCTCCTGATGAACAAGGGGCCAATTTCCAGCCTTGGATCTCTCGGTCCAACAGCAGCTGGAACATCCAAATCTCCTTTCGTCCCCCATGTAGCTAGCTGGCTACCTGGAACACCAATCTGCTCTGTGCTTATAAATAGACACAGCTCCGCAGCACAGAAGTTTCTACCAGAGGGATGTGTGGGTCACTTCAGGCATCCTGAGCTGACGTAGTGACAGCACATCAACGACGTCAGGGCTGGGCGGCAAGGGGGTGGGTATCGCGTTTGCTACCTCCATTTCCTGGTCACCTGACAGATGAAGGTCACAGGGTTGCTCATCCTGGGTGGATTCTGAGTGTTCAGATGCCGAGCGTGCCACAGAAATTCCTCCTGCTACTTAACTATAGGTTATGTAGGAGCTACCAACCACCACAGCTCCCGCCCACCCAGGCTGCTAGAATTGCAATCTCCTCCGCAAAGCCCTCTTATTCCTCTCGCCACAAGTCTTGAATTGTGAGATAATCTAACGATGCTTCCACACATCCCTGAAAATCAGCTTTCTCCCCAAGGAGTGGCTATTCCATGTCCCTCAGAAACCCATGACCAAGCCCAAGGGAAGATGATTTAAACAAATTAAGGGAAACGTGTGTCATGTCAACAAGACCTGTGTAGCCTGCTGCTGCCCCTAAAATATCACAGGTTCTAAGGCATCGATGACCACCATCAGTGGGTAACTCTCAAACAGGACTAATCGCCAGTGGTTAATCTAATAAGTAAAACGCTTTTTTTTTTTTTAACCAAATAATTTAGGAAGTCTCAGGCAAAGTGACTGTCACTGGTACAGAAAGGTTTTCAATGGTGCAGAGCTTTTAGGAGTGTATATAATTTTATTAAAATGCCTCCTAGTCTCTATCCTTCTACAAGGAGTGAAATGGACAAGATTCAATTTCCCATGCACAGGTATAATTCCGTTTGTAGTTGAGGGAAGATCAGAATGTCATTAGAAAAGCTTTCAGTTTACAAAAAGCACAAAAGGGAGGGTAATCCCAATGTTCACAAGTAACATGCTTTAGCCAGCCACTCAAATATAAACTTACAAAGGACAAGATGCTTAAATTGGCTGCATTAAATGCGATAGCTGGCGGAGCTACCTCTGCCTCATGCTGACATCAGGCTGAGTCTGAATCCCGAATATCAGCATGCACCTGGCTTGGGGCAGGAAGGGATGCTGAGGAGGGAAGAAAGTGTGAATAAGGGGGTGTGGGGACAGGGCAGGGAAGGACCACAGAGAAGTGAGAACCATTCACTGGTGCTTAGAAAGAACCGAGTCTAGGAGATGCCACAAAGAAATGGAAAAACTGGGAAGATTTACTATAGATCAATTTATATTTTTAGAGCTCATTTTAAGAAGAGAAAATGTTTAAAATCGTTTTTTTTTCTTTTTGACTATGAAACACAATTCAAAAGGTATAGAAGGTACCAAATATCTTTTTATACCTTTAGAATTTAAGAAGTCCACTATCTCTCAGTCTTGGAGGCAATAGTGTTATTTTTTCTGTGTGTCCTACAGAGATCCTGTGTATCAGTGGTTCCCACAGTGTGCTCCGTATACAGTGGTGCACTGCAGCCAGCTTCTACTGGCTCTATCCCTAACTCCACTACTAGTGGAGTGAGTTGGTAGCTCAAAATTGACCACAGTGGGAGTAGTTACACCATGGAAACGGTCACTTTTAACATCCAGGGTGTTTTTCTGTCTTTTTGGAGAACAGGTGAAGTAGTATATCCAAGACCCTTTCAGGGGGTCCATGAGATCAAAACTAGTTTCTTAATAACACTGAGATGTTACTGCCCCTTTTCTCTCATACGTGTGAAGGAGAGCTTTTCGGAGGCTACATGATATATTACTTTGCAAAAGACTGAATACAGAGGCAGATATGAAAATTCAGCTGTCTCCTATTAAGTCAGATATCAAGATTTGCAAAAATGTAAACAATACCACTCTTTTCACTAAGATTTTTTTTTTAAATAGTTATTTTTCATAAAAATGTTATGGACGGGGAGACCGGTTAGCTCAGGTGGTTAGAGTGCAGGCTCATAACACCAAGGTTGCCGGTTCGGTTCCCACATGGGCCAAGGAACTGCACCCTCCCACAACTAGATTGAAACAACTTGACTTGGAGCTGATGGGTCCCAGAAAAACACACTGTTCCCCCAATAAAAATTTCTTATAAAAAAATGTTATGGGCATTAACTTTTAATGGATTTATTATGATTATTTTATTATTTTTTAAAAGATTTTATTGGGAAATTGGGGGAGAGGAACAGTGTTGGTGAATCGGGGAAGGGAAACAGACAAGTTGCTGTCCTTTTGTTCTTCAGTCTAGTTGTGGAGGATGTCGCTTCACAGGCCCATGTTGGTATTATCATTGTGCTCTTCCCAGGTGAGTCAGATGGGTCGCCAGCCACTGGACGGCTGCTCACGGCAGCTCACGCTGGCTGCCGGTCACTCACAGTAGCTTATGGCAGCCCACTGCAGCAGGGGCTGCAGCCTATGCTGTCGCTGGCGACTCACGGGAGCCCAGCTTCAGGTCGAGCTGTTGTTCACCATCTTAGCTGTAAAGGGCTCAGCATCACTGGCCCTCATGTGGGATCTGAACTGGGGCCCTGCTGCTCAGAGCTCGCGTCCCAAGCCAACTCTTAACCAATGCGCATCTCAGCCGACCCTATGATTATTTTAAATGAATATTTAAACATTTTTGTTTGAATTTCTAATACAGTAAATACTGACAGATATAACCCATATAAAAAAAAAAAAGCTCTTTGGGGGCCTCAATAATTTTTAAGGGTATAAAGAGATCCTGAGAATAAAAGGTTTAAAATTCCCTTTCCTTGCTTTTTTTTTTCACTTAATGTATCATGGAAACTTTACTTCTTTTTTTAGTTTGAGTTCCCCTAGAGGCAGATTTTGAGACAAGGATTTGGAGTCGTTTCTTTGGGAAGAGACAAGAAGGGCTGAAACCCAGTAAGGGAAAGTCCCCTGGCTACAGGCAGTGCTAAGGGCACTAATGGAGGTGCCCCACAGGGTCCAGGGGAGCAGAGGGTGGACCTAGCCCATCTGGGAAACCTCTGGGCAGGCAGAAATCCCACTGTGCCATTCATTCCCGTCAACTCCTCACCACATGGAGACCCAATGGAAACAATAGCCGACACTGTACAGAAGGTGCTGTGCTAGAAGCTTTAGCGTAAACTTACTTGACCTAATAATGCTATAAGGTAGAAACTCTTGTTAGTCTGATTTCACACGGGAGGAAAAAGAGGCACTGTTTTAGAGCCAAAGGGACCTCAGAGACCACCTTGTTTTATAGGGGTGGGACCCAAGGCTCAGAAAGGTTAGGAACATGCTCAAGATTATAATGTCAGGGGTGACCCCTTGTCTCCCTGCCCTCTGCTTTGGTGGCCATGCCCCACTGTGTGACAGGAGCTGTTGGTGCCAGTGGGGTGACTGTCCTCTGCGAAGGGAATGACCACCTAACTGTACAGCTTATTTACATGGATCACAACCAACAATTGGGAGGACCTGGACGATGAAGATGGAACTCTGGGAACTTCTGTCGGAGGGGAGAATGAGTAAACATCAAAAGACAAAAGCAACAGGAAGGAAAGAGCAGTCAGAACCCCAAGGTTAGAAGATACTGCATTAGGGTTTCTATAACAATTGCAACTCACATCTAGTAAACACAGGCTGCGAGCCACAGCTGTGCAGAAGACCACCCATGCTTATAATTTTGTGATCTAAATACAAATAATTTTAAACTTTAACATATACTTACAAGGCTTTTTTTCCTTTGCGGGGGTGGGGGGGGTGGGGGGGGTGGCGCGGGATAACGTTAATCCAAACAAATTCTAGGGAGGAAAAAGTCGTCTTCAGAAATCACTTTGTCAGTGTTTAAATGGGCATATCTTCATCTTCCTTGTACTTTCAGTTTATAAAGACGAATAAACCAAATCCTTTTGTCAATTACAGAACTTCACACACTTAAAAGTTGTGATACGTAGTCACCACAATAAGCAAAGACCAGAAGGGCAAAGAACCTAGGCCAGGAGGCCTTTTATTTCACAGATGATCTTAGGTTAAATACAGGCAGGAACTCTCAGGTCAGACTACTCCTGGGCAGAGTAAACCTTTCCTAACCACCAGCCATAGTTAGTTGCTAACACATTCCACAAAAAGCTGCAGAGAAAATGGAAGGGACAACAAACTCAACGTGACCTGAACTGAGATCATCTTTGGTCACTATTGTTATTGCCATTACACAAAGTTAGGAAGTCAATTTCTACACATTTTCTCAACACATGACTTCAAAACCTCTACTGACAGAAGAGGCATTAAATTGTGTGTAAAAATTCAAAATCAGTTGCTCACTACAGGGCTGCCAAGCCCATAACAATGTACTTCTAGGTGCACTGGGGCTATCTCAACTACTTAATAAAAAATGCCAGCGGTGACCGGGTAGCTCAGTTGGTTAGATCGTGTGCTCTGAGCAACAGGGTTGACGGTTCAATTCCCACATAGGCCAGTGAGCTGCGTCCTCCGCAACTAGATTGAAGACAATGACTTGGGCTGAGCTGCTGATGGGCGGCCAGGTGGCTCAGTTGGTTAGAACGTGGTTGCCAGTTCAACTCCAACATGGGATGGTGAGCTGAGCCCCCTGCAACTAGACTGAAAATGGTAACTGGACTTGGAGCTGAGCTGCGCCCTCCACAACTAAGATTGAAGGACAACAACTTGACTTGGAGCTGATGGGTCCCGGAAAAAAATATTGTTCCGCAATAAAGTTAAAAAAAAAAAAATTCCATAAAGCAGCTAGAAGGAAATATGCCAAAATGGTAATTACTTCCAATTAGGAGGGTTATGAATGTCTTTTTCATTTATATTTTCCTCTACTTTCCAAATATTCTACAGTAAGCATGTAATTTTTTGAAAATAAAAAAGAAAATTTTAAAAATGAAAAAAGTATAGCATGGGCAGGCCAAGTGGTGCATTGGTTAAGAGCTGGCTTGGGATGCCAGAGGGCTCCGGTTCAGATCCCACATATGAGGGCCAGTGACACTGCCCTCTACAGCTAAGATGCTGAGCAACAGCTCAATTTGGAGCTGGGCTGCTGTGAGTCGCAGGCGACAGGAGTAGGCTGCAACCACTGCTGCAGTGAGTTGCCATGGGCTATCTTGTGTAGCCAGCAGCCAGCGTGAGCGGCCAGCAGCCGCAGTGAGCGGCCGTCCAGAAGCCAGCAACTGATCTGCCTCACCCGGGAAGAGCGCAATGATGGTGCCAACTTGGGCCAGTGAAGCAACGTCCTCCACAACTAGACTAAAGAACAAAACAACAGCAACTTGTCTGATCCTTTCCCCCAATTCCCCAGTGCTGTTACAATTCCCCAATAAAAATCTTAAAAAAAAAAAAAAAAAGTATAGCAAGCTTTACTAGTCAGGTCATAGTCTAAGTTATATCCACAAACAGAAATAAGCTAAGAATGTAAAATCAAATTATTACACTTTAAAATACCAATGTTCTAAGAAACAATATAACAACTGACAAACTAGCGAAGACCTTTCATTTCATAACTGTCCCTTAATTATTGTCTCTGAAAGTCTGAAAAGGTCCTCAGTATGGGGAGAGGGGGAAATCAGAAAAAAGTCTGTCACAAACCCAGGTGTGAATAAGAAGGCGAAAAGACCAGCTTTGAACACTAAGGAAATGTCATTTCCTGGTGCATGTATTATAGGCTCTATCAAAGCACTTGCCCAATACTTGAAGTAGTTCTCAAAATAAACCAAATTTAATGGGAGGAGAAAAAAACACAACCCAGACCAAGTCTTCTGGATGAGGGATCCCAGCTGAGTGCTGAAGCCAGGTCCTTCAGAGGGTGTGCGGCCGCTAGGGAAGCTAATGGACTGGAGAGCAGCTCAGCAATTCACCAGGGTCTAGGCGCCTAACCTGCTGGGTTTCTGCATTCTGGATGGCAGATGACTGCTACATGTGGTCCTTTCTTCAGGGTTCTTGTGTTTGAGCACGGTGGGAGATGTTGTGACCCCCTACCTGAAACCCTCCTTCCATGACACCTCAAAACTGGTCCATACTGGGCAATCGGAGGCTTGCTCCAGGGTAGAGCAGCAGGCAGCAGTGGGGAAAGAGGGAAGGTGAGGAGGTCTGGGGAGCTGAGAAGTGGCTGGCCACAGAAAACGGAAGAAGTGTAGTGAGGCCACTGGTTACAATGGGTAATGAGGAATCACACAAGAATCTGACTCAGGGGATAGTTTCCCTCTTAAGAACTGGATGCGAGACCACAGCAATGTGAGCAGCAGGGGACACCTGGTATGATGGTTCCTTGGAAAAGCCCATTGACCTCACCGGATCATTAGTCTCCTCCCTAAATGTCCCTCAGGGTTTCTAAATGAAAATGGTCTCTAGTGCTGCCCATAGGGGGCAGGGAGAGACTTGGAGTGCCTCTCTAGCAAGTTCTTTTAAGAGAACTGGCCGCTTCTCAGACAGCCACCAGAGCAGGCCGCTGGTGAGACCAGCACCAGGCTAATCAGAGGCACCAGAGGCTTGTGGCTGGCCCGGAGTCACACAGGACAAACAGCAAGTCAGAAATGGGAAGTACTTGGGCTTCCTGAAACCTCGAGGTTCAAATCCCAGCCAGCTGACTCAGGATTCTGTCCCCACTAAATCAGAAACGTCCACTGAACTTAGGACTCACCACTGGGCTGAGGTGCAGGTCCAGGAATAGCTGGCCCCTGCAGCCCTGGCCTCAGGGCGCTCAGGGGCAAATCCTACCCAACCCCCAAGTCACATTTCCAGATGTAAAGTGAAGCAATCTCTCACCACTCAAAGGTCTCCTTGAGAAGGACAGCCCCAGAGGAGGAATGTGACTGGAACCCTGAGACAGTGGGGACAGTGGCTGTGCAAGGCTGCCACACACAAAAGGTAAAGCAGAGAGAGTATGATCCGCCCATTTGAAAGGTGTTACTAGTAAAACATAGTCAAGGACTTAAAAAATTCAACTAAGACCTCACTAAACCTTACTTCATCCTTTTCTCAACTGTCACACCACATGATCTGACTTCCTGACACTTCTCTCCTACAGGTCATACTGATTTTTAAAAATGAAACAGAAAAGGAGGACAGCAGCTGACATTCATGCAGCACTGGCTCCATGATCTAAGTGTTTCTCAGGCTAGCCCACGCAGTCCTCACAAGAGCCCTCTTATTTTGCAGATAGAAAACCAGGGGGCCAGCACTCTGTGCCTGACTTGGAGAGGGGTGGGGGGGATGGTGGTGGTGATGCAGAGAGCAAGGAGCAGGAGAAGAGTGGGGTATGTTCCAGGCTGATGGTCTCATTGCAGCCTTCCAAGGAGAGCTGGACCCAGTTGGGGCATGACCACCACTTCTCCCGCTGAGCATCCATGTGGAGGCTGGGCTCGGATGCGGGAACAAGTCAACTGACCAGATGGGCCCTCAGACCACCAAGGTAGGGACATGCGTAGCTGATCTCGCAGAAAATGGAAATCCCTACTAAACTTCTGGGTCAGCAGAACTAGGTTAAAACCCTGGCTCCACCTGTTTACCTTCTAACACTGGGCAAGTTGCTTACCCACCCAAGCCTTGGCTCTTTCTTCTGTAAAATGGAGCTGAACACACTACCTCACCTCCTAGAGTTTTTGTGAAAACTACAAAGCAGAAAGTACCTGGCACACAGCACTCAGTAAATGTTACCTATTATAGGGTTTTGTTTTGTTTTTACAAAAAAATGTTTAAAGTGCATTTTAATAGTGACTATTTTTTAAAACTGCAAAATTACATGACTTAAAGCTTTAAAAAAGTTTGGTAACTTTTCATTCAAATGAAAGAAACTGGAAGGGGGGTGAAATCAAATCGAATCCCTGAGGACCGGAAGAATGTTCCCATGCCACCGCTCTTGGGGGCCGGCAGTCTCTGGGTTCACAGAAACCGCTGGGAGCCTTGGGGCTCTCAGAACCCAGCCCTCTTGGCAGTGGCACCCTGCCCGTGGGACTCGCAGGACATGTTTGCAATTTGTTTTTATTTTTAGACACATCTGCACATGCCATTTGAAAAATACCAGTCCTCACAGAAGCAGGGCAATTTCCCTGAGGTTTTCTAAAGCTGTAATTGTCACTGCCTTCCTTACTCGGAGCACCAGCGCATCCTTCAACATGCAGCCAAGCGCAGCTGCACAACCCTGCCTTGCCTGCGATTTGGCGTCTTAGCCTTCACACACACTGTAAATGTGATGTCTTCTGCAGCTAAGAGGTTCTACTTAGTAAGCCCTCCCTGGCCTCATGAAGGGCTACCTCCAGAGATGTCAATAGTAGGAGGCACAAGACTCTGCTTCTAACTTTAACCTTGGCATCCAGAAGCTAGGGCTTACGGAAGAAAGGAGGCCCAGCACATCCTAGCAGCCACCCATGTGACTGGCTGGACAATGGTGACTAATTTTCCTAGGAGGTATAAGCTGAGTTTCCTCTGTACTTCCCACTTTTTCAAGTGTGTTGTCTTGTGACCACACAAGCTAATTAGAGTTGGGGCAGTCTGGTGTAAACTACCCAGGACCCCAAGCCTCCATCGTTTTATTTACCAGCTCCACGCTCAAACCAACAGTCTCTTGCATATAAGAAAAGACCTGTAAGTGATTTATTCAACTGAGCAACCAATACTCTTATAGATACTGATGCAACTGTGTTTCACTGGCCAATGATAACTGAAAATTAGACAAGAGAAAAGGTGCCCGTTGATAGAACACAAAAAAACTTAAGAGGGCTGAATTGAAATACATGTATTTCAAGTGGGATGAAAAAATGGAGGACGGGCATATTACCAGGTGAGCTGCTGAGAAAAACTCAGCTCTAAAGCAAGTTTGTAAAAGTCTGGTCATTCAGTGATGAACATGCCAGGCATTAACGGCCACTCCGAGGGAAACAGCACCTCTGCGTATGACACACTGAAGGCCTGGTGCCAGACTGCATGGAGAGCTCTTAGCTTGGCATGTGCGGGTCATGTGTTCCAGAAACCATAAGGGCTCTGGGCTGAAATAATAATGTTGCAAGAGATACTGGAGCATCAGAAGGAGAAGAGCAATTGTCCAATCTGGAGGGGGAAAGAAACAGCAAGAGCAAGATGATGCTCACAAAGCACATTAAAATATCCATGTTTTTGGCATGTGTGTTTTTGAGGCCTTTAAATTTTATTTTTTTTAATTACACAGTAAAATTTACTCTCTGGGGGAGAAGTGTACAGTTCTATGAAAGGACACCTGTATACATCCTTGTAACCACCAGTGAAAGGAGGATACAAAAAAGTTCTGTCACCTCAAAGGTTCATTCTACACATAATTCCCTAAACTTATTTAGCCAATAATGGGCACAATGAATAATAAGGGTAGCAACCATAATCACCACTTGTCATCAAAATTAAGTGCCAGAAAAAAATGCTACACCCCAACCTCCCATACACTAACACCAAATTGTTTTTGCTGCTTGGCTGGCAACTTTCATGTGTTTCTACATTATAAAATTTACACGCCCCCCCCACCCCCACCCCCAACTTTTCATCTCTGGTAAAACCAACATTCAGTGGCGGGAGTTTTTATGTGTCAGATTTTAAAGGCTCTGGTTTTATCTGTGAATTTCAGTTCAAGGGCCATGCAGACAGGTTAACCTACCAACAGGTACAGGCTGCACTGACCCCATCTTTCTTCTGGAATCCAAGAGACTCTCCACTCATTTAGCAAATATTTATTGAGCACCTACTAAGTTAAGTGGCTGGGGATATAAAGCGGTTAAGATACAAAATCTAGCGCAAATCTCAGTACTAAGGATGAAGGAAGTAGACAGGGTCCTATATGGTGATATAAAACCATAAACTAGGGACAGTTGGTTAAACAAATCAAACTCAGGGGGTGGGGTTAGGGGTGTGGATACCAAAAGAACCTCCTCCATCTCTTCCGTTTATATACAGAGCCAGAAGAAATCACTTCCTTGCCTCAGTTTCCATCAGCTGTAACTTTCTGGCACCTTATGTGTTGCGTAGTGACACGTTAAGCATTCAAGTTACTTTAAAAAGATGAAATTGAACGTTTACGGCTCTTAAGTGCTTAGCCCTATTTTGCGCACTCTTGTCTGGTTAGCCTTGGCGTGTAAAATTCTTCCAGACAAGCCACCTGAGCGACCAAACTCTTACCTCTGAAAAAACACCTTGTAAAAAAATGTGTCTCGGTATACAGGTTCTTACAGGAAAGACTGCACAACTCACCGATAAGGCGAGGGCAAAGTCTGCGTGGGAAATCACATTTGCAATAGAGAGGGAAAGGCGATCAGGAGCAACGGCGAGCGCCCCAGGCTCCAGTCCGCGGCCGGACGGGAAGGCCTTGCGCCAGCCGGGGTGCACACCCAAGGCCGGGCCCGCCTCCAGCTCCCGGGCAGCGGGAACCGCAAACCGCGCCGTGGACTGCAGGGGAGGGGGCGCTGCGCCCCCTGGCGGCGGGGCCCATCTCCGTCCGCTCCCGGCCGCAGCCACCGCCGGCCGGCCTCGCTCCATTTACAGACTCCCGAAGCAGCGTCCTTCCGAGCGGAGGCTCCTCTGGCCTCCCGCGCCCCGCTCGGCATCTCGCTCCAGTCCCCGCCCCCTGCTACGCTCTGACACCCCCTTCTACACGCCGAGCCGTCCCCCGCTGCAGCCTGGCCGAGCGTGAGCGCCGAGCCCCCGCGGGCTCCGCAGAGCCTTTCCGGCGGCCCCGGCCGCTCCATCGCGGCGCCCGGCGGGGGTGCCCGGCCGGCGTGCGGCGCGAGTGGGGCGCGCAGCGGCGCCACCACGGACCGTTCCACTTCGCGTTCCCCCCGCCCCCGCGCGGCGCGCGTGCTCCCGGGGACGCCATGGAGCCGCGGCGTTCCGAGCGGCACAAAGGGGCGCGCGGCACAATGGGCGCGGTGAGCCCGTGGGCGCGGAGCGCCCGCTCCGGCGGCTCGGCCCTGCGTGGGGGTGGGCGCTCCTCCCGGCGGGCGCGCCCAAGGCAGCCCCCCTTTTCGTCCCCTCCCCTGCTCCCGCCCCCACCCCGGCATGGATGTTGCAGCCACTCTCCCGTCTGTCTGCCCTGGAGCTGCCGCCACCGCGCAGCCGGCTTGATCCGCCCCGCACTTACCTGGGACACGAGTTCTGTACTTTGCTGAGCGGGCCCGCGCCGAGTTTGGGCGCCACGTGGGGTGCGGGGGATCGCAGGACTGAGGAGTGGGGGCCGCGCGCGGAGGGCCTGGCCGGGGCGGCCCGGGGAGTTGCTGGGGGCGGCGGGCGGGCGCCGTGTATTTTCCCCTCTCTTTGTGTGTGTCCGTGCGCTGCGCTCTCGCGTGACGTGACGGGACTCCGTGTGTCATTTCCGCACAAGGACACAGGAGCCCCCGCTGCAGTGGAACCACAACCCCTCCGCCCCCACCCGCGGCGAGGAGCTCGGGCGCGCACTCCAGGGACCCGGGCGGCCCGGCGCGCTCCGCCGGCGCCGCGCTGCTCCACGTGGGCCCGCGCCGGTTGCCGGGGCGAGGGGCGGCGGTCGCGTACCCACGGCGCGCTGGGGCAGCGCTGGCTAACAATATCCTCTGCACTCTTATGTGTTCTCCCCCCGCGAGTCATTTCTCTAAAACGTGGTTTCTCAGACCCGAGGAGTTTGACCTGAAAAGCCTCTTTTTCTACTTTTTTTTTTTTCTCCGCGGGACGGCGACTGTGCGGGGCGTTTCCTCCCCTAGAGCCAGCCCCTGCCCCGAATTCTTGGCATTTCCGCGGTGCCCCGGTCCCCAGAGCGGGTGTTCCCGCGCCAAGCTCGGCATAAGGACTTCGGGGCGCAGGGACCCCGGTGGCCCTGGCGGAACCGGCATGGAGTCGCGAGCCGCGGGAGAGCGACCCTGGCGCTGGGAAACGCTGGCTCTGGCCACTCCCCCAGCGGAGTGGCCGCCCTCTGTTGTGAGCCTGAGAGCTAAAAATCTGCCTTGTACTTGTAACCCTAAGTTTTGAGGTTTGCAGCTGCAGAGCCAGAGATTCACAAGTGCGCGCGCTCCCGGACCCACATGCCACAGACAAACCCACGGGATATGTGCGCCCAGCGCTTAAAATAGAAAAACACGAGTCACCATTTCAATAAAGGCTGATTCTTCAGACTCCTAACTCCCGGACGGGCGAGTTCAACTTGATAAATATGCAAACTACCCCTCGGGTATTTTCACAGGTCTCAGACTTGAAGGGGTGTGGTGTGTGAGAGTCAAGGAAACCCAACTCAACAGTTAAACTACGTTTACACTTTAAGCAAACAACGAGAATAAAATTTAAAAAAATACTTTAATTTGCCAATCGAAGAAAGTATAAGAAGGAAAATGCAAATGATCCCCATCTGCTGCTCACAGCTGACTGGCTGCAAGAGACGACCATGTGGCCCAGCTCTGCGCGGTCAGTGAATAGGTAGAATAGATTTTAAAATACGGCTTATGCTGGCTCCTTGCTGCCCAGTAGCGGAGAAGGTTTGGATTTACGTATAGTTTTGGATTACCTTATCCTCCTCCAGAGCACTCCAATTGGGAATTTAGTAAATGTTCAGGTTCCTCCCCGTCAGGCTTGAAATCCAAAAGCAGTGGGTTATCCAAGACCTTTGAAGAACTACGTGGAACGTTCTCGAACTGTATTTGGTAGCCCGTTTTGAGAAGTCAGTACTAATTGCTATGCAAAATTAGCAAGCTGCCAGGAGAACGGACTCCTGCATCGAGGGAGTGGTTTTATAAAAGAATCTATACGTGCTCTCAGTGTCATTCAAAACAGGATGATGAAAAGAATGGGGCCGAGATAGCAAGCAGCCCTTCAAATTCAAAAGACTTGAGTCCCCTATCTACATTTAAAATAGGGTGGAGGGAGGAAGGGAGGAGGACCGCTTGGGGGAGAATGGTTAATTTATACATTCCCAGAAGACAGAATTTGAGGCACTTGGATTTCTGCCGGGAACTTGACTTTTACGCTCGCGCATTAAAGAACACGTATGATATAGTAGTACATCGCTTGACTTATACAGATACTGCAGTCTCACCTTCAATTTAATGTGACAGCCATAATTAGAATTTAAAAAGAATAAGTTGCATTTCATTAGTTCAGTTTTCTAGGGTTTCCCAGTAGGAGAGTTAGGAAGAGTTAAGACTAGTATTTGAGCTCACTTTGCATTTTCAAAGTGGATGCAAAGTGGCTTAAACATGTAAAATGACCGTGTTGAATTTTTACAAAGGGAACTAGATGAAATGTGTGCTGTGAAGCATTTATCTTTAGACAGTCGTTCACAGTAACAACTCAGGTATTTAAGGATAAATTAAATAATAAAAGACAATAGAAATGAAATAGAAATTAACATTTCTTTGTTCATACTGTTTGAAACCAAAAATTTTTCTCAAATACAATAATTTTACTAAAAAAATAGCATCTAAGGCAAGCAAAGTGCTAAACTGACATAGCTGACTTTTCAAAACAACTCTAAGAAACTACAAAGTGACCTTGAGAATTATTGTAAATATGTATCTTAATTTACACAGCTGGATCAATCTACTTAACAAAGCAAGCTGTTTATTCCAAATAAATTAACAGAAATAGAGATCATTGCTATCTAAGAAACTACCCACCTTCAAATGATTTTGTATATTTATATGAGTTTCTTTTTTTAAAAAGGAGTGTTAAAAAAAATGCAACTGAGTAAATTTGCAAATCTAATTGGCTTTATTAAGCAATTCATGAATCCGGGAGCATCCCCATCTAGCAACTAAAAAGGCGCTCCAGGGGTTGTACAAAAATGGGAGGATTTTTAGGAAGAAGGGTGGGGTAAGGAAACCATTAACAAAAGAAAAGAAAGGATTATTTTTAGGCCAGGACATCTTTTGGGGGGAGGGGAATGGCAAAGGTTTTTATCATGCAGATTGCCTCTTACCTTACTGGTTGGTGCTTGACCAGAAAATTCCAGACTGGTTGTTTAAGATTACATTTCTGGGAGAGGTTGAAACTGTAATTAGATCAGATTTTAAATCTAGGTTTGGTATCACGGGCTTTTAAGCACAAGTGATGCCATTTTAGGCCTGTGGTTTTCTCTTAACAGGAGGAAGGAAAAATATGACTAGTACATGAAAGTGTAACCACCTGCATAGGAATAGTTGTATTTCCAGTTGTATTTTGGAGTCTTTAAAAATGAATAGTTCTGAAAGTGCTATTGGATAAAAGTAATGCCTTATGAAAAAATATGAATAAACATGGAGTAAGATGGGGAGAGGAATGAAGTAGGAAAAACACAATTTCTATCCAACCCAATCCTAAGAAGTCAGTAGAAGTGACAGACGGCTCATGCTTCATAAGGATGTGCAGAAAGACAAAAAAAAAAATACCAACCTGAGCTTTACAGGTCTGCTTGATTGGGAATTTCTTAATTAGAAATGCATTTTTCAAGATTTCAAATTAGAGTTGCTGCAACTGATCTAATGAACTCATTTCCAATTTTACCTGAGTAAAAATGCAGCGGGGGGAAATTGGCTTCTTGGTCATGTAAAGGAATCATATAAAACACTAAAAACTCAAATGCAAAAAAAAAAGTGGGATATATATAATGTAAATATATATAATTAAAAGTGGCAGGCAGACATTAGGTTTCAGATATCTTTTAACTTACTCTAAAGGTTTTATCATTGTTAAAATATATTTATAGTTGCCAAGACAATCTTTACTAGGGCTTTTTTTTTTCTTTTTCATTAGATAAGTATTAACACAACAGATTTCACTGTGACTTGTGAGACATTTTCACTTTATTTCTTGCATGCTGGATGCATGATTTTGCCAAGTCTTCAACTTCAAACAAAGTAGCTGGCACATCCAGATTCTGTAACGACTCAAAACAGAGAAGAGGGGGAAAAAGGAGGAGCGGAGGAGCACGTATTAACTTTATTACATAGAACTTATAGAAAGACACACTTCGCTAAATAACTTGCAAAACTGACTTTTGGTTGGAAAGTTGGGCTCCGGGAAGTTGAATTTGACCCTTTGTGTGCTGGGGGGCGGAAAGCAACTATCTTCAGTGGAATTAGGAACAGGTAAATGAAACAATGTAAAAAAAAAAAAGTGAGGTTTTGAATGAAAAGCTGCAGAGAATTTGTGATGGGCAGTTTTTCTTATGTGTGGAAGAACTATTGAATAATTTATAGCAGTTTGAGATGTGATGCACCCAACACAGCCATTAGGATCTGATTTTAGTGGAATATCTGGTTTACACAATAGGATTCTGCAAAAAGAAATATTAGGGAGGGAGAAATCTGCTGCAATCCCATTCTCAGCTTCAAGCCCTTGAGAAAACAAATGCCAATCCAAACTAGAGCTCATTCTGAGCCCAGAGTGCTGGCTGGAGGCGCTGCAGCCACCAGGGCCCCCTCGCCCAGAGCGGCGCCCAAGGGCCTGCAGTCAGGAGCCTCCACACTGATCACACAGTTACAAAGGCAGGCAGGAAGCAAGGAGCAGGGGAAGTCTGGTTCCCCAGCCAATCAGACCCTATTAAAAAAGAAGAAAAAGGAGACAAACTTCTCTAGTATTTGGCTGATTTTTAAAATAATTATTTCATGCTGTGAATCAAAAGGCTCTAAATTAAATGGTATATATCTATCCCTATCTATCTGTCTGTCTATCTATCTATCTATCTATCTATCTATCTATCTATCTATCTATCTATCTATCTATCTATCTATCCATCTTCTTTGACTTGCCTAAAATCTTTTCTTTAAAATGAAACGCCTCATAGAAATAAACTGGAGATCCACTGATTCCAGTTCTAGGAATCTATCCCAGAGTAATACTCAACCAAGGCTACATCTACAGAAATGTTCACTGCAGGATAGTTCATGATAGCAAAAAATTGGAGAGAACTTGGGAAATAGTTAAATGAATGACATATGCTATGGCATACTATGTAGGCTTTAGAAAAAAGGAAGGTACTCTTTTTTATGGATACAAAAGAATGTCTATGAAATAGTAAAAGAAGAAAATTATGGATCTATATATATGTATATAGTGTAATCCCATTTTTGTAAAAAAGAAAAATATGTATTGTACATACATATATCTGGGTTTGAGTAGAAAAGTTCTGGGAAACGGGTAGTAGTGGATACCTCTGAGGGATAGATGGTGAAAGGAAAGAGGGACTTTCACTTTTTCAGGTTATAATTTGTATAATGTCTGATTTTATTTTTTCCTCACAATGAGCATCTATTGCTTTTGTAGCTCTATTCCCCCTCCCAAACAGTTGTCACCATGGCCTAAGGAGCAAAAGTCACCCTGGAGTAGCTAAAAGTTATACCAACCTGGTGTGAGAGTCGGGGTTTACTCCTGTCACCAGTCTCCCCCTAATCTACATACTCTTATGGCCTAAACAAACAAAGAGAAAAAATCACAGTAATAACGCTCCAAAAGTAAATAGGTCATTTGGCTACAGAATCCACGGCTCCCTTTCCCCAGTTTTCTAAAGTGTTAACACTGTTTTAGAGACTGTGAATATGTCTGAGGATTGCCATAGAATCATGACATGTGAGGGCCTCAGAAATAATAGATGCCAATTGCCTGATTCTACCAATAAGAAAACTGGGGCAAAAAGGAAGCATGGCTTGCCTAGGCACACTGGCCTCTGGAATGTTTTTAGGTTCCTCTTTCTTTCTTTCTTTCTTTCTTTCTTTCTTTCTTTCTTTCTTTCTTTCTTTCTTTCTTTCTTTCTTTCTTTCTCTCTTTCTTTTTTTTTTTAAGATTTTATTGGGGATTGGGGGAGGGAACAGCGTTGGGGAGTTAGGGAAGGGGAACAGACAAGATGTTGTCCTTTGGTTCTTCAGTCTAGTTGTGGAGGACATCGTTTCACTGGCCCATGTTGGTATTATCATTGCACTCTTCCCGGGAGAGGCAGTCACTCACCGGCCATTGGAAGGCCGCTCATGGCGGCTCACAGCAGCTCACAAAATCGCATGCCAGCTGCCGGCCAGCCCCACTGCAGCCTACACCGTTGCCAGCAACTCACGACAGCCCAGCTCCAGGTTGAGTTGTTGTTCACCATCTTAGCTGTAGAGGGCGCAGTGTCACTGGCCCTCATATGTGGGATCCGAACCCGGGCCCTGCTGCTCAGAGCTGGCATCCCAAGCCAACTCTAAACCAACGCGCCACTCGGCCGGCCCTAGGTTCCTCTTTCTATGCTGTTTCAACCAAAGGCCAAACAGATTAAAAAAAAAAAAAATCAGATCCCACCAAAGAGTAAAATACATACAAAGTCTGTGACTCAGAGTGGTATTCACTTAAACTAGCAGTCCCTGCCTCTCATCCTTTAGTCCTCAGCAGCTTAGATCTCTTCCTCAAGAGGCCTCCTATGGACCAAGTCTGTGTTAGAGGCCCTTGCTCTGCATTTCCATGGTACCTCGTTCTCTCCCTGTCATAGAGACTGTTATGGAGTAAACTGTGGCCCCCCCCAAAATCCATGTGTTGAAGTTGTATCCCCCAGGATACCTCAGAATGTGATGGTATTTGGAGATAGGGCCTTAAAAGAGGTAATTAAGATGAAATGAGGTTCTCTGGGTGGGCCTCAATCCAATATGACTGGTGTCCTTACAAGAAGAGGGAGAGGGTCGGCTGAGTGGCACGTTGGTTAAGAGCTGGCTTGGGACGCCAGCTCTGAGCAGCAGGGCCCTGGTTCAGATCCCACATGAGGGCCAGTGACGCTGCGCCCTCTACAGCTAAGATGGTGAACAACCATCAACCTGGAGCTAGGCTGCTGTGAGTTGCTGGCGATGACATAGGATGCAGTGGGGCCGGCAGCTGGCGT
>NW_017731806.1:49444-50952 GCF_001890085.2 Hipposideros armiger | reverse complement strand
GCTCTTCCCGGGTAAGGCCATCGCTCACCGGCCATTGGACAGCCGCTCACAACAGCTCACAGTAGCTCAAAAAAGTGCATGCCAGCTGCCAGCCAGCCCCACTGCAGCCTACACCATTGCTGGTGACTCATGGCAGCCCAGCTCCAGATTGAGCTGTTGTTCACCATCTTAGCTGTAGAGGGTGCAGTGTCACTGGCCCTCATATGTGGGATCCTAACTGGGGTCCTGCTGCTCAGAGCTGGCATCCCAAGCCAACTCTTAACCAACGTGCCAATCGGCCGGCCCTGAGAATTTGTTTTTAATTGTGGATTTAATTAACTTATATTTATCGTAATTCATTATGTATATACTTATTTCTGCTATTTTATTCTAAATTTTTCATTTACTGCACATTCTCCTTTTCTTCTTTCTGTTTTCTATTGGACAGATTTTTTTTTTTTCTGGTTTAAATGGTAAGGATTTCAATCTGCTGGAATCTGTTACTTCAAAGCTCATGTTCTGTCTGTTGCACCACATCAAGATTAGATGTCAGTGGATCCCCTAGAAATTTGTCATTTACCCCAGTGAACCTAAAACTATAGCATGTGTGTTAGAGTGTCTTGGAAGCATATGGGAAATGCTGATTCCTGAACCTCACTGTCAGAGATTCTGGCTTAGTAGGTCTAGGTAAAGCCCTGATTCTAATGCAAACCCCTGATTTTTTTGGGGGGGTATGAGGGGGAACAGTGTTTTTTTTTCCAGGATGCGTCAGCTCCAAGTCAAGCAGTTGTTTCAATGTATTGTAGCTGTGGAGAGCGCATCTCAGTGGCCCATGTGGGGATCAAACTGGTAACCTTGGTGTGATAAGCACTGTGCTCTAACCAACTGAGCTAATCGGCCATCCCACAAACCCCTGACTTTGATGCAGGTGGTCCACAGACCACACTGTGCAAGTATTGTTCTCATAACTTTCCAAATGGGAAGCTTTACACTTGTTCTTTGCCCTTTAAATATACATTTCTGGGCAGACTCCAATCATCTCCTTTCTGGACCCTTTCTCACCTTATGTTGCCCCAAGTTAAAAGAAGTCTCTAGGCCTACTTTCATAATCTGTATCCTTCTAATTAGAGTTGTTCCTTTACTACTACTACTCTATTTTACTTGTTTGCTTCAATATAATAAAAACACATTTCCTTTAACATTTACTGAATGTCAGCCTCTGCAATAGGTGCAGTGATAGGTGCTTTCAGCCACTCAGCAGCCACCTTGTTAGGAAGCCTGGCTGTCTCCATTTCTATAAGATAGAAAGAAGAAACTTGGGGGAATTTGCCTTACATTACATTCAGTGGAGACGCCAGGATCTGAACCCAGGTCTGTCTATTCTATGTGTTATATCCCTTCAAAAAGAATGTGATCCTTAGAAGCCTACAGTATAGTGGGGAAGACACAGATAATCTCAATCTATGGTCATCTTTGTATCCAGACAGTGCTTTGCATATAGTACCACTTAATAAATGTCAGTGAAAAGA
>NW_017731806.1:40809-49293 GCF_001890085.2 Hipposideros armiger | reverse complement strand
CACCACTTCTTTCTCTATTGGTGACTTTCAAATCAGAGGAATTACAATCTGGTAAAACAAAGAAGTAAAGAAGACTGTTTGGGAAAAAAGAAATTTGAAGACAAACTAGAAAAAGCCTATGCTATACAGTGAGTTTCGTCCTCTGAACAGCTACTGTAGCAGGTCATTAAAGTCCCTTTATGTGAAAATGCCCATTATAGGCTAAGGCTACTTTTATCTTGCACTCTTTAATTTATTTTTCTAATTAATTCAGTAAGTCTTTAAGCAATACAAAAATATAATATTAGTGCTATTTTTCCCCGCCGTACTCAGTTTTATGATGCTGTTGTTGAACATAATAGAGCAACTATATGTAATTGTAGAAATTATTGCTGGGAATTTGCATATGAAATACACACCTTCCACTGCCTCTAGTTGGCATTGTTAACTAGGTTATAAATAGTACAGCTGACACACGGCAAACAGAAAGCGCTTTTTGATGGGCACATGCTATGAATGGAAGCAGTATTCAAACACCATGTTTAAGTTGGAAAGCTTTCATTAGAAGTAGCCAAGGGGGAAAGTGGTTTATTTCCTAATCAAAGCCTGGCTTAAGAATCCAATCATATAGAAAGACTTATGGTAAAGCTTTCTAAAAACAGCTATTTATGCTACTATTTAGGTAAACAACTGATACATCCAGTCTATAAACATATTTGAGAGTGTTGATAGGCACTTTGAAAAAAATTGAGCTGTTCCCTTTGGATTAAGTAGTTTCTTACTGTACATATGTGTGGAGGCAAAGAAAATAAGAGGACTAAAATATAAAACTGGAGAGTGCAGTTCATATCCATATCGTTCTTGATGATAAAGCTCATACTAGGTCATTTTGCTGAAATCATCTACTAGAATTTGAAATTTTAAAAACTATTTGAAAAACTTTGACTATTGAGACAGAATAAAAAGATGCCATTCATTTTGACTGTATGACCATAAAAATTATAATTAATAGGGCGGTATTTTTGCTGGTGTTTCATACTGCTAGAGGGCAAAAATTCAATAAATGTTACATGCAATCTGTTTCAATCATTACATGGTGTAGGTACAAAGAATAGTGATGACTTTTGTAAGTGACAAATATAACATTTGCAGACATCATTATATTTTCATGGGGTGTTAATAATTTTGTTTTCAAAGGTTTGGTTTTTTTGTTTTGTTTATTTATGGCTGTAAAGCAACTATGACACAGAATTTTAATGCTAAACTACTCATCCAGATGACAGTAGAGGTGAGGAGGCTAGGGACAAAATTTCTTCCTACAGGTTTGTTTTTAGGCATCTATATTTGTCTGGGTGCCTTGATACCATGGTGATAGCTTAGCAACAGCTAGATACAAATTAAGGTAATCAGTCATGCCAGCCTCTTATTATAAAAAGTTAGTAGGTAGGACACTGGAAAGAAAAAATATAGATGTTTAATGGTTTAATAAAAAAGAGACTTACTCAGTAGAGTGTGGGAATGGAGTCAATGGAATTGTAATAGATAAGCATGATATCGGGGGTGGGAGGGCAGTAGGTGGGGGAGGGGGGTTGTTTCTGTGCAAAGGGTGAAAAGGATAACTATTGCATTGTTCTGTACACCTGAAACTAACAATAAAAAAAAAGAGACTTACTCCTCCCTCTACTACTTGCCTTGTCCATCTCTTTCTATATCTATCTATATCTATATCATCTACTATATCTATAATCTATATCTATATCATCTACTTATAGAGACAAGGATCTTAAAAAAAAATCCCAAACAAACACTGGTGTTGTAATTGATGACATAAAATACAATTCAAACCTTTCTTAAATAGGAATGAGTGATCCCAATGATGCATGGAAAATGTTTGGCAAAGACATTTCTAAAGCATTTTTTCATATTAATGGACATTTGATTTCTGTTGACATCCATTAGAAGGACAAAGTTACATAAAATATAAATAAAATATCTTTGGACCAGCAGACTTGGATGACACGATGGATACTGCCATTTTTTTAAAAAGATTTTTATTGGGGAATTGGGGGGACAGGAACAGCACTGGGGAATTGGGGGAAGGGGAACAGACAAGTTGCTGTCGTTTTTTCAGTCTANTGTGTGTGTGTGTGTGTGTGTGTGTGTGTGTGTGTGTGTAACATCCAAGTTGATATCCAATGACTTAATAACATTTAAATATTAAAAAATTAAGACACACAAAAGGTACTGCTTCTGTAGCCATGTGAATTCTTCCTGAGATGCTTGTTGCAATCCTAGCGTTCAGTAAGTAAACTTTGTACTTGTGGAACCTGCATTTATTCAGCCTTGACATTAGTAAGTAAATTATTTCAGTGCCAAAGGGAAGCCTAGCCTAGGCTGGAGTAGCCGATCATGTTTCCCAATGCCTACATTGCCAGAGAATTTTTGCAGTGACAGAATTTGGCTCTTATCACTTGTAGAGAGAGGTGGGGGAGGCCAATTCGTACCTAAATAGAGGGCTGAGCACCCATGCTGTTGGCAGGAGAAGGTGAGGCCTCTTTGGAAGATGGCCTGACCAACTTTAGTGTGACAAAAGCTTTAAAAATTAAACAAATTTTTATTGAACCCTAAGACTGCAAAGTTTTGATTCTTTGGGGAATTAAGGAGTGGGTAAGGCAGGTCCCTGTCCTCACAGGGCTTCCGATCTGCCCTAAGAATCAATCATGAACCCTGAAAACTGTAATATAAAGTAGAAGGCCCTGGAGTCGGGGTATGTGAGGAGACAGATGACTTCAGGAAGGTTCCAGGAAGGTTCCGTGGAGAAGGGGGCTGTCCTGGGAGCCAGCGGGAAGGCTGAGAGGGATTCTGCCCCACCAAGGCTGAGGGAGGGGCACTGTGAGCAGGAAAACCTATAGGCAGCAGCCGAGACAGGAATCTACAAATAGCCCTTTTGAGTAACAAACAGAACCTTGAAGTTAGAGGGCAGGAAGAAGCAACAGGTAAGGTTAGAGCGATAGGTGGTGGACAGAGAAAGGTCCTCCCCTGGTTTGTGCCACAGATCTTCCAACACACTTAGCTTGGTGCTTGACAATTTCATTGAAGACACATGAGACCTCCGGCAGCCACAAGAAGACCTTGATCCCAAGCGCTCGTCAGCAACGCCAGTCTCTTGGATTGCTTATCTCGGACTCCGTGTTGGTGGCCCAGTCTTAACTTAGCTTTGGGAGGATGTCAGGAAGAGGGATAGGGGCAGAAACGAACATAACCAATAACTGACCCCTTTACTGTCTTGCACCGTCATGCAGTTTCTTTCCAAAAGCCCAGTTTGTGTGTTCAGGGGGCATGCTTAAGAATACTACAGCAGGGCCACATGGTTCCACACAAGGAAGGAGAAGCTGCTCCCAGCAAACCAAGACATTTAACAAAGAAATAACCAAACTAAGAATTTCTAAGCCTGTTGGGTAACAAGAGGTCATCCACAAAGGCAACTGTAAATTTTAAATTTCGTGGCATTCATGCAATCGGGTTAATATTCTCTGGATGGAATTTTTCACCTTTGCATGTCTTCCCTTTTTTTTCTGCTTGAATTTCAATTAGCCTCAACCTAATAAAGGCTTTTTATAGCTAACCAGAAACACAGTAATCAAAGGCTCTAAAATAAAAAATATAGCGCTAATATGTTGTAAACATTCACAGGATCCTTGATAAGCACATTAAAATCCCGTGATAATGCACTCATCAAAAATATAATTTTAGATATAATGCATAATTGACAGCTGGCTCCCATTCCTTGCCTAGTCCCTATCTGAGAACAGGGCAGGGGACAGAGGTTGGAGTGGGGATTAAAGTTCTATGCTAGGAGTGGGGATGGGGGTCTTGGAGTAGAGGCCAAAGCCACGGAGCTGGGAAAGACATATGAACTTGTTTTAGAAACAGAAGAAGTGAAGGGTGAGTCTCTGGTCCTACATATTCTCCCGGCCGAATCTTTGAATCTGGCCAACTAACTGGGATGTATGTTTCTGGAGTCACTGATGGTATGCTGCTGCAGCTGGACTCACACTTGTCCCCAACAATATTTAAGTTGAGCTAACCACCTCCACCAGGTGGCACCAAATCACAGCTGAGTCTGGCATGACCTTAGATAGAGCAGCTGGACTCCCAGAATTCCCCAGCAGCTAGCTCCATAGACCCGCATTGGTCATTTTGTTGTTAACCTTACAAGAAATTGTTATCTTGCTTTTTACACATGACTGAATTCTTATACAATTACAGTAGTGTTTTATTGTATTAACTTATAAAAACCAATAATTGAGGAAAATGCTCACTTAGTAGACTAAAGACCCAAAGAGACTAAATTAGACATTGTGCTATTTATATATATATTAGCTAATTTAATCTCTTCAACAACCTATGAGGTATAGGTTGAATAATATGAAACTACCATTTTTATAGGTGAAAAATGTCCACTGTTGACATTTTCACACAGTTCAATCTAATAGTAATTTAAATTAAATTATTCTTTGGGTGCGAAGTTCTACATATACCTCATACCTTGAGCTTATTGTTTTATTCAAAATTTCAACATGTGTATTTTATGTCTTCTTGATTTATCAATTTCTGAAAGGTATGGTTAAAATCTTTTAACTATAATTTGATTTTTTCATTTCTCACTGCAATTTTTTTCAGTTGTTCCTTTGTATATTTTGAGGCTGTATTGTTAGGTGCATACATGTTTTTTATGGTTGTATCTTCTTGCTCTATTGTTCCTTTTATCAGCATATAACACCTTTCTTTGTGCCACTCCCCCTCCCCCCCCGCCCGCTTTTTCTTTGCTTTCTATATTGTCAGTTATGAAAATTCTTCCCATTTTTCTTTTGGTTCATATTTTTTCATCTTTTCTTTTTCAATCTTTCTGTTGTTTTGATTTAAATTTCTCTTTTAGACAACTTATTATTGGATCTTGCTTTTTAAACTCAATCTGAGAATTTGTTTTTGTTTTGTTTTGTTTTTTAAAGATTTTATTGGGGAATTGGGGGAGGGGAACAGCATTGGGGAATCAGGGAAGGGGAACAGACAAGTTGCTGTCCTTTTGTTCTTCAGTCTAGTTGTGGAGGACGTTGCTTCACTGGCCCATGNGTCCTTTAAGCCACCCAATCTGTGGTTTTTGGTTATGGCATCCCGAGCTGACTAATACAGAGACCCTCCTCACAGGGAGCTGTAATTGCCTTTGTATTTGTCTATCTCCCCAACTATAATGTCTCTTAGAGGGCAAGACCATGTTCCAGCACTCTGTCTCCAAGCGCCTGAGACATAAGTCAATTCTCAAAAAAATATTTGGTGAAAGAATAAATGAATCATTGTTAGCTATCATATGTTCCATTCCCCTTCCATTTTATACAGGAAGAAATAAAGGGTCAAAGACTAGGAGCAGGATCATTTCTAGTTGATAGGAATGGGGCCTCCTGGAATCGTCTTTGCAGCACCTGCGCTGTTATAAGGGAATAGCCCAAAGGCAGGCAGCTAATTCATGGCAGGACATACACCACGACAATGGTGGCTTCCTGTGCTACTGCACAGCTCCCAGGATTCTTGCACAAACCTCTGTTGCTGCAGGAATCAGCCTTACCTTTTTTTTTCTAAAGAACGTGCCTAATTTAATTTTGCTGCTCTTTGGGGACTCGGCCACTTGCGTTCATATTTCCATCCCGCCCGCCCTTACTGTCATCATCCTGCAGATGGCAGGTGGTGACAAATGCTGTTGCACTTTCTACCTGTAGAGTGCAGGCCTTATGAAGTTGTACAGACTGGGATTTGAACCCAGCGTATACAAGGTGTGGT
The DNA here is from genome assembly GCF_001890085.2 of Hipposideros armiger. NCBI lineage: Eukaryota > Metazoa > Chordata > Mammalia > Chiroptera > Hipposideridae > Hipposideros > Hipposideros armiger. Next base: position 43,479 of record NW_017731806.1, on the reverse strand, counting down.
GTTTTAGGAAGCTGCTTACACTTTTAGCTTGCATTTCCTATTTGCAGCATGGGGCAGCCGCACCCTACAGGGTGGTTATAAACGAGGCAGTTATGTGCAGCACTGGTAGAGTGGCTGGCATAAGGTTACTTCAATAAAGAATAGCTGTTATTTTTTATTGGTTATAAATGAGGTGAGCAAACTGTTGGAGTAACTAGCCCAGGCACATAACAGTGAGGGTTTTGAAAAACACATTTCTTGTTTGGCAGCAAAAGCACAAAGGTTCATACAACCAGCCTGAATGCTGCCTGGAGACACCCACAGAACACGACTTTAAAATTTAAAATTCAAACTCCACCCAGAAAGGAACAAGTTACCACCACATAATTCTAAAACATGTGATGGTCCCCAAACCATAATTCTCATGTTCATGAGTCCCGCTGTCCTTCTCTAGGACAGGTTCTGGTAGCCTCTGTCACGTGTGCACTTTGGTGCCACTAGAGTCCTGAGCCAAATAACCCAGCTCGTGAGAAAGCATAGGTAAATAGGTAGTGCGTGCAAACCTCAGTCCATGCATTTGTCAGTATGAAATAACTATTTGTATAATCTACTTTCTATTCTGAGCCCCATCCTTGTGGAGTTCCCCCCTCCCCCCAATGGACTTTCATGGGCCTCTGCCCTCTGGGCATCTGCCCACATGGGTTCTTGCTGAGCTGGCTGTCATCCTGCTCACCATGCCCTGCAGGCAGTGGCTCTGTCAAGCCCAACCGGGGACACGGTCATCTCTTTGCAAGGCTGCCTAGCACAGGGACACGTGAGGCAAATGCCTACAGGGAGTAGGCAAGGCAAGTTCCTGAGTGAAGCAGGTGGTGTGCCTCTTAAACACATCGGAACATTCTCTACTTCTACAAAGAAATGCACTAGCTCCCCGGTTCCTTTCAACAGGAACTATCTCCAGTCTATCTTTTGTTTCCTCATTTATGGAAAAAATCTTGGAAACATCCTCTACTGTCTGGAACACAGCAGTGCAAGTGTCATGGTGAGTGGCACTAACCGTTGGCCTCAGCGTAGGGCTAAATCAGGGACTGGTGGAGACTGGCAGACTAAGGAATTCATTTATTCCTTAGCCATTTGACGCCGTGACTGAACCCAATATGGCAAAATCTGCCAATTATTCAAGAGAAGCTCAAACCTAGATTTTTATGTGCCATTGCCTAGACGTTTCATGTTGAATGACTGAAATTCACATGGTCAAGTCTAGCCCACAGGCCTCTAGCTCATGGTCACAGCTCACAGCTACATCTCCTTTGGGGGCAGGCCTGCCTCCCAGCCAGGCTGCTAGAGAGCCCACGCAGCTGGTCCCAAGTGCCCTGGCCAGGGTCCTTGCTTCTGCCCAAGGTATTTTGCCTATGGCTCAAATCTTCTCCCTGCTGGGGCTTAAGCTTTTAGAAACAAAAGCTTGGGGGTGATATCAGCTTTCTGCTCCATCTCGTCCCTTTCACCAAGACAATAAACCCAGATGGGAATACCTGCTTGGAGGCAGGGAAGGGAAAGGGGGAAATACCAGAAGAAAATAATATAGATTAATATTTCAAAAATTTTATCTTGCCACACATATTTGCTGAACCTATTTTGATTGGAGGTTATCTAAATATAAAAGATTCAGAATTTCTTTATGCTGTAGACTCTTAAGGGAGCACGACGAAAATTTTTTAGGAGTGCAACCCCAATACAGCCAATCAAAGATTCCATTTTTCACAGTAAGATATGTTTCTAACACAGCATTTTCTTAATAATATATTATGAGGCAACATTTGCTTTTATTAGTATAGTAACTTGTTTTCTTGATTCTGCCATGGGCAATTTCTGAATTCAAGAATAAGGTTGTTTTTTTGTTTTGTTTTTTTTAATTGTAATACCTTGAAGGTTTAGCCACTGAGTTAATAGTAAACACATGATCCTATTTATTACTGAGCCACCATTGGTTTAAAGGACTAGCATTATTACGGAGCCCTTACTGGTCGAAAGGGCTAAAGCAATATAACCTTTGTGCTCTTGGAAGATGATAAATTTGGGAGCAGCAAGTTTAGACTCAAATCACCTTTGTTTCATCCTTTTCTTTGATGGTGAGAGAGAGATGTTAGTTTCACTGTGATCCTGATTTGAGTGGTCAGGAGTGGGGCAAGGATATTAGAAATACACCAGATGAAAATCCTTCAAATGAACGACCTTATTACCCTCCTGACCTATATAATCAGCAGGGAGCAAAGAGGAATAATTGCCCTTTGGAACCCGAGTGTGTGAGTTTGAGGGAAAAGAGGCTGAAGGAATCCAATAATCCACATTACGTGCTTCTTCCCTCTGAATATTTTACATTAGAAATTAGAGAGGCTTGGTATTTTTTTCCTCCCATAAAATTCAAAACATTTTTTAAAAAGCAAAGTATCAGCACCGGCAGAAATAAGTGGCACATGCATGGTAGCAGGGAAAAGCTGATAAATTTTGGGACATGGTGTTTATGTTGTGAGTCTCTAACATTCCAACATTTGGTGTTTCTTGAATTCTCTTTCTGGAGATACTGAAGTTTTCAAATGAGATATATATATATATATATATATATATATATATATATATATATATATATATATATATATATATGTGTGTGTGTGTGTGTGTGTGTGTGTGTGTGTG
>NW_017731806.1:7917-32869 GCF_001890085.2 Hipposideros armiger | reverse complement strand
ACAAGTTGCTGTCCTTTTGTTCTTCAGTCTAGTTGTGGAGGACGTTGCTTCACTGGCCCATGTTGGTATTATCATTGTGCCCTTTCCGGCTGAGGCAGATCAGTCGCTGGCCACTGGATGGCCGCTCACAGCGGCTCTTGGCAGCTCATACTGGCTGCCAGCTGCTCACGCCAGCTGCCAGCCACTCATGGTAGCTCATGGCAGCTCACTGCAGCAGGGGCTGCAGCCTATGCCGTCGCCTCACGGTAGCCCAGCTCCAGGTTGAGCTGTTGTTCACCATCTTAGCTGTGGAGAACACAGTGTCACTGGCCCATGTGGGATCTGAACCGGGGCCCTGCTGCTCAGAGCTGGTTTCCCAAGCCAACTCTTAACCAATGCGCCACTCAGCCGGTCCCCTACACTGATTTTAAGTCTTACGTTTTATACTAAAATAAATGCAAATCTTACATTTAATTCCATAATATATGTGCTTGGTATGCCATAAAAAATTTAAATATCATTTTAGCCAAATTACCTAACTTTAACTTTGTGGGGAAAAAAAATGTTCTTGGTCAATGTGCGTGCTCTCTGTGGCTTCCCAAAGCACCAGGCAGGCTGCTGCGTACTCCTGGGAGTTTCTGGACTCCATTTGGGGAGGCCTAGACCTAGAAGATTGATAGCAATAAAAATGTTTAAATGTGTGCCAAATAATGTAAAGTTCAGAGGAGTTAAGTAAGCTGCTTGTCAATGGCACAGCTGCGATTTGAAGACTTTAAAGCCCACTTTCTTAATAAAGACTGTCTACAGTAGTACCCCCATATCTGTGGCTTCTTTCAGTGGTTTCAATTACCTGCGGTCAAAAATATTAAATGGAAAATTCTAGAAATATACGTTTTAAATCGCATGCAATTCTGAGTAGCGTGATGAATTCTCTCGCCATCCTGCTTCCTCCTGCCCAGGCCATGAATCATCCCTTCGTCCACACGTCCCCTCCCACCATTAGTCACTTAGTAGCCCTCTGGGTTATCAGATAGACTGTCGTGGTATCGTAGTGCTTGTGATCCAGTAACCCTGATTTTACTTAATAATGGCCCCGAAGTGCAAGAGTAATGATGCTGGCAATTTGGGTATGCCAAAGAGAAGCTGTACAACGCTTCCTTTAAGTGAAAAGGTATGTCTGTGTAGGAAAAAACAGTATATATAGGGTTTGAGACTACCTGCGTTTTCAGGCATCCACTGGGAATCATGGGACTTACTCCCCATGGACAAGGGGGAATTACAACTGTACATTCCTCCAAAGACAAGTACGAGGGTTCCCTGGGGTTCGGGGGTTGGTACTAAATTACTGATCTGAAAAAAGACTTTGGGGGCCACAGAAGACCATATAGTAAGCAGTAAGTTGGCCAGTTCAGTATTGCTGTTAAAAAAAACAACAAAAAACAGCATGGTTTCTCTTTGGAGGGATGGAAAAATTGTGGAAATAGTGGTGATGGTTGCAAAACAGTGTAAATGTAATTAATGTCACTGAATTGTAAATGACTAAATGGCATACATTATGCTATATACATATTGCCACAATAAAAAAAAATCATGATTCATGGATTGGAAGTTTAATATTGTTAAGATGGCAATTATCCAAACTTGATCTATATATTCAGTGCCATCTCTATCAAAATCCTAGCAGACTCTCTTGTAGAAATTGACAAGCTTATCCAAAAATATTATGAAAGTGCAAAGGACCTAGAATGCTCAAAACAATTTTTTTAAAACAATTTTGAAAAAGGAGAATTATGCGTATAAATGGGGAAATCTGAGTAGGATTGGTGGATTGCTTTAATGTCAGTATCCTGGTTGTGATATTGTATTATAATTTTATAAGATGTTACCATAGGGGAAATTGTAAAGGGTACAGTTGGATCCCTGTGTGTTATTTATTACAACTACTTGTGACTCTACAATTATCTGAAAATAAAAAGTTTAATGAAGATAAAAAGAATTAAGTTGGAGGACTTACACTTCCTGATTTTACACTTCCTGATTTTAAAACTTAATGTAAAATATAATAATCAAGACAGTGTGGTACTTGCATAAGGATAGTCATAGATATCAATGGAACAGAGTTGAGAGTATAGAAACCACCTTTATATTTATGGTCAATTGATTTTCTACAAAGTTGCCAAGATAATTCAAAGGAGGAAATAGTCTTTTCAACAAATGGTTCTAGAACAAATGGATATCCACATATAAAATAAATTAATTTAGTCCAGTGGTTTTTAATGGGTGTGATTTTGGCCTCCCAGGGAACATTTGGCAACATCTGGTGACAAGTTTGACTGTTGCAACCGGGAACAGGGGTGCTAATGGCATTTAGTGGGTAGAGGCTAGAGATGCTGTTAAACATCCAACAATACACAGGGCAGACCCCACAACAAAGAATGATCCAGCCCACTGTGGCAATAGTGCTGAGGATGAGAAACCCTGATTTAAACCGTTACCTCACACCAGACACAAAAAATTACTCAAAATGGATCATAGATCTAAATGTAAGAGCTAAAACTATAGAATTTTAGAAAAGAACATAGGGGAAAAGTTTTGTGACTCTCGGTTAGGCAAAGATTCCTTAATATGACATAAAAAGCATGGTCTACAAAAGAAAAAATTGATAAATTGGACTTGATCAAAATTAAAGACTTTTGCATTTCAAAAGATACTATTATGAAAATAAAGTTAAGCCACAGATTGGGAGCAAATATTTACATATCATCTATCTGATAAAGGACTTATATCCAGAATATATAAAGAATGTTTATGATGCAAGAATAAGACAAACAACCCAATCAAGAAATAGGCAAGTGATCTCAACAGACATTTCACCAAAGAAGATACATAAATGGCTAATATGCTCATGAGAAAATGCTTAACATCATTAGTCATTAGGAAAAAGCAAATAAAAATCACAATGAGATACTATCTCATTCCTACTGTTATAGAATAGCTATAATGAAAAGGAGAATACAAAGGGTTGGCATGGATATGAAGAAATTGGAACCTACATGTGTTGCTGGAGGAAATGTAAAATGACACAGCTACTTTGAAAAACAGTTTGGCAATTTCTAAAAAATTAAACATAAATTTACCATGTGACCCAGTAATTTTACTCCTGGGGAGCTCCTCAAGAGAAATGAAAGCATATGTCCACACAAAGACTTGTACTTGAATATTCATAGCAGTATTATTCATAATAAGTAAAAAGTAGAAACAACCCAAGTGCCAATCCACTGGTAAATGGATAAACAAATGTGGTGCATCCCTACAACGAAATACTATGTAGCAATAAAAAGGAATTAAATAATGATTAATGCTATAACATGGCCAAACCTCAAAAACATGCTAAGTGATAGAAAACAGATGCAAAAGACTAAATCATGTATAGTTCCATTTATGTAAAATGTCCAGAGAAGGCAAATCTACAGAGGCAGACAGTAGGTCAGTGGCTGCTAGAACTGAGGGTGGGAGTGGGGGTTGACTGCAAATGGGCACAAGGGATCTTTAAAACTGAATTGTGGTGATGCTTGCACAACTTTGTAAATTTACTAAAAATCATTGAACTTTATACTTAAACGGGGTGAATTTTATGGTATGTACATTATATTTCAAAAAAGCCGCTTTAAAAACAGAATGCATTTTAAACAATTCTAATCTTCAAAAAAGAAGGAAAGGATGAAAGGTAAGAGAAGCAAGGTATAAGAGAAGCAAGGTACAGAACTGCATAAATATGCAGCAATTAGGAAGCTCAAAATAAATTGATCATATTCTATGTAACAAGTAGGCTTAAGTTACCGTGCAATTCATGATACAAGGGGGAGGGCAGACAGGGTAACATCATTAAAATGTCTAGAAAGTGAGAAGCAATACAAATGGTAAACTTACAGTGATTAATTTAAGGAAGGAAAGCCTGCAAGTGTAGCTTCATTTTTTGAGGGTGATGTTGTTTTCTAGTTCATTTTGAAGGCTTAAAAAAGAAAACACCCAAACAAAACAGTAACAAAACACAACAAGATCATACAGTTATAGCAAGGAAGATTTGAGTCAGACAAAGATTGTTTTCCTTCGAACAAACCCTAGGAGTTTCCTTCCCTGAAGTCTTTGAAGAAGTAAAGATGGCTTCTCTTCTCTTAGGAAATGGTTTCCCGGTGGTCCTGGCCAAAAGCAGAAGCTGTGACAATTGCTTTCTGCCCTAGGAGACTGTGAACTTGAGTGGGAAGGGAGAAGTCATTACATTGAGTTGTGGCTGGTTGAGAACAGTGATGCAACAGGAAACTATGTAAAGGCGCAAGGGCATTTTGAGCATCATCTTTAGGGATGGGAACCACCCACCGAGAAGATTCATCATTCAAGTTGAAGAATTGTAAGGGGATTTGTTTCACAGTTTTAACCTGCTATGGTGGAGAACCTGCAAAGGCACTATTTTTCCAAGTTAAAGACTTTCTTAGCAGCAGGTTGAGTGGTTGGCTTATGAAGTATTTACCAAATACCCATTTACACCAGAGAAAGCAACTAGGAACAGAAATTCAGAGGCTTGCTTAGAACTTAAAGTACGTATTAATGTGGATGCAAAAAGGGTTTCTAGGGAAAGTAGCCTCCCAGGGTGATCTGATCAGGAATTCCTAACTGGGCAGGTCATGGTGGGTAGTCAAGCCCCAGACATATAACTTTTTAGTAAAAGGTTTATCTTTGCCTGAAGCAAGTCCTGTCCATTGTTCTTGTGCATCTAGGTTAACACACCTCAAGAGAGCCCATAATCTGTTAACTATCCTGTAATCCAAACCCTGCCTTGCTTTCTCTCTCTTACCTCCAGGTAATCTTCCTGACTGTCCCTCCTTAATTTCAAATGCACAAAAGAAGCTGCAAAACTGTTCCTCTCCAGAGTATTTGAGATCTTGCTCCCCTGCATATGTGGTCAGTTTGGCTCAAATAAAATCTTAAACAATTCTCCACAAGTTTGGATGACATTAATAATGGTTATGAAGACTACAGCACAATGGGAAAAAGTTTATGATGTGTTATATGAAAACAGCAGGTCCCAAAATTGAATTTATACTATAATTACAGCCATGTAAAAAATGATATGCATGGCAGAAAAGGCTAGAATTACAAATGAAATGGCGATACTGTTTATGTTAGCATGGTGAGATTGTGAATGACTTTTTTCTATTTTCCAAAAAGTTTTAAAAGTAGTTATTGACTTAAATGTGTGTTTGTTTGTTTTTTAAAGCTGAGCCATCCTGCTACCTATTAGCAGCAGCTCAGTTCAGGCTGAGCATCGAACTGCTGTTGCTCAGAGCTCAAACTCTTGAGTGAGCTCTTAACCAACTGAGCCACTCAGCCAGCCCTTGACATAAATGTGTTTAAAAAGTGAAATGTAAGCAATTCTAACAGTCTTCACACTAGCAAGCCCACTCATTTGCTCACAGGACAAGCAGTAATGGGTACGCTGCTAGTCTTAGAGATGAGCAGATCAAGCTGAGTGAGAGAAAGCTGATGTTGTGCTCTTCTGTGGAGATGGAGTCAGCATCTCCAAAAACAAAGAAAGAGAATAAAGGCCGGAGAAACTTTCTCTTTCTATGGAAGAGAAAGAAATACTTATCTAGGAGGAACATTCCTTCACCGACAGAGGCCTAAAACCTAGCATGTCAGAGCCCCAACGGCAGGTGGGGTGAGCTAAAGGGAGGGGTGGGTCCCATGATCAGTCAAGGTCCCCCTTGACTCTCCCCAGGTGACATCTCTTTTTCAGTCATCTATAGAAGTATGCTATCTCCTTAATGGAAAGGCAGGACCCATTCTGAAAGAATAAAACAGTTAATTTTAGAAGGGATTTGGGACTGAAGTTAGGAAAAGAAAGAGGCAAATGATTATCTTGTTAGATTCCTTTGTGTTTTCAAAAGAAAGTGCAAATTAACTTTATTATCATGAAAACATGATTAACAATAAGGCAAACTATTAATAATAAGGAAATGACAATTGTGTCCTCACAGTTAAATGGATTAAAAAACCAGCCCAGGGGCTGGCCAAGTGGCTCAGTTGGTTAAGAGCTTGCTCAAGAGTTTGAGTTCTGAGCAACAGCAGTTCGATGCCCGGCCTGAGCTGAGCTGCTGCTGAGCTGCCAACAGTGGCAGGATGGCTCAGCTACATAAAAAATAAAAATAAAAAAATTTAAAAAATTAAAAAACAAAAACAACCCAAATCTATCTTTGCCTTTTTGTGCTTTTTGTGACTTGCCTTCTCTAGATTGAGAGATAGTCATTACAGATTCTACAGATAAATCCTGGAACTTCTATTGGTCAGAAAGGTGATCTTAACAATAGGATTTCAGCGGGATGACAAATGAAGAGGCAGTAAAGGATCTTCCTGAAACTAGGAACTTTAGGAAGGAAATTGAAAAGGTTTTTTGAAAAGGAGCATTTTCCTTATCTGTGATGGACCTGTTGATTAGCTAGAGTCTAAAAAAAAAAAAGAAAAAGAAGCAATTTGTCAGATTTTGAAAGGAGAGAATTATCAAGAATGTTCAGATTACTTTCTGGTCACCTGAGTTCAATGTGTTGTGTATTTCTTTTACCTCAAGTATGTAGGTGTCATCCTTACCCTGGGCCATAGCAATAACATTGTCATAGACAAAATCAAGTCTCAAACATTGGAGAATGAGACCTGGATGGGCAAACAAGTTACTGATAATTTTTTTATGTGTAATTAGATAACTACATTATAGGAGCAAGATAACATGAAGAGGGTTTAGTGTTATGATTGGGTAAAACTTACAACAAAGTTTAATGATAGTCATAATCCTCATCTGTTTTCAAAGCAACTAATCTTGAATGGCAAATACCTCACTATCTAATCAATATCTAACTGATACTGCTTTTTTTTTTTTTTTATGCCAGCAAAGTTTTTCTAAGTTGGGAAATTTAAAAGAAGAGGACTCTTTGGGGCAAAAACCGGCTTTGTAGTTTCTGGGGAAACAACTTGAATGTTTAGAATGTCTCTAGGGGTGGGACTAAGAAAAGGATGTATCAGACATGAAGAAAGGATGGTCAGAGAAGAGGGGAAGAATCAGAACAGACATGGTCGCAGGCGCCAAGTGGGAAGGTTCTGTTAGCAACATGGAACGCTGTGGGGGGTCTGCAAGCTGGCCGTCTCTGGGCCGTAAGAAGGCTGTCTTGTGGAAGAGGGCAGCGAGGGACCTGATATGTTCAGTATCCTTTGAGTGTCTACAGTGCTGGCACTGGTCTAGATGGTGGGGACCTGGGAGTGAATGACCTATTGCAAGATTAAGGAGTCAGTAGACTGTAAGAAAGTGTGTTGGTAAAGCTGGGAGGGAGAAAGTGGAGGTGGAAGGATAAAGTGGGCGAAGGGAAAAATTTTATTTTAGGGACAGACTGAACTGAGCACATTCATTCAGCACAGGAGACACTGAAGACAAGAATAGCAACGTGAAGGAGATAGGATGCTACAGGCTTGAGATTTTTGGAAAGGAGAAAAGAGTCTTATTTGGAAAGAGAAGCAAAGGAAGAGAGAAAGAGATACTCTCTGGAAAGACTCCAGTGGGGAGGTGGGAGCCCCACCATGAGGGGGAGCCCTCAGAGGTGGTCCTCTCTGTAAATGGGGCGATATTGATGGCTGAGTAGCCCCCTTATTCCCCACCCCCACCCCACTGGATAACTTTTAAGTCTCCTCCCTAGTTTCTTAGCCCCTGGCTTTGATTACTCTTCTAATCAGTTCCTGAATCCTGGATTAAAGATTGCCCCTAGACTGAATCACAGAATATCTCTCACCTACCCTGGCTTCAGATAACTACCTAAAGCCTGTGACTTCCCAACATTCCCCAAGCCATTCCAGACTTAACTCTCGAATAATCCCATCCCACAGACTAAATATGTTTTAACATTTCCCCAGGCCAGTATACTTGTTTATTGTAAACATTAAAGCCTAATATTCTTTCCAAACCCATAGCCACCCTACATCAATAGCTTTGAGCTCTGCTTTTTAAAAAATTTATTAATTAAAATCTATTTTTCCTCATTTAGGGGCCTTGGGAATACAGAGGGTACCCCAGCAAGATTGCCAGTCACCACCAAAGAAGCCAACATCTGGCTTGCCAGGCGGAGCTCGAGACCCCTTCCTCTCATCTGAGATCAGCTAGGGTAAGAGTCCCGTGAATCCCCCAATAGGCAGGGACAGCTCTATACCCCTGTTCAGCAGGAAGCAGATACAGAAGAAGAGACCTCCTGTCTCTGTCTCTCACTTTCCCATAGAGATTTTATGGGGATCACATCTCTCAAGGGGAAAACAAGGCAGGCAGTCAGAGGCAGGCATTGGGTCTCTGCATTCCTGCATGGCCCACAGAATGCACCACCCAAAAGACCTCCCCTCCCCACCCAAAACTTCTCTTTTCTTCTAAATAACTCCTTTTCTAAAGAGATGAGATCAATCAGTGGTCCCACACCCATGAAGAACAGCCCATTCTAGAGGAAGAAGGGATAAAAACTCCAAGTCCTGGCCAGTCAAGGCCTTTTGAGCATTTTGAGCCTTGCCTCTGCTGGGTGCCTGCTCCAAACTCTTTGGAGTGTACTTTCTTTTCTAATAATGGCCCTTGAGCCATTCTCTACTGCTCGGGCCTGCTTCTGCTTTTTTGAAATGTATTTTTACTTCTAATAAGCTCCTTTGCTGCAACTTTACCTCTCTGGTCCGTGTCTCCATTCTTCGGTTCCACGAGACCATGACCTTGGCACAAGAAATATCCTACATCAATATTTACCCCGAGAGAGTGGTTACTGGATTCAAACAAGACAGAATAATTAAGGCCCTTAACACAAACCCTCACTAACGCGGTCTTCAAAAAAAACACTGACAGGGAGGAGAGTGCAGGTGGGTTCAGGAGCCTGAAGTGAGTGAGGTTTGGAGGAGCCAACTCGCAAGTCTTGGGGACCAGGTGGAGTGAAGCAGGATAATAGTTAAGGAATAAATTCTTCCCTCTCGCAAGAAACTGGGGATGGGGGGCAGTGACGGAGAGTGGGTGAGGGAGACATTCGAAGGTCACTAACTACCTACTCAGTACATCCTTGGCCGTACTCACACAGTAGGCCTTGAGAAATGTGATGAAGCCTTTCTTGGCGCAACAAATTTCTCCCTAGAGATTGTCTGAAATTATATGAACTTGAGTTAATACATAAATATCCCTGAAGAAGGGGCATGGAGAAAGGTTATCAGTATTTAATACTTAAGAGTTGACTTAGCCAACTGAGGTTTAACAAGAGGGCCAAGAAGCTGAGGAAGTGAGCTCTGCTAAGTAAGACCTGAAGAGAGAGGCCAGGTGCCCTGGTGGGCAGAGCAAAGCTGTGCCCCTCAGCAGTAAGGGCTGTAGGAAAGGTCCCAAAGAAAGCAGAAAGGTGTGTTGTAACAGGGGTCCAGGATTATAAGTAACACAGAGGAGAGCTAGGAATACAGTAGGTCACCTGTGAGGCAGCTTAGCAAGACGCCTGCCCTAAGTGTTCTGCATTCCTTCGGAGCCTCTCTTTGGGTTTCACCTCCCCTTGTCCCTCAATCTCACGTAGCATCTTTGTTATCTAGATGTCAGCAATGGCAAACTTTAGAAAATACGACAAAGCTGGAAGGGACTTCATACACTCCATCATTTAACCTTACTTTACAGATGAGGGAATTGGGGATTACAGGGAAGTGACTTGCTTAAGGTAACACAGCAAACCAGCTACTAAACAAGAATCAGAAGAGCCCTAGGATCTCGTTTTGTGCCCTGCAGGACCGGCCGTCTGCTTCCTAAAACTTGCAGTCGCTTAAGTTCCTGCACGTCCAGAGAACACCAAGAACGACTCCTCCTCTGGGGAAGTTAATGATTAAAAGATAGTCTGATGTAAAGCATCTAACCATAGTTACTCATTAAGCCAATTTCTGTGAGAAAGGACATTTCAAACAGAAGAGAGTTCTCTTAAGGTAAACCTACAGGCCTTCAAATTGTAGTAGCATAAACTGTACACTTATAATATTTCAAGTATACTTAAGAATATTTCATAACACAATACCTCCACCTCTGCAGCTTTATATTTTTTCCTCAGTGCAGGCCTCATGCTGGGCCCTGATAAGATGGTTTTGTAACTTTTGGGGGGAGGAATTTTACTAAAATAACTCCACTTAGTGTTTGAGTGAACAAGGTAATAAAATCTGTTTGCTGTGTCCGCTGTCTCCAGATAGGGCTGTAATTACACCACATAAGGAAGAAAGGTAGCTGAGACTCAATCTAGATAATTTATGTAAACTCAGCCTTCTTGTCAACGGCGTTCTCATATTGCATGCATGCAAACCGCAAAAACCATCTCCTATGAACCACACAGAGACAGTATCCGATTGCAGGCCTGTGAGATTGCTTATATTCTTTCTGTAACTGGATGTCTGGTTCAAGACCAAAATTTGACATTCTGAAGTTTAAAAAAAAAAAAAAAAGCATTGCCAATGAATTCCCCAGTACCACAATTATATATGTGAAACTTGTAAAAATTAAAGGTATTCTCTATACCAAAGTTTTACAAATAAATGCATTTTACTTGTGAAAAGTATCTTGTTCAGATTTTTTTTAAGTTTGGTTCTTTGAAAAGTGTTTTTAAAAAATTGCTCTTTAAGAAAGAAAAACAGGCAATTCCTATGACAACCAAGTTAACATTTGATAACATTTTAATCTCCTACTTCAGATATTTGGTATTTTTTCCCCCAACAATCTCCCCACCCTCCTATCTTACAAAAACCATGAAACACAAAGTATATTCATACTGTATTTATAAATACAGAGACACAATTGCAAGAAGACAAAGCATATTTTTTTCTTAATCATCGAACTCCCCTCTGTTAGGACAAATTGGTCACTGGGTTTTGATTTGACAGTCCTCCCGGGCTGGCACTAACAGCATTTCTCTTGACACCTGCAGCTTCCAGCTCGCCCTGTCCTCTCTGGAAGGAAACCACAGGCCACCGCCCTGGCGCCATCCCTGGCTCGGTCCAATCAATAAGGACTTATTTCCTGTCCATTTGCTGAGGTCACAGGAACGAATCTCATTAATTATTTCTGCTCCTGCAGCCTCAAGTGTGCTTCTGGCGTGACAAGTGAAAACTGCTTGACCTTTTTTTTTCTTCTAATTTTGTTTGTTGCAGTTCCAAAAAGAAGGCAGTATTCATTTAACAATGTGATAAAAGGAAGGAAAAAAAAAGTGTATGTTTTTAAAGTCATTAACAAATTTAGATATTTCCTTATGAAAGCTCTCCTCAATCACCTCATTCCTCAGTTTTTTCAGCTAATGCACAATAGTATCTTTTTAATTTGGTGTCACGAAAATCTGGTCACAGCAAACACAATGTTTTCTAAAGCAGATCTGGCCTCCGAGGGAGGAAAGCTCTCCAGGGCCTCCAGTGCCTTGTTTCCATGGTAACGACACAGGTCAATAGCTGAAGTCACACCTTTGCCAGCTTTGATTGTTTCTCGCAACTGTTAAGAAACAAATGCACAATAAAAGTCAGTTTTTAAGGTACCACAATTCAATTGGGGAGGGGAGGTGAAAAACAAAGAAGGGGAGAAACACTATGGATTCCTTGTTTCCGCTCCTCCGTTCTTTTGAGGTGAAGCGGACATCATTCCCCGAAGATCTTGAGGCACTAACGTTCCAACCTACAGCTGCTCTGTCTGCCCTCCGGAGCACAATAGGCTCCAATCAGCCTAATTACACCTCCTCCCACCCCTTGGTATCAGGAAACGTGCCCTTCTGGGGGATGGAGGTACCGAAGGTGGAGGGCAGTTGCCTCTCTGGCATTTTGAATTCAGCAGCCTGCTCTTCTCCTGTGGGGAAGGCTTCATTAACATCCTAGCCAATCGCTTATTTTTTTTTACACAGTATGATGACATAATCGTCCATGTGAAAATTCAAGAAAGACACTACATTTTTAAAACTGAACACTATATTTTTAAAATGAAAAGACTTTATTTGACTGGGAAGAACGAACTAACACACCCGTTGTAAAGAATAAACCCTTGCCCACACACAGTTGATTTCCAATCCCTCTCTTTGACAAAAGGAAAGAACCAATAAAACGGTAATACTTCCAAGCTGAAAAAGGTTTGTGTTATGTGGTCTGTCCGTCTTCCGCTGGCCCTGATTCCATCTTCTCTTTCTCAGTGAATACCTCAAATGTCTGCCTAACTCTCTAAATCGAAAACCCGGGAGTCCTTCATCCCACATATCCAGTCAGGCACCAGGGCAGTACCAGTTTGTTCACCCATGACTGAGCTTTCTGACCCCCAGAGGTTGCGTGGGGCCAAGAGACAAGTTCTAGACCATGAGTTGTGAACGATGCATGCCGCTTCTGGGCCGTGGCATTTAACTGTCCATGGGAGTCCCTCCACAGCTTTCCCTGTGGCACATCAACCAGCCACACTGGAGAAGCTCGGCAGCCTGGATCCCAGAGTGATCACAGCGAGCCACCACAATGCCTCGTCAACCTGCACGCGACATGTAGCGTGGGCAAGGAACACATCCTTGTTGTTTCAAGCCACAGAGACTGTGAGGCTGTCTGCAGCCTCTGGACTGATACAGTCACTAAGTCTTACCCATTCCATCTCCTTTAGAGCTCTCAAACACATGCGTATCCTCCGGCCTTCCTTCTCATTGCCCCACATTCGTTCAGGCTCTCATCATCCCTCGCCTGGGTTATTTTTTGTAATCATCTCCTACAGCCTTCTCACCACCAGTTCTGTGCCCCTGGACTCCATCCGTTTCTCACTTTCATCACGTATTTAGGGAAACTACTTGCAGCTCTCATCTCCCCCGAGACTCTTCATCCTCACCATCAGGCTCCCCGAATTCCACTTGTGTGCAATGCACTCAGCTAGGATGACAGCCCTAAGGGTTAGGTGCCGCTCCTCCTTGGTGATCCTGGAGTGCCCTCTGCATTTTGGAATACAGCATTATTACAGTGTTGTATTTTTATTCTCAATTCACTCATCTATTTCTTCATTACACTTTAAGCTGCTTATAATGCATGAAACATAACGTAATAAAAGAAATAACCTGTTTATTCCTCTAATTATAGAGATGATACAGCGGAGGTCCAGAGAAGCTCAGTGGCTCACCCAAAATTATAGATGGATAGTGGCAAAGCTGAGGTCGGAAGCCAGGTTTTTCTAACACCCCATCCAGCAGCACTTAATACTATACCCCACCAGACTCTCAGCACTCCACAGATATTTCCATGCCGCATCTGAACTCTGGGACTCTTTCAGCCTAGGGGTCCCTGGTCTCTTGCCAATCAGTGAATGTATGAAGACACTAAAATGGTACTGGGGAGCTGGACGAGTGGCGTGATGGCTAAGAACTGGCTTGGGACGCCAGAGGGCCCTGGTTTGTATCCCACATGTGAGGGCCAGTGACACTGCCCTCCACAGCTAAGATGCTGAACAACAGCTCAACTTGGAGCTGGGCTGCTGTGAGTCGCTGGCAATGGCATAGGCTGCAGCCCCTGTGGCAGTGGGTTGCCATGGGCTGCCATGTGTAGCCAGCAGCCAGCGAGAGCGGCCAGCAGCCGCAGTGAGCGGCCGTCCAGAAGCCGGCGACTGATCTGCCTCACCCAGGAAGAGTGCAATGATGGTGCCAACTTGGGCCAGTGAAGCAACGTCCTCCACAACTAGACTGAAGAACAAAAGGACAGCAACTTGTCTGTTCCCCTTCCCCAATTCCCCAGCGCTGTTCCCATCCCCCCAATTCCCCAATAAAAATCTTAAAAAAAAAATGGTGCTGGGTATCAGAGGCAGCCAGGTTCAAACTCTCATTCCAGCTTTATAATCTTAGGGAAGCAATTTAACCGGAGATAATATCAGTCCCTTGCAGTACTGTTGGGGGGGCACTACATGAGACGGCAGAGTGCCTGACAGTGCGAAAACACTACAGATGTTCAGAACCATGTAATTCTTCTTCCTCCCAAAGCCCTTAGTCCCTGCCAAGACAGCAAACTCATCTACCAAGGTAAGTCTATTTTAGCTTGATGAACAACCACCTCAAAATTCAAAGAAAAAAGGAAAAATATGCCCCATATTTTCATTATCTTTTGTTCCTCCAAATCTAAATTAGGTCAATATTCTCTATTCTAGACTTCTAGGTTGGTACCTGCTGGCATGTGGCTCTCTGCACGAATGGATTTCAATTTGCAAATATTGAGCACCTATTATGAGTAAAGAGTATAATGATCTTTCTCTGTTTTATGGATCAGGAACTAATTAAGGGTATACTGTGAAAAGCAGCAAAACCAAGGTACAAATGTAGGACTATAGACAATCAGAGAAATGAGAGATCAACTTTAATTAGAAAAGATTCAAGAAGGCCTTACAAAGTAGGATTTGAGGCATGTCTTGAGAATATTGATAAGTAGTTATGGGTTTGGGGGTAAAACGGGAATTATAGCAAAAGAGAGTAGCTTGAACAATGACACAGAGGAGACCAGAGTGCAGTGTCCAGGCAATAAGGAGATTGGTGTGACACAGACTACAGAAGTATGTGGTAAGGGATCAAAAAGGGCTCTAAAAACCATGCTAAGAAATCTGAACTTTATTTAAAAAGTTTTTTATTATCAAATAATTTATTATTAGTTTTTTCGGTTTGTCCATCTGCCTGCACCTTTCCCTTCAAGCCCAAAGACTGCTGGTCAACAGGGACTGTGGATGAAGGCAGAATTATCAAATATTTTAAAAGTACAGAAAAACTGAAACTAGCACAGGAACAGCCAAACTATGGCCATTTTTATAAATAAAGTTTTGTTGGAACCTAACAATGCTCATTCATTTAAGTATTGTCTACGGCTGCTTTCACGCTATAATGCAGAGCTGCAGGGTTGAGTAGCTGCCACAGAGACTGTATGGCCTGCAAAGCCTCAAATATTTACATTTTGGCCTTTATAGAAAAGTATGCTGACTCCTAGACTAGAACAATGAATGTCTTCTACCTAGATTCAACAACTGTTAGTATTTTGCCATTTTTACTCTATCTACTTGTGTGTGTGCATTTTGAAAATAAGCTGGGGGCAGTGATATGCTGGAATGAGCTCTTCAAGGGAGAGAAAAAAGCTCTATTTGTAGCATTTGCAGAATTTTGTGGCATGACTCCTCCCATCATTGGGTTTCAAGCTACCAAGGGCTGAGGAATCACAAGATTTCTGACTATTTATCAATAGGCTCTGAGCTGATAGGACTTGGCTTGGACACACCATGGAGTACAGGAGGCTTCACCCTGTTTTGACATGCATCTCCTAAGATAAGAACATCCCCCTACATAACCAGAATACTATGATCACAGCTAGGAAAGTTCACAATAATTCTCTAGTATTATCTAATATCTAGTCCACGTGCAAATTTCCCCAACTGGCACCAAATGGATTTCTCAGCCCTTTTAATTCCAAACCATGACCTATCATGGTTCATAATGCATTCGTTTGCTCTGACACTTTAATCTTTTGTCCCCACTATGACATTGCTATTTTGAAAGTACCAGGCTGTACTATACAATGTTCTACATTTCTCTGATGGTTTCATTTAGTTTGTTAGTCTATCAACTTTATTCAGCGAGGCTGACTTGAATATTTGATAGTGGATTATATGGTATTTAACCCTACGATGAAGGGTAATTCAGATTAGGAAAAGACAGCACAGGAAGACAACACTAAAAGTTACTGAAGTCCTAAAAGAGTTAATTTCTCTCACCCAATGACTGTTTTTTACTTCCAGTTAATACTCAGATCTGCTCTCCCCACAGAGGTGGGCTCACAGGGCTTTGCATACCAAGGGATCTGATGGCTTCCATATGTAAAATGCCCATATCATCACTCACCAGTAACCTAATTCTTCATGGAAGGTACTGTTCCTTGCAGACATCTGTAAACACTTCCACCAACTACATAAACTATTGGTTCCAAGGAAATCCTTTGGATATCATAAACCTTAAATAAAATTCATTTTTACTGAAAATTAGAATAGACAGTGGGTCTATCCTGACAAGACAATCTTGTCCTTTGTAAATAAATGTAACAAAAACCACATTAAGTTGGGGTTCCCAAATGTGGCTGATCATATGATTCACCTAGAAAACCTTAAAATGCAGCTGCCTAGGCCCCATTCCTGGAGATGGTCTCAGTAAGTCCTAAAGGCTTCTTGGGTCATTCCGATGATTAGACAGATTTGCGAGAACCTCACTTGTTGGAGCATGTATTTCGAGTTATTTTATTTTAAAATAGTTGTGTTTGGTTTATTCTGTTTCCGCCACACTGCCAACATGCTGTTTTACCACGATCTAATTTAATTCAACAAGCATCTGTTGGGCACCTATATGACCTAGGTATATAGTAGGGGCTGGAGATACAGAGAGGAACACTGCCTCCCGGGGCCTCCCACCTGTGAGAGGGGCTGTAGAACCTGAAAGGGTTAAATAGAGGGAACACAGAGGGACTAGACCTATGACTTTGGTTTTCATAGCTGCAAGAGAAAAGACCACAATTTAAAAAAATTCCTTCCACTTTTGCTCTCACCTACATTTTGCCTGGGCAAAGCCCAAATAATGCATAGACAGAATTTTCCATATTAGGATGTGGCTAGAGGTGCTAGTGTGCCCACTCTGGCCCCTACAACTTGAAAAACACTTTAGCTGTGGGGTAAATAACACACAAAAATACAAAAAGGTGAACCATTAGTCTGTGTTTTATATCCCTGATATAGCACTTTAGGGCACTAATATAATTAAATCTCTAATTAAGTCAACTGAATAATTGTAAAGTGTGGCATCAACTGAAATAAATTAAGTCCAAATCCCCTGCTAGACGATCTAATTAAAGATATTAACATGGAGAGAAGAGGATGCAAAGTACTTAAAGTTAAGTGTACTATTATTTAACATTTGTTAAAAGGTGTTACTACACGCCTTTTCAGTGACAAATGTTGCTTTATGAGACCCTTTTGAGAAAATCATTGTATGTCTCTGAAATCTATTTGGTTCAAAAGTCCTCTTCAAACATCACCAGGCTCTGCCATGGGAACTAAGGAGCTTTAGGAGAAGTGGAGGGAGCAGTCACTTCTCTCCAGTGAAGCCCGAGAAAGGCTTTAAGACCCAGGAGAAAGCCCTAGCACGATCTCACCTTCTCACTTCATTTTGCAGGAGAAGATACTGGGAAGAGAGAGGCTCAGTGATGTGGACAAGACTGCACAGAAGTTTATGAAATAGCCTGGGTTTCATCTCTGTGCAGCCTGAGCTCTTCCACACCGGAAATGATCTGAAGATAAGCCCAAGTGTTCTTTCCCCCAACTAGACGGAGTGCTTAGAGACAATGGGGATGCTAACGCTTGTCTGGAACACAAACCAGACCTTGTTCTGAAGAAACTGAATAATAGAGAGTAAGGGAGAATAAAACAATATATTGAAGGTTTTTTTTTGTTGTTGTTGCTTTTTTTAATGGTTGAAAACACCTGCGTAAGGATAGAAGGAAACAAATGGAAGCCAGGCTGAAATGGGAGTGACCACACACCTCCTAATCCGGTGGTAGGAGTGGACCATGCTTCCCTAATGGAGAGTATGAAGGTGGCAGAAGGGCAAGATGCAGGCTGACAAGGGATTTCAATCTTTGAACATCTGCTAAAGCTCACGCTCCACAGCTGACAAATTCTTGGTGTGCTGACTGATAACCTTATGTATCAGAAGATAGAAGAAGCATCTCTCGCTGAATTATGTCAACATAATTGGATATAAAAAAAGGTGACAGTGATCTGGCATAAAAAGCAATGCCGTCTTGGTATGAGAATCAGGGAAAGAAGGGATTGGTAGGCATGGTTTTGGACACTCAAGACTATACATTATTAAGGTGCATTGCAAAACTTAGTGAAAAGATTACCCTGATTCCAAGAGATCGTAAGTAGAAATGTGGTCCAAGGGTGATGGGAGCCTCTGAAAACCTCAATTCCAACAGTAGTCATAATTAACTATGAACAAAACCAAAATAAATGGCTGCAGCTCTTTCAGGGCTTGGCCTTGAAAAGGCCCAGGAGGGAAAGGAGAAGCGCGTGGCTTCCACTGCCGAGCCCGGATGAGCGCCTGGCCTGCACACAGCAGCACTGTGGAGACAGGACAGACCCGACTGGAAGGAGCTGACAGAGGATAGGCACGAAGGTGTAAAAATCGTGTGGGAATTCACCCATAAATCTGTATTATCACCAGGACACCTGTCACACATGTTTTTGAAGTGTCATTCCCATAGAAACATGTCCAGAAACAAACAACCTTGTTAGAATCTGCTGAAGACTGACGGGGGTTTATTGAGGAAGGACAAACAAGGGGCTTCGAAATGTAAAGGCTGTGTGTCAAAGAAGAGCAAGTAAGCTCAAATATTTGCAAAAGATGTATTATTAAGAGATGATAAAGAGGAAACAGAACTGCAGAATAAGTTAAAAATTGTAATGACTAAACTAAATTCCATGAAGAGAGACCTTTAAGGACAAAATGTGCATTCAAATAGCCCATTACAGGTTGTCAGGTGGGCCCCAGATGTGGCTGCCATCCTGGCTTTCTTCTGCCTTCTGGTTTCCTTCGCTTTCCAAGACCACCCACCCTCCCATTGCAAACATATATCTACTAGGAAAAGTACCTGAGAGCCCCCTTCCCTCCGGCAGCCTTCTTACTCACTCTGTCTGATGTTCCCGCGGGGCTCTCACCTTCTGGCACTTCCCCTCAGTCTGTCTCCAGTCCAGAGCACCTTCTGGAAGGTATCCACCCACCTCCGTCTGCTCTCACAGGCTTAGGGTGCACATAAATGTGCTTCCCAGTGACTAAAAGACTGAGAAATCTCAAAGGTGAGAAATTCAAAGGACTAATGTCTTTAAACAGAGGACAAAAGGAAAAGATGAGGAAAAAGGTACATTCTAGAACACAAACCAGAGAATTTATGAACAATTATGGCAAAATTCCAGAAAAGGTTATTAAACAGGTGGTTTGTGAGCTCTAGAAAAAAGGCAGTGGTGATTGCAGTCCCAGGATAGCGGGTCACCATGAGCAGTCATGACAAAACACTCATTTTTCTTTTGATATGACCACTTGGCTGTTAGCTTCAGAAACAGTAAATATAGAGTATAGTAGAATTTTTAGAAGCTTTGTCCTTCATGGATTAAAGACAGAGCAATGGGGTCTGGGTTAGAATATGGTAATATGGATTTGAATATGTAAAACAACTATTCCTAGAAAATGTAGTAGTGGGTTTATATTGAGCAGAAAAGCGATGTCCAGTGCTGTGCTACAGGGCCCAGTACTTGGTTTCTTCCCCTTATCACAGTTGCTCCAATGAAGACAGAGAAGAAATGCA
The DNA here is from genome assembly GCF_001890085.2 of Hipposideros armiger. Classification (NCBI taxonomy): domain Eukaryota; kingdom Metazoa; phylum Chordata; class Mammalia; order Chiroptera; family Hipposideridae; genus Hipposideros; species Hipposideros armiger. Next base: position 13,456 of record NW_017731806.1, on the reverse strand, counting down.
TATTAAATTTTAATTTTCAGATGTCACATAGCCAAGAAAGAAATCTAACACATGGATAGCATAAAAATATTAATGGTTTTGACATGTTGAACAATACACTGATACTACCCAGATGACATGTAACAGGGATAATTGTTTAGTTGTGCATTTAGTTTTCAAAAATTAATCATAAAATATAAGCCTCGATTTGGCAGCGACTCATTAAAAAATGCTGAGAATCTTTGATAACCACATTCCTTACATAATCCAACACTATAATGTAGATTAAAAAAAAAAGCAAATGCAAACTTTGTCAGCATCAACAAATGTACAGCTCCAAAACTCAGGTGGGAATAGTCACATCGCACTTGATAGTCAACTCATGTTTAGAAAAGTATGTTTGGTCCTGGGTGCCACTGCCATGTGTAAGAGGGGTATTCAGGATAGACTGGGTCCAGTGTTGGGATAAAGAAGTATTTGGAGGGCCGGCCAAGTGGCTCAGTTGGTTAAGGGTGCGAGCTCTGAGCAACAGGGTTGCTGGTTTGATTCCCACATGGGCCAGTGAGCTGCGCCTGAGCTGACCTGCTGCTGAGCTGCCAACAGGTGGCAGGATGGCTCCGCTGGTGCTCCTAACAACAAGGTTGCAGGTTCAACTCACACATGGGATGGTGGGTCCCACCCGTAACTAAGATTGAACACAGCACCTTGAGCTGAGTGGCCGGGAGCAGCCGACGGGCAGCCAGATGGCGACTGGACTTGGAGCTGAGCTAGCTGCGCCCTCCACAGCTAAAATTGAAGGACAACAACATAGCTGTTCCCCTTACCCAATTCCCCAACACTATTCTCCTCCCCCAATTCCCCAATAAAATATTTTTTTTTAAAAAAGAAGTATTTGGAAACATGCTAAGGAATGTTTAACCTGGAGGAAAGGATTAAAGGAGGATATAAAAGCCATCTTGAAATATCTGAAGCAATTAAATGGAAGAAGGAATAGTGCTGTTTTATATGCTTCAGGGGACAGAACAAAGCAACAAAGTGAAGTTCTGGGAAGCAGGTTTCGATTACAGAGTGTTGGAATGACTAGAGTTGTCTAACAACAGAATAATTATTTTTGACAAGTTGTGAACTCCCTATTAATGGAAGTCCTCAGCAACTGAATGGCCATGTTAGAGAAAGTATGAATGAAACTCTTAGCGGATGTGGGAGCTGGAACAAAGCTGCCTCCACAGTCCCATCCAACTCCATGGTTCTAGCTGACAGTGCTTCAACTGAAAGGTCTTATCAACCTCTGAATGACAAGACTTGGTACAAAAGGAAAAGCTACAATTAAAACCTTTCTCTAATATGATGAAATGTGAAATATATGGCAGACAACATAAGAAGCATTCCTTTTTACTTAGAGTAACAAGCTATTTGCAAGAATCTATAGAAAAAAATCTACTGATCTTAGCTAAATATCTTACTTTGGCAAAGTTAGAAGGAGACAGAAATAAAAGTTTTAACTATTTCCTCAATCACATGAAAAAATATAATAAGAATGGTAGGCACTTCCCAATATTAAAATAGTAATAATAATAACCACAACAGCAGTAACAACAAAAATAATGCCATATATAGTACTTATGCATGCCCAGCACTGTTCTAAGCTATATCTACATATGATATATATCTATAATAAGTTATATATAATAGTACCTACCTTATAGGGCTGCTGCGAGGATTGAAGATATATATATACATATATATATATATGTATATATATATATATGTATGTATCTTCTGTTCTAAGATCTAGCTATCTGTTTGTCTGTCTGTCTACCTCTGTCTACCTATCCATCCATCCATTCATCCATCTTAGAAGAAGATACCCATATTCAATTCTTGTAACAGGCCTATGAGGTAGGCACTATTAGTCTCATTTTACAGATGAACACTCTTGGGCAAGAGTAAGTGGTCCAAGGTAACACAGAAGGTAAGTGCTGGAGTCAAGATTCAAAGAGCTCTTGCTCTTAACCACCATGCTATAATGCCCTTTTTTTCACTTCTAGATGAAGTGGGGAGCACCACAATTTCATTTGAGAAGGAAATACATACTTCTTTAAATAATGTCCTTTGCATGCCTACGTACAAGGGTAAATTTTTAAAACCCACATCACAGATAAAAAAACAAACACATCAATCAAAAACCATTGGATAAAACCATATTTTCAGACATGACAGAAAACTGGAGCCATCATTAGATTAATTATGTACGTCTATTACAACACATACTTTTTTTTTCTACCACAACTATAAGTGCCATGTGGTTGCAGAGCAAATGTCAGGAGGAATTGGAGGCAGAAAATTTCCCCATTTCCTGCTAAGAAAAAGGCCATAAATATCTCAGTTGAGTGAGTATATCCTTCTGTGCCTTTTTAAGGCACAGAATAAGACTCAAGTATCATTGCTCCCACTACGGAGTCACAAAACAAAACTAATACGCTTTTACTTTAAATCCTTAATAATAAAAACTTACTTTTACTAAAAACCCCAGCCAAAGACTCTGACTGCAGTGGTGCTACTTGGAGTTTCACGCATGTCATTTCCACCACGGTTTTTAAAAAGCAATCTCAGGGTTCATCATATTATATTTAAAACATTGGATAAAGGATTAAATAAAAGATTAGTTCAAAATGACAAATGTAATTTAGCTTTACATTTACAAAAATGTGCTTTAACATTTTTACTATTATCTAATAAAATGTAAGTACTTTCCTTTTGTAAAATAGCCTATAAAATTCCTGTAATATGAATTTGTATTGAGCTTTAAGGTAGTTTTTAAGAAGTCCTATTTATTCTCTAGCAGAATTAAATCACTCTGTATAGCTGTGTGAGAGTGCATGACATGCATGACATTTGCTACACTGTTCTCCTTTTCCCTTGCCGAGTCCTGGGATCCAAAGCCCATGGAGATGGGAGGTGCGAAGGGAGAGGTGGGCTCTGGAGGGATTAGATGTCACTATTTCTAGACATGGTGGCTTTCAAGAACCTTGGAGCAGAATCCCCCAGATGAATCCACACAGGAGCCTTTTTTATCTTACAAGGGGGTGAGGTGCTCTCTTCCTAAGACTGATTAATTCATTTCTGCTGAGTTTCATTACAATATGAAAAATAATTGTAGAAAAGCAGCGACCTAACTTTAGGAGGGAAACGCTGGACCTGGACATCTGTGACCCTGGGCAAAGCAACTTCTTTAAGCCCCGCTCCACTTGTAAAATTGGAAAGATAATATTTATATCACACGGAATTATTATGAACAAATAAGATAATATATGTGAAATTACTGTGATACCAATAAAATGCTATACAAATGCAAGGTTTGAAGAAGAAGGGAGCATCGGGTTCACTGTAAAAAATGGGGTTCATTGTAACATTTATATAATGTACCTGGCTTTGATTGATTATAAACATTCACAGACTAATTTTACATAGATTCATGAAAGTGTTTTCAATATTTTAAATCTCATTGGAAACATGCTTGTTTTTTAAGAAATGAATTTCCAAATCATCTTGACCATTTAAAGTTTAATCTAATCTCCCTAAAAGAAAAAAAAAATCATGATAAAGATAGGTTGGTATTTTCTTTTCCTTTCCATTTTTTCTTGCCCTCTCCTCCACATGTGTCTATCAAGCTCAGTCTGGATGGTGTATGGCCTCCTGTTGAGAGTGAGATTTCAGACCTGATTTCAAGGCTCAGCCTCTCAGCTAAGTACATTTACGAGTTCATGCTGTGGACTACTATCCACAAAGAACTGAACATAGCCAAACAACTCATCTCATACAAATCAAGTCTGAATATACATCCCTATTAGATGTATAAATACCTGTAAACTAGATACATATATAGTTTAGGAATATTTTCATGTAGTTAAAAACATTTTACTAGCGTTCTCAAAATTGACCTAAATTGTTGACTACATGGCAGAGAATTCAGGAAAAGCAGAGCTTGCTACTTAAAGAAACAGAAGTCAACTTGTAGCTCAGGGTATGGGCAGATGAGTCTGATTTCAAAATGTAATTAAATGAAACAAATATACAATTTACTTCTTGGTTTGTAAACTTTTATCAACATTTGCTAGGTTGGGCGTCTGAAGTTAGTAACAAGAAATTATATTATATTGAGGCTTTATTCCCTAGGAATAGCAATCAGTGCTTCATGTCTTCTGAAGGAAAATTTAAGGATTTACAGATAATCAAAGCTTTATCCATATTGTGATTCAAAGCTAATTTTTAATTTTGGTATCGTATTCCAAAGAGAAACTTAATTCTACACACTGAAATTCAAAAAGCAAAACTGGAACCATGAAGCTTTTTAGCAAACTATGTAATAGAAATTTAACAAGCAAAACATATCATAGGTCGTAGACTGCAGCCAGGAACCACTCTTGCCTGTAGCTTTTTTAGGAGTGAATCAATAAATAGTAAGCTCTGTAATCTCATGACAAATACTATGCTGGTTATTTAATTAAAGAGAATGCTGTGGGATAAAAAGACTCACATTATGTAGGTATCAAATAGTCCTCAGGGTTATCTGAAGAATGCATAAACAATATAAGAGCAAATCTGGGTTTCTGTTACTTGAGTCCATGTCTTACTTAACACATTTCGTAAATCCTCCTTATGTTCCAGTTTTCATCTGCTTTGGTATTTGGATGCTGATACTTGGGTACCACTTCCCTCAAAACTACTTTCACTACCACCACCACCCACGTGATCCTAGATTCCTAACATCCTAACATGCATCCTGACACAAGATGAGGTTAAAATGCACTTATGACTCCTATCACTAGAAAGCAAGTCCAACAACAGAAAAACTACATCTAGTGAGAATAAAGACAATGAAATAAATGTATACCACAGCCATGTCTTCCAGGCAGGTTGCATTAGACTCGGGGTAAAAGCAGGAATCAATGTATGGAACGAAGACAGCACTCTCTGTGCCATGTAGCTATCATCATATCTGCAGGACTAACACCTCTTCCAGACACAGGACGTCTCTTTGTTATGGTGTTATGGAAGGTATATTTCTAAACACGGATCCTTGCCTCCCTCAAAAGAATTGTGATGAGAATTTGTTTTAAATGGTTATATCTAAAAAGCTTTTTTGGAAGAGTAAAGAATATTTACCAGTTTTTAAAACATCATAATAATTATTGCACTGGTTCAGCAAAATAAATCCTAAGCGAGTCATTACTAGGTACTCACTATTTCTGAGACCAGCACTGTTAGGTTACAGAGTAATGCATACCATTTTCTGGATGTTTGTAAGATCAGAGCATGCATACAAATTCTCCCTTACTTCTTTTTTTTTCCTTTTAATTATTTTTTTATTATGAAATACACATTTTTTAGAATTAGTTTCAGCTGTACAACACAGTGCACTAGTTATACTTTTTACCCCTCGAAGTGACAACCCCTCTCTCCCAATCCACCACCCCACTTCCCCCCAATATCATACGTATCTATTACAATTCCCTTGACTCCACTCCCACACTATACTCCACGTCCCATGACTATATAT
>NW_017731806.1:6552-7902 GCF_001890085.2 Hipposideros armiger | reverse complement strand
TATATATATATTCACTTATAGTTGATATACAATATTATACAGCATCAGCTTCAGGTGTACAGTGCAGTGATCAAGCCTCTTCCCCATCCATGATGCGGTCTCCCTAGCAAGACATGTGACCACCTGACACCCTACAAAATATTCACAACACCATCAATTACATTCCTCAAACTGTCCCTTACTTCTTTTGATAGAGCATCTAAAGCACCATGAAAAGCAGTATGGTGGTAAAGCACACACACTGTAGAGACCACAGACCTGGGCAGAAACATGACTCTGAGATAGTAACTGTGTGAACTTGTTAGGTTATTTGATCTCTTCTCCACAAAATGAAGGGGTTCAGATATGGAATCTGATAGACACATCCGGTTAAGGTGCTTAGTCTCTGTCTTAAACAGAGTGTATACTGAAAAACATGCAGATGATGGCATGCATCTTAAAGAAATCACAGCACGTAGAAAGGCGGACATCCTTTCCTAACAGGTACACACAAATCTCATCAGGAACGGCTCACAGTTTTCTTAGCTCTAGAACAGGGAGACCTTCCACAGGGGGCACCATTGCGCTATGCAGGAATCAGTGTTCAGAGATTCCTCTGGCTTTATGATGATCTGGTGAATAGGTCAGATCTTTTATCAAGCCAGAAAGTCAAGGACTTGGGGAAAGGAACAGGATCCACTGTCCAGTAAGCGGGGAGGCTGAGCAGTGTTTGCAGACACAGCTTAGGAAACATAGTGGTGTGGCTTCAGATGTACCAACTAAACAAATTACAGGTTTCAGATGTACCAACTAAACAAATTACAAGTTTCTTGAAATCACAAAACTCCAAAATCAGGTTGTAGCATTAGCGTATAAGTTTGGAAATATCAATCTAGGTAATGACAAAGACTTCTAACTTACTAAAACCATATTCAGCATCTACACAGAGGTGCTTCTCTTTCTTTTCTCTCAAAAAATGTAACTGGAAAACCCATGCTTCGCCACTGGTTTTTTTTTTTTTTTGAATGACAAGGAATGAGACAGTATTTCCTTCAGCTCTACTTAAAACCGTTTCAGGGGACTACACAGGCTCCTCTGTGGGGCTAGAGGGCTCCATCCTCCACATAAAGGCTTAGAGGCGCTCCTTGTGCACAGGTGGCTCTTGGTACCACTAACTGGGAGCAATAATTGAATCCAGCTATCCCACAGTGCAGAGCATTCACCCACAAAACCAGCCTGGAGGGTATTTTTAGTCAGCTTTCCAGACTAAGATTCAAAAGGTTACTCCGACTGAATCTTTATTTCAACCCAGGGAGTGCAAGGCATTGAGCATTTAACAGTTTGATTAAAAATATAGTTGGAGGGAAATAA
>NW_017731806.1:2445-4985 GCF_001890085.2 Hipposideros armiger | reverse complement strand
GATTATTTTTCCATCATTAATAATTATATTTTGAAGGAGATTTGGAATCAAAGCAGTAGTTACAAAAAACTATGTTAGTACATTAATTGTTTTGGAAAAAAGATTAAACAAAATCTATTCATTATTGCTGAAGGAAAAACACTTGTCTGAAGTGTGATTGCCAAAAGAAAAATAACTAGTTTCATCTGATTTTAAAGGAAACAAGGAGTGGGGGATTTGAAACTGTCAGGTGGCAGTTCTGACAGTATCTTTCAGCACCTATTACTGTGCTGTGGGTAGGTCATCAGATCAACAGCTGGAATGTCTGCCCAGAGCACTGGGTTTCCATCTTCCTCAATTGTCCTCCAGTACCTCAACCACTCCTTGAGGCCTAGCACAAAAATTCAGGGTAAGAAAATTTACATTTTCCAGCTGTGCATTTCTGCCTCCTGCCATAGAAGTAAGCAATTCTTTAGGAGCCTAGAATTAAATTCTGATTATGTCACTAAAAATGTATTTTTCAATTCTCAGTAGCTCAGGTCATAATCTGAAAAAATTCTAATTCAAATCAGAGTACACTTTTAAAACAGAAATCTTTTAAAAAAGTACAATGCATTTCTTATTTTAGACATGGTGAAATGTCACCTTAATGCCTTTATTTACATTTTTACATGTTGTCTTCCGGTCTTTATCAAGCATATAAAATTTTACATAGTTGCACCTATATCATGATGGTATTTGGATTTGGATTTTTATTTTTTTCTTTGAATTATACTATAAACATCTCATCTAACTGGACCACAAGTCCTTTAGGGAAAAAAGATGGGAGAGGAGAATGTCAGTGCTTCTACACAGTCTCCATAATTATCACTAGTACAGAAATCCTAAATGTTAAGACAACTTCAAGAGGTTAGAGGAAACGAGAGATGTCGTGTACACAGTGATGCTGTATGCGGGATTTTACCAAAGGAGCTAATGTAAAGTCTCAGGGTAGGAGAGGCAGCATCTGTCCGAGAATGGGAGAGAGGGAAGAGAAAACACAGCAACATCTGGTCTCTAAATGCACCAGTGTGAAAATTCTCAGAGCTAGGTAGCTAGGGTTATGGGGAAGAACAAACAAGCTAAGCTGTCTGCCATTAAAAGGAAAAAAAAAAAAGATTCTGGCTTTGTCAGTACAGAAAGGACAATATTCACAGAAAAATTATTCTATACTCAAGGTTCAAAAAAGTAGAATTTTGGACTCCATATGCAGCAAAATGGTTGATGCAATCTATGTAGAATGAAAGAGAAAAGCTGGCGAAAAGGGCTACCCGTGGAAAGGAGAACCATGACAGGAGAGGACAGACTCCATTTTCTTCTTAAAGGGAAGTGATGATATGTGATCATGCAAATGCAATGGCTGCGGACAGTACTGCTTGCTGGTGGGAAGAGAACGTTAATGTGTACCCTATGTAAATGCGTTTTACAACCAAAACAAGTGTGCAAGGCCTTCTGGTGGGAGGCAAGAGGGGAGAGCAGCACAGACACTGCCTGCGAGGCCCAGGAGGGCGGGGCCAGAGCGTGCAGCTCTGGGGCCGGAACAAATTCCCGGAGCCAGGGAACGTCAAAACCCCACTCCTTCAAAAAAAAATAGTTTTACATTTTACTGAGAACTGGATGCCTAATGAATTAACACCTGTGCGATCGTTCTGTGCCCGGTGCTTCGTCTTGGGCAATTCTCTGGCTTAGAGGGAACTTCAGTAACAAGACATTAGAAAGAACAGCTCTCCTTTCTGTACCGAGTCAGGGGGAAAATGACATGAACTGCTCAGTCAAGACTGGAGAGGAATATAAAGAAAGCTTCTGTAAATCATTAGAATCTTTGTGTCAAAATTAGCATGAATGTCAAAGCCCATTTAAGGCCCGGTCCCAGGCACGTGTGAAAGGGTGAGCAGGAGACCCACTCACAGTGCTGACAAGGTCTGCTTCTGACCAAGCGATGTTTCTTTATACCTGCGCATCTGAAGAAATTATCAAAAAGAAATTGGAGAAAAGCCTGCATCGCTGTGATGGAGATACAAAAGCAAGTCATACTGAATGTGTTAACAAATGAAAATTGTAGAAAGCTGAACCATAGGTGCCATGTTTTGCCTGAAGTGGTAAAAATACCATCTGCCTCCGTCTTTTAGCAGCATGCTTATTTCAAGTAGCAGTAGGCCCAACTATAGGCATACGCTCAGCTCCAGCTGGGGAAAATACACAGACGTTTGTAGATGTTTTTCTAAGCAAGAGTAGTCAACATATTCGTTTTCTCTCAGACATATATATTAGTTACCATAGCAAACCCAATGTGAACTTGGTCCGAGAAGCTTCTCCACCAGTTCCAACACATGCCCACAAATTCTTACAATTCAATAGGTGGCACTCTTTCCTCTGGCACTGAACTGCATCAGACCATGCTTCACCTTGGGGCCAGAAGCCTAGGGAACGCGGAATAGGCTGCGAGATACACACCCAGGGCTGCAGACCAAGCCCTGTAATTAAGATCCCCATAGCATTGTGCATATGAGCAAAACCGTTAG
>NW_017731806.1:1581-2340 GCF_001890085.2 Hipposideros armiger | reverse complement strand
GTTTTAACTAGGTGAGTAAGATGTGCCTTGCTTTTCCATTTTAGAAGCTACTGGGTAGAGTCACCTTACAGTTAAACAGCTTGCTTCCTTGCCCAGCCCTCAGGTGGATGCGTTTCAGTCGTGGGCAGAGTGCTCCTGTGCTTGTGGTAACCGCCTTACAGAGGCAGGAGGCTTAATGAATTAATAGCTGTCAAGTGCTTTGATAGCTTAAGATAAAAGGCACTGCAGCAGTGTAAAGCATTCATATCCAGGTTCTATCACAATGGGAACTCAATTAAAAAGTAATTCAATTTCTTATCTGAGTGTCTGAGTACAGACCACTGTTTTGCTGAACGTGACAGACCTTGAGATATAGCTGAGACCGATTTTGAAATGGTTACCTCTTCTATCTTCTCCCCGGTTTCCATGCTATTCTGAGACTGACAAAATCTGAGAGGTGGCATAGAAAGCCACAGAGCACACAGCCAAAGTGATTTTCTACGATTCTTGAAATCCAATTTTTCAGATAAAATTTAGCTTTTGAATAAATACTCACCACATGGAAATAAAGAAATTTTCAGTAACAAATTTCACGACAGTCTCCAGAAATGGCTGCTGAGTTTTTCAACTAAACCCGCCAGGGAAGCCCTAAGCCCATCAGCATGATGCCTGCATCACTCAGCACACGCACCATGACCGTATGAAAGAAGAGATGGGGGGGCAGGACACGTAGCCCCAGACCCAAGAGACAATCCCACCAGCTGCACCCTGCAGGTATCT
>NW_017731806.1:0-851 GCF_001890085.2 Hipposideros armiger | reverse complement strand
CATTCCAGGGGAAGACGACAGAGAAACAAGCAGCTAAATAAAAATGATGATTTTAAATTATGATAAATACTAAGAAGAAAAAAACAGAGCAAAGGGGGAGTGGCCCTTTAGATGGGGAGGTCTGATCCGGAAGGGTGTGATGGCAAGGCCTGCACGGGTCTTGTTCCTGTGGAAGTCAGCAACACGCCTCACGCATGTTACAGGTCAGACACACAGTGGTTGCGTGGATGACGTGGCTAGAGAAACGAACCTGGACCGCAATCGTATACAAGATAATAATGCCTGCCCCCCAAGAATGTTTCCTCTCAAATTTGGAATGGGCCTGAAGAGTAGAACCACATTATTCTAAACTGCTTGTTTTATACTAAACAAACTGAGGGAAGACCAAAGAGGTTCCATGATTGAAATGAGATTTTCAGTGGGTTGGTGGCAGAGCTTGGTCCGGGTCTGATCTCGGCACCCCATTTTTTTCTTCAAACCTCTTCCATTGCCATGTGCTTCTGCAATAGGAAATCCTAAAGGAGTTTTCTGAGTATAAATCAGCATCAACAATCAATAGTGACTCTATTGCCAAATCGTGATGACTTTTCCCTTTTTTGTTTAAAAAAAAAAGCTTTCTTTTATTGTCACAGTGAAATCCCAGCCTTTATGCCCAAGCCAGTTTATTACAATATTCTTCAGCCACCTTCTCAATCCTGCTGATGCCTGCAACATGTGTCAAAAGCTTTCATTTTCTCTCTCAGATCAAAAACCCAGTATCGGATCTTCTCCTGCAACTCACTTCATGTGTCTTCTATTTCCTTACTCATGGCCTCATTCACTCACCCACCACTTCCCAAGTGCCAAGCACT
>NW_017735708.1:0-1653 GCF_001890085.2 Hipposideros armiger | reverse complement strand
CTTAATTCTGTATTGATAAATCCCTCAATATTTAATGCGCAGCTAATAATGCCTTTTCCCCATTTCTCTTCTTTAGCAAACTCTGCAGTAGCTCATCTCTAAGGACAACCTTTACGAGTCATCCACTGTCAATGGCCCTGGGTAGTCCCCTCTCCATGGAATAGGGCTGGCCTGGGGCTCCCTTTAACCAAGAGGATGTGATGGAAGGGACCTGTGCCAGTCTTCGGCCTGAGCATTAAGGCCTGGCAGCTTCTGCTCTCTGCAGTCCTGAGCTGCCACGTGAGGGGTCTCCCTGCCGGAGGGCACACTGTGGAGGAGGAGCAGCTCTGAGGCCACATGGACAGAGAGAGCAGTTCAGCTGTCCCAGCTGAGGCCTCTTCTCATTCTCCTCGCCCAAAATGTCAGCCATGACAACGAGTCGCTTTGGACATTCCAGCCCAGGTGAACTCCTAGGTGACTGCAGCCCAAGCCAGCATCACAAGGAACAAATCAGCCACCCAGCTGAGCCCAGGGAACTACAGAGCCGTGAGAGTTCAAAATGATTATTTTTTTAAACCACTAAGTCTTGAAGTAGTTTACTATGCAGCAATAGATCATCAAAACACTTTGAAATGATTAAACAGAATAAACATAAGTTCTTTTCTGGGAATCAATGCAGTGGATATTTGAACCATACAGAGTTCTACCTGGAGTCAGTGCAAAAAGAAACAAATTTTTTTCTGAAGAAAAGCTTACTAACCCACCTTTGACTTGGCAAGAGGAACACAAAGTGAAAAACTAGATCTGAAGAATGGAGTGACTTGGGGGTTACCTATAATAAGGAATCACTCACCACATTCTTTTTCTACCGAGGGGCAAAAACGGGTGCCATGGGAAAACCACTGGCGTTGGAGTCAGATGCAGAGCCGGGTCTGAACCCCAGCATTTCTGTTTATGTGCTGTGGCATCTTGGGCAAATCACTGACTATCTCCAAAGCTCAGCTTCCTCAGCACCCAAATAGAATACTGGCAGTTCTCAAGGATTCAATCAGAGAAATGAATGTAAAATGTCTAACACCAGGTTTGGGACATAGTAGGTACTCAATAAATCTCAGTTTGTTGCCCTTCAGAGATTCCAGGAGCAGAACTTGGCTGAGTTGAAGGCAGAGGCCTTGGGGCACACCTCTGACATCAGACTACCTTCCTCCTGCTGCAGAGTCTCTGATCACCACAGGATAATGAGCAATTCCCCAGCACCTTCCAGGGACGTCGCCGGTGTGCGAAGAGCTGAGTCCTGCCACTAACCATCAAGCACTATGCCGTCCATCTCAGGCTACTCTTATGGGCTGAGCTGTGTCCCCTGAAATTCACATGTATGGTGAGTGCCTCAGAATATCACTGTATTTGGACAAGGTGCTTTAAACGGGTGATTAAGTTAAAAATGGGGTCTTTAGGGTGGATCCCAGTCCAGTATGACCGGTAGCCTTTCAAGAAGAGGAGATTAGGAAACAGGCAGGCACAGAGGGGAGACCACGTGAGGACACGGGGAGAAGACGGCTATCCGCACGCCAAGGAGAGAGGCCTCTGGAGAAGCCAACCCTGCTGACTCCTGGATCTCTGACTTCCAGCCTCGAGCTCCGAGGAAATAAACAAACGTCCACTGTTTATGCCGCC
>NW_017735707.1:4042-6208 GCF_001890085.2 Hipposideros armiger | reverse complement strand
GTCTCTTCAAGATGTCAGGCCAAACCTAGAGACCCTGGCTTTGGGGATAATGGAACTTTTCACAGTTCTAGGCATGTAGATTAACACAGAAGAGGAAGGGTCCTTAGAGTTCATTTAGTTTGGGCACCTCCTTTGTTGAAGTGAAGTAACTCCCTTAGGGACTTGGAGGTAGGACTGGAACCCAGGCCTCCTGAGCCTCCCCGCATCCTCTGTGGGCGTCTCTGCTGGACTATAAAGTGTGAGTGTTTTTATTCCCATTTCCTAATTCCTGGCCTAGGGCCTGGCACAGAATGAATATTCCATACACAGTTTGGAATGAATGAATACATGAAGACACTACCTGCTGCTCTACTTGGTGTGATGGTGTATTGTCTCTATTGATGGTGTGTTGTCTCACATAGGAAGGAAGAACAAATAGGGCTGCTGTCTGCTGGTGCAACAAGTTTTACTTTGATGATGATTTTAGCCTTGGACATTACAACATAGGTTTTAGGATCAAACAGCTTATCCGTGTCCTTTGAGTTGGCCTGAAAAGCCAGGAGTGTTGTGTAATGCCTACTTACCTCTTAGTTTCAATTCCACTAATTTTCCATCTTTTTTTTTCCCTTTGGTTCTGTAGGGTTACTTTCAAGATGGACTCAACCCTCACAGCCAGTGAAATCAGGCAGCGATTTATAGATTTCTTCAAGAGAAATGAGCACACCTATGTTCATTCATCTGCTACCATTCCATTGGACGACCCCACTTTGCTCTTTGCCAATGCAGGCATGAACCAGGTAAGAATTTTGTCCTTTCCTCTTGGCTCTTTGTCCACTGCAGAGCAGTGATAAAAGCAAAGCCCCTAGAGTCAGACAGATCCTGGCTCTGTCACTCACTGTGTGACATTACAGATCTTACTTTATGTGGTTGAATCTCTGTTTCTTTGTGAATTGAGGAATAATAGTAGTGTTTGCCTTCAAGTTGCAGTGAGGAGTGAATCAAGTAATGCATTGAAAAAGTTTAACACAGGGCCAGCCGAGTGGCTCAGTTGGTTAAGAGTTAGCTTAAGATTAGCTTAAGAGCGTGTGCTCTGAGCAACAGGACCACCGGTTCGATTCCCACATGGGCCAGTGACGCTGCGCCNCCTAGGTTAGAATCCCAGCTCTCCTGTGTAAGGAGAGTGTGGCTGGGAGGATTTTTTAAAAGGCAAAAGTATGTTATGCTTTTAGAAGAGGTGAAAATAAGGACTAAGTGTGACAGATGCTTTCCTCTAACAGTAATCATACAAGCTTCTCTCCCTTAAAAACATTAAAGCCTAATGTTGTTTCACTAGAAAGAAGCTGGGCATTCTCATGCAACCTGAAAAATGAATCCCATCTCTCACTTTGCCAATATTCCACTGCGATAAATTAATTTCAAGCAGTAGTGAGTCTATGTAGAATTTTACCTGGAGATTATTAGTAAAAACGTTTGGGAAAGGATAAAGCAGTTCCCGGCAATCCCTTACTTGCCATAATTCTTTTTCTCCTGCACCCTTGAGGGATTAATTTGGGGAAGATTTATTTGGAACTTACAGGTGAGGATTTGCAAAAAGAAAAAGGCAAACACACAGCTGGGGAAGCCATGACCTACATTTCATCATGTTAGAAGCAACCCTGGGAATATTTTGCCAGAGAAATTATACTGATCACATGGCTAACAGAGGTTAATGAATTTTTATTATTTTTTTTAGTTTAATGAGGTTAAAAAATAAATCAGCCAAGATGCCAGAATGTATATAATAGGATCCACTTGTGCTAAAAAACAAAACTAAACTAACTCACATATATGCTTGTACCTACTATACAGAATGTTTAAGATACACACAAAACTGATAACAGTGGCGGCTTCTATGAGGAGCTCTAGAAATCTGGGGTGGGAGACTCCTTTTTTGTTGTGTACACTTTATACTCTGAAATTTATTTTCCATGTGCATGGGAGTATTTCAGACAAACAAAGGTAATAATATAACAAACATCTACATTTCCACCCCAGGGCTTAAGAAGTAAAACAATTAAGCCTCAATTGAAGTTGCCTGCATAGCCATCCCAAGAGACAGCAGCTGTCCTGAATTTGGTGCTCATCCTTCCCATAAATGCCTTTAGCTTTTAGCATGTGTTGCTTTTTCTATTAAAAAAAAAACTTAAA
>NW_017735707.1:0-1342 GCF_001890085.2 Hipposideros armiger | reverse complement strand
TGCAACTAAAATGAACAAAACTATATACCAAGTGCTGTGACCTATACTACACACGTCACCCTTATTAACCATGTCAACTATTAGGACTTTGCACATGGAAACCAAAATGTCAGTCTCCAGGAGTCCGAGTCCTATCCTGTCACGTGACTCACCCTATTCCTTCTGTCCCCGCCATTGCATCAGCCAATTTAGATCTGCCTTCCAAAAACTCGACTAGGCTTGGATTGATTGGCATGTTTCTTGACCAATAATATCTCGTAGAGGTAACGTGAGGCGGGGGCACTTTCCATCGGCGTCCTGTGATTGGACAGAGCGGGGCGGGTTGCGGCCGGTGTGTCTTGGGGCTGGTGCTTCTGCGTGTCTGCAGGAACAGGTAATCGCGGGCTACCGGCGGTGGGCTTAGAGGGAAGAGTGAAGGACTGCGACCCTCGGGAGAAGCAGGAGGGCCTCGGAAAGCTCTGCGGCGCCGCAAGAGCGGCTGGGCCCGGTGTCTGAAAGCTAAGCGGCCACACCGGGTCCTTGGGCCAGGCCTCGCGAGGCCTCTGGAACCGGACTCTGGGCTGGAGCCCAGGGTCCGAGCAACTGCCTGGCGACACTGCAGCCGGAGCGCGGAGAACCAAGACTTTGGGAGGATCACGGTTGCCATTGACTACCCATCCAGAGCTGAGGTTTTATTTCTCCTGGTTTTAATCTCCTAGGGGCGAGCGGAAGGTGGGGGAGGGTGGTCAAGATGGGTGGAATCCCTCTGTGAGCCATTCCCTAAATTCTTAAAAGTAGATAAATAACTGATACTGGTCCAGACCCACCTGGAAGCAGTTTCCGTGCCCCATCATGTTTAACTTTTTCAGACAGTCTGTACTTCCTAGTGTGCTTTAAGTTCATTCAGAGTTTGCTCTTAAAGGGTTAATACCTAATCATGAAAGACTGTTAGCAACCACTGTACCAGATACTGAGGCTATACCTACAATGGTGAGCAAAAAAAGTCATGATTCCCACTGGGACGGAACTTAAAGCCTGATTGGGGGGTGGAGGAGGGGCGGGGAGATGGACATTAAACAAGCTTTCAAAGGCATGGAATGAGGAAGGAAGACATCTGGGGCTTTGAGAATAAAATAGGGAGAATCTGATCAAGAAGAAGAATGCTTCCTTAAATGAGTCTTTTTGGAACTGAAATATCAAAAATGAGAAATTAACTAGGAGAAAGGAAAGAGTGGGAGTAGGGTAGACAGATTACCTGGCAAATGAAGAGCATGTTGAAAGGCCCCTAAACCCAAAGGCCAGGTGACTTAAAGTACTCAAGACTTTTACAGTTCTTGTTGGGAAGTGGAACCTGAGGTCCCTT
>NW_017735706.1:0-2334 GCF_001890085.2 Hipposideros armiger | reverse complement strand
CTTCCCGTGCAGTGGATGTGAATGTGACTCTGGGCAAGTCATTTAACCTAAGTCTCCCCTGCCCCCTTCTCTATCTGAAACATGGAAACTCCCAGCATTGTGTCTGGTATTACGCAAAGAGCTGTCGTGTACACAGCACGTTTTCTGTTCCAGGCATTTTCTGTGGCTTATGGCATTTGATCGGCCACAGCCCTATGAGGTAATCACTACATGATCCAGCCATGTCCTTTCACCCTGACTAATGGGCTTTTTTCACTGGAGGAAACCACAGACCTGACATTACATGCCCTCCACTGCTAACCACTTTTTGCGGAAGTAAAACAAATTAATTCTAGTTACATCCCATGATTGTAAAATATATTTAACTGAATCAGTTCAGACAAGAGAACAGTTATCCCAGTTAAACAGCTTCTGCTTGATGATAAGCTATTCAAAAACCATTTCTTGATCTTTTCAGATGAGGGGAAACCATGTGTGTAGTCTCAGTTCTACCATCTGACTGGATTCTGGAAGCTCTCCTAGACACACGCTATCGCCTACTCACCGACGATGTTAATGGGCAGACTGAGCTTGGCTGCAGACACAATGGCTGAACATATAGTGGCAGCTCCTCCCATGTCAGCCCTCATGAGGTCCATGTTTGCAGAAGGTTTGATGGAGATGCCAACACTATGGGGGGATATAGGACAATGTACAATATTAGTAGCCAAGAAGAGGGCCAAAGCCACTTTCTTAAAAAAAATACATAAGCTAAGGGTTAACCACCACATAAAGGCACCATCTACCTGGCAAAGAAAGTTCAAATGTCTAAACTAAAAATCTGAATTATTTCAACATTTTAAAAGACACTGCAGTCTTTACAAAAATATAGGCAGGTGTCTTACCTCATTTTATTTCTATCTGAATGAAATTTAAGCGGCGCCACTGGAAACACCACTATATCATATAATACATGCTGCTCAAATTTCCATTTCTGTATTGGCTCATTAATTCCTGACCCACACAGATTTGTCTTTTCAGCAAATTTTATGAATCAATCAACTCATTGAACCTGAGGACCACAAACTATTAAGGAAAGCCGACAAGCTCGCAGAAGACTAGGAGGATCTTACCTCCTTAGAAGACTAGAAGGGCGGGGAGAATAATTCCCTCCGACATCCCCAAGGTATGCTAGATCCTGCTGATAGCAAAATAGAACCAGAACCAGGCACAGGCACAAGGAAGGTGCTGACCCAAAGCCTTGGAGCCAGTGCTCAAACCCGAGAACTGGCGAGGGTTTCAATTAGCGAGAAACCCCAACTACTCCCCCAAAGTCTAGCTATGGGCTTCTAGAACTAACAGTGACTTTCTGCTTCTGGTTGGTAAGANAGGGGCCGTGATTCCTCACTTACAGAAAGGCGTACTACCACCCACTTCACTGTCCCCAAACACCTGCCCCAGCACCTCCAACATTCAGCTTCAAGTGTTTGCTGAACTGAACAGGGAGACAAAGGACCACAAAAATATGAGAACTCCAGCTTTAAAAAGGACGCTTAGCAGGTATATCTGAGGAATATTGTTAGACCCACACAAACGGGTCTAAATAAAAGCTCTGCTAAAGTAAAGACTCACGTGACCAGGGGAAGAATTAAAATCAAAAGATACAAAGTGATCTGAATTTTAATCCTATAAGAGGCACAGACAGAATGACCCCTAAAAAGAGACCTGCTGGATGAAAGATTATGAACATTGGGACTTTTGCAATAAGGCAACGCCCGCTGTTGGTTGGCCCTTTAGGAATGTATCCATTATTCTACAGAGCCAGTGGTGGCAAGGCCGTCCCTCACCCAGTGCAACCACATGGGGGCGCTGTGCTGAAGGGGCTTGCCAAAGCTCCCTCCAATCTTCACAACGCCACAGACAGACTGGTTCCAAGGTACTGATGTTCAAGGGGTTGCGTAACTTGCCCAAGGCTGGCTGACTAGTAAGTGGCACAGCTGGGAGCCCCCCTGGGTCCGGCTCCAAGGTAACATGCTTCATGTGACACACTGCCTGCCTCTGCTACTCCCCCACGAAAATGGGTTTATTTCTGTACAACATCAAGTATAAAAATGTTAGAAAGCTCAGTGGGCATCAGATAAGTCATGATTATTTTTTTTTAAAAATTGATTTTTTGGGGATTTATCACTAATCATTTCAGATCTGTATCAAATGACAGTATCATAACAAAACATGTCTTAGTATCATTTTTAGATGTCACTCTGGAAAGGCTGATCTGACCCACTTGTTAGTCCTTGTTTTAAAGGTATAACATGGCATGTTTTACAACAACAAGCCTAATGTTCAAAACAGTTT
>NW_017735705.1:0-1689 GCF_001890085.2 Hipposideros armiger | reverse complement strand
AACATATTAAAAGGATTACACACCATGACCAAATGAGATTTATCCTAGGAATGCAAGGATGGTTCAACAAATCCAATACTTTTTTCATGATAAAAAACACTCAGTAGCTAGGAATAAGAGGGAATTTACTCAACATGATAAAGAACATTTATGAAAAACCCATAGCTATTATAATATCATGGTGAAATGGTGTAAGACTGAAAGCTGTCGCTAAGATCAGAAACAAGACAAAGATGCCCACTTTTGTCACTAGCATTCAACATTGCACCAGAAGTTCTAGCCAGAGCAATTCAAATTCTTATTTAAGAAGTCTTCTTTTTCTTTTCTCTAGTGTTTACCTTCATAATTATAACATTACCCAGAACCCTTAGCTCCCTAATTGATTAGGCAGTACCTGTTAGTGTCCCAGAATGAGCAATGAGAAAATCGGCACATTCCTCCACCCCCCTAGCCCTTTC
The DNA here is from genome assembly GCF_001890085.2 of Hipposideros armiger. Classification (NCBI taxonomy): domain Eukaryota; kingdom Metazoa; phylum Chordata; class Mammalia; order Chiroptera; family Hipposideridae; genus Hipposideros; species Hipposideros armiger. The sequence goes on along the minus strand of NW_017735705.1, from coordinate 1,231 downwards.
TTCAACACAATGCAAAATGATCTCTACACATGTCTACCTTTATATTATTAAACATGCTATATTAAATATATTAAATATGCTTCTATTATTTGATTTCACAGCTTTTGATGATGCTCTTTAACTCCTAGGTCTTACAGACAGGGTCATCAGGGAACATACAGTATTTTTATCTTTTTTCTACCTTCCCCTCCCATTTTTATTAGATATGTCATATCTACTATCTACATTGTCATAGCATATACAAATTTACATTCAGATGCTCACAGTTCTTTTTATTTTTGCTCTACATTTAAATATATTCACTGCTTGCTCCTGGTCCTTCTTATGCTGTGGTTTCCCTGGTCACCTCTTGGTGTCCTGAAATTTGTTCTCTGTTAATTTTCTCAAGAAACGTTCATGGGAACAATGCTCACTGAATTCTTGCATGTCTAAAACTGTTTGTAGCTTTTATACATGGAGGAACAGCCTGACAGCATATAAAGTCCTTGGCTTATCCTCTTTTCCTTTAATATCTTGTAAGTATTGTGCCACTGTTTGGTACTGATATTGCTGTGGCTAGCTTGATTTTATCCCTTTATTAGTGACTTGATCTTTTTGTGGGGGCCTGGCTGCTCGAAGCATTTTTTCTTTATCTTCGAAGTTTGATAATTGTATTAGGAGAGTCTTAGAGTTGGCCATTCTAGGTCAACTTTCTCTGGCACACATAGTACCCTCTATGTAGATTCAAATTCTTTATTTCAAGAAAGTTTTCTTCAATTCTATTTTAAAATATGTATTGTATTTCATGGTTTTGTTTCTCTTGTCTAGAAACTCCAATTATGTATATGTTGGCTCTCTTTTATCTTTATTCTGTATCTATCATTTTCTTTCTCATTAAAAAACTTTATTTTGTCTCATTTTATTTACTGTATTTCTGTCCTCTATTTTTATTGTGCTGTGTCTAAGTCCTCCTTCCAATTGCATTCTCATTTCGGAAATTATTTTGTTTTTTCTTATCCCGCAGTTCTTCTAGCTCTCCTTTTATCTCTTCCCATTGTCTTACCATCTCTTCACAGAATTGTTATATTTCTGCTTTGTGGTCTTCCCACACAGGGTCAATTATTTGTACTAAGTTTTGTAAATGCATAGAACAATGTTTGGTCAGATTTTTCATTTATCTCATGGTAACATTTTTTCCCTGACCCTTGTTCTTTATCTGGTAGGTTTTACTGATCTTTCCCACCTGTTTTCT
>NW_017735703.1:0-1691 GCF_001890085.2 Hipposideros armiger | reverse complement strand
AATAAATAAATAAATAAGGTCAAAAGTATGAATAATAAAATGGCAGTAACTACATATCTATTAAAAATTACTTTCGGGCCGGCCGAGTGGTGCATTGGTTAAGAGCTGGCTTGGGACACCAGCTCTGAGCAGCAGGGCCCCGGTTCGGATCCCACATGAGGGCCAGTGACAGTGAAGGGACAGTGAAGATGGTGAACAACAGCTTGGCCTGGAGCTGGGCTGCTGTGAGTCGCCAGCGTCGGCGTAGTCTGCAGCCCCCATTGCAGTGGGCTGCCATAAGCTACCGTGTGTGGCCGGCAGCCAGCGTGAACGGCCGGCAGCCGGTGTGAGCTGCCAAGAGCCGCCGTGAGCGGCTGTCCAGAGGCTGGCGACCGATCTGTCTCACCCGGGAAGAGAGCAATGATAATACCAACATGGACCAGTGAAGCAATGTCCTACACAACTAGACTGAAGAACAAAACGACAGCAACTTGTCTGTTCCCCTCCTCCAAATCCCCAATAAAATCTTTAAAAAAAAAATTACTTTCAATGTAAATGGATTAAATGCTTTAATCAAAAAACATAAGGTGGCTGAACATATGCTGCCTACATATGCTGCCCACAAGTGACTCACTTCAGATGAAGAGATGCAGAACGACTGAAAGTAAGGGAATGGAAAATGATAGTTCATGAAAATGCAAACGAAAAAGAAAAAGCAGCGGGGATAGCAGTAGTTATACCTGACAAACCAGACTATAAAACAAAGGATATAAAATAGATACAAAGAAGGACCCAGTAATCCCACTCCTGGGTATTTATCTGAAGAAACCCAAAATGTATTTTGAGGGGACGTGTGCATCCATATGTTCACTGCAGCATTGTTTACAATGGCCAAGATGTGGAGGCAGCCTGGGTGTCTGTGGATGGATGAATGGATAAAGAGGAGATGGTACATACATACAAATGGACTATTGCTTAGCCATGGAAAGGAATGGCCTCTTGACTATCTGCGGTGGCATGGATTGACCTGGAGGGTACTGTGCTGAATGGAGTATGTCAGAGAAAGACATAGTCCATATGTCAGAGAAAGTATGTCAGAGAAAGACAGATGCAATGTGATTTCACTTATATGTGGAATCTAAAGAACAAAATAAACAACAAATTCATAGGTACAAAGACCATTTGAAGATTGCCAGATGGGAGGGGGGTTAATATTGGGTCAAAAGGGGAAAGGATTAAGAAGTACAAATTGGTTGTTACACAGAAGTCATGGGGATGTAGGGTATAGCATAAGGAATATAGTCAATAATATTTTAATAACTACTCGTATGTACGGTATCAGATGGGTACTAGATTTATCGAGGTGATAGATGAGAGGGGGGTTGGGATTAGGGCAAAAAAGGTGAAGGGGTTAAGAAGTACAAACTGGTAGTTACAAAATATTCATGGGGATGTAAATTAAAACATAGGGAATACATAGGGCCGGCCGAGTGGCTCAGTTGGTTAAGAGCTCGCTCAAGAGTTTGAGCTCTGAGCAACAGCGGTTCGAGTCCAGCCCGAGCTAAGCAGCTGCTGAGCTGCCAACAGGTAGCAGGATGGCTCAGCTAAAAAAACAAAACAAAACAAAACAAACAAACAAACAAACAAACAAAAAACATAGGGAATACAGTGAATAAAAAAAATAAAATAAAAATGAATAAATAAATAAATAA